>NC_043998.1:4665000-5030000 GCF_902150065.1 Myripristis murdjan
ATTACTACGCCCTAAATGGAGCCTCGCAGCTTGGGGCTACTTGCTGGGGATCGAGAGGGAATAATTTGTTAAATTTAATCAAACCAGCCTTTGTTCTGCTCTGAGGGGACTGCATTTTGTTCACACCGTCTCCAGTCAAAATCCTTGTGTTGTACATCCTCCTTACATGCATACTGCAGGCTTGTGAGGCAGCTGTCCACTCCACTGAACAGGCCCCTCAGTCCTGGAGGAGTCTGCCTTCATGACTCAGCTGTAGAAGCCGAGCGGCCGGCGTTAACGCTGAGCAGTTCCGACACGGTGACCTTTCTTCTCTAATGGCCTCGCTCCTTCAATGGCAGAGGTTGACACGGAGGTGTGACCGCGAGGTTTTCGCATAACCACCAACAGCGGGAGACAAGGGAGCATCGGACTCCGACGGCCTGAGGATGCCATCACGCTGGAGAGTTAAATGAGATACTGCGTTGAGACAGCGAGAGAGCCGAGTAATTGCCGGGGACTCCACTGGGTACGGTGGCCTAATAATAGCCAGGCTGCCTTGACCTCGGTCCCAGCTAGAGTTCAACCCCCTTGTGAGGCTATTTATAAGCTGACAGCCATGCTCGACTTTGGGACCACGCCCTCATCGCTGGGAAGATCAGGTTGGACTAGATACCCCTCCGCTATCAATTAATTAAGACATTAAAAACGGAACACACAAACCAAGACGAGGAACAAGGAAAAGCGCTGCATGGCTGATTTGCGGACTCTGATTAAAGTTCTGATTAAGATGTTTTCGATAATCTGTCAGCATCTTTTAGCGAGCCACAATATGAGCATCAAAGCCTCTCGAAATGATTTCATATCCGACAAAAGCCGCAATCAGTTTGACGCTCTTATGTAATCCTATAGGCACAGCCGGCAGCTGCAGCGGGTCGGGGCCGTGATCCGGTGAGACGCTCCGGAGCAGCTCGGCACCCTGACATGACTGAGCAGCCACAGCAGGTAGATAAGTGCTCGTGGAGGGGCCCGCAATTTCAATGCAGTCACTGAGGCTGGTGTCGTTTTGCAGCCTTGTGCAATGGGCCGTGAGGGTTTGGATACACACACACACACACACACACACACACACACACACACAGAGTTCTAAAGAAGTGTGTTTACCTCACAGAGAAATGTTTGCTCAGCTCTCCACCATCAGCAATAGCAGAAAGCAGTGAGGTGGTATATGTAACGCACGGTAATCCCACTGCTCTGTTTTGTAAGCAAATCATTATCAACGCTATTAATAGCACACTGCGGGTTTCTTGTTCCCACTCTCCAGCTTCTTCGTCTTCTTCTTCTTCTATTTTTTTTTTTAGAAGGTCTCCTATTGCTGAAGATCTAGATAAAACCAATGGGTTTCTTGTGTCTCAGCCACCTGGCTATCAGGGCAGATGCAAAGGTAAACAACGCCATAATAAGGGGTTAAGACGGTGGCGAGGCCTGCTGGGTCACCTGGCTGACATGAGATGACGGGGGCGAGGGGGGGGGGGGGACTTGACGCCCTCCAAGTAGTTTTCAACAACTCCAGTCCACAGCTCATAATTAGATTCCTCTCCTAACCTTTTGCACCGGGAAACAAAGTGAGGGCTTTTAAAAGGACAGTGGTGTCGTCAAGGCTTGATTTACAGCTCGACTGTCATACAGAGCACAGACTGTGCCCACTCGCCAATGGACTCACTCAGCGGGCTGCTTTTGTAATCAACACTGAGTGGTGAAACAGGCTCGCAGCTCCATCAGGAACCCAGAAGCCAAACTGTCGTTAACATGGTGGACGTGGTCCATGATGCATCGGTCAGCCCTTGGTAACCAAATGAAATCAGATACTCGTCCAACTTTTTTTACATGACGTGTGATGCCAAAGAAATGACCCAGGGAAACTGTTGGAGGAGGATGGATTTGAGACTGTCTGTCACATTAATTCCATCATTTTTTTGCTCAGGTTTACAAACCGTTTGTCTGATGCAGGCTCAAGGGATTGCAAGGGAGGGAAATTGAGCAATTACATAAATCAATATTGCCCTGAACCAGTGCTGACGGGTTTATGAGGTTTTATTCCGATGATTTTCAGGTAAGCTGACCACATCAATGGAGAGGCCTGCAATCCAAAGGCGGGCTTAACCAACTGGTGTTGTGAATTAACATGGAGAGATCAGGACATAGCACTGAAATAATTCAAAGTGCAAGTGCAAGGAAGTGGGAGTCAGAACAACCAGGGGAAGCAAATGAACCAATCAAAACACTAGTCCCCTTGCATCTACTGTATGTTTTGGTGTTTCTCGAGGCATTTGGGGAGAGTTCAGCCAATACTTTGAGGTATAAACTCCATAACTGCCTCAAACAAGACTAAAGGCATATCTCAAATAGTTATTAGTCCTTTAGATTTACAGTCATAACAGGTCCTTTCACACAAACCTCATTAAGCTAAAATGTCAAGTGGAGAAATGCCTCTGAGAACCTAATGTCACCGCAATGGAAAGCTGCTCTGCATCACCATTGATGAGACAACATCTCAACACCCCAGAAAGCCACGATTCATCCACCTCCATCATCCATCAAGTCAAAAAAATACCCATGAGAGGTCCTCAAGCCCACGAAACACTCTTCCAGCACAGACACACACAACATGGCTGATGAGTTGCTTCTGAAACCGAAGTGATTAGGGACGGAGTGTCGCTGCCCGATCCATCCTGAATGACAGCTGACAAGGTAAGCTCATCAAAGCGCTCTCCAGGTGGCGATGCTAAGTGGTGTGAAAACTGGCTGTGGGCGCCTCATCACAAGGCATTCACCTGAGACCAGCAACAGCAGCTGCTGATGAGGTGCTTGTGTTTTGCTGGCAGACAATGTTATTGAGACATTCTGTTCTGTTCACACACCAGCTAGCAGTCCCCGGGGAGAAGGCAGGGAGGCAGGCAGGCAGTCTGCAGCACTCGAGCTGGGAGCAGGAACCAGATCCCAGCACATGACAGGGTAATTCTGATACACAACAACAAGCTGCTGCTGACTGCGTGGCGTGGGGGAGAAGCTATTCCCCACCAACTTCGACTCATTTACGCAACCATATGGTATACATGACGTTCTGCATTGGAAAGAAAGTGAGACACACAACAACAAGGAGAACAAGCACCATTAACCGCCCACAGTTCGCGCTTAGACACACACACACACACACACTCCAACAGACACACGCACTCAAAGACAATTGAATGCTCACCCACGCTGACGCATGAAACAGACCAGCTCGCCACGAAAAAACACTCACATTATCGCTCTCGGGTTGATTCACAGGTCCTCAAGCCTACATTGTCATTAGAGCGCGGCCCTTTGACAAATGCATCATTTGACAGAGAGAGATTACTTTCCTGTCCTTCTCCCATTAGCCCCCCCCCGCCCGCCGCCTGCGCCGACGTCATTCGAACCGGCGGCCGACCCGGCTGCGAGATCAGAGGGCAGACAGGCCTGGTGCAGGCTCGGGCCAGGTGGAGGCGGGGCGGCAGGTGGAGGGCGACAACACGGTTAGCAGGCACGGATGAGGGCATGGAACAAGCAAAAGAGGGTGTGGCAGGCAGGGCTCACCATTCTCAAACCAGATCCCGCATTCTCGAAGGCTGGAATACGGCACCAGCTCCCCTCCGTCCCCGTCCAACGACACGAGCAGTCCTTCCTCCCTGAACGATGACCAGCTCATCAACGAAAGAAAGGAAAAAAAGAACCAAAAACAACCAAAAACAACAACAAAAAAAAAAACAAAACAAACACCTGTACACGAACAAGAGTGGAGGAACAGAGGCTCTCTCTCTCCGTCTTCTCTCTCTCCCTCTCCCTCTCTCTCTCTCTCTCTGTATATCGCTTCCCTCTGAGGCAATCTCCACAAGTCTCAGTGCTGACGCTGCCCGCTCGCCTCAGTCGCAGTAAATGATACGGAGCCAGGCAGATATGGCTGTGACGGGAGGAGCGAAAAGGAGGAGGAGGAGGAGGAGGAAGAGGAAGAAGAGGGGGAGGAGGAGGAGAAGGAGACGGAGGAAGGCGGCAGTCGCTGTCACCGGGGACGGAGAGAGAGGGACACAGAGGTGACAGCTCGCTGATGGCAGCATGAACCGAAAACTCGCAGCGGACCGCGACCCAAAAAAAAAAAAAAGAAAGGAAAAAAAAAGGAAAAGAAAAGAAAAATAAATTCAGCACCCAGACTTTTCCTGACGATGGAGCGGTGAGGACAGATGGGAGCGAGCTCCTCGTCCGTCTCCGTGACTGCGTTAGCGCTTAGCGTGTTATGTATAGATGTGAGAGGCGCTCTCTCTCTCTCTCCACGGGAACAGGAGCCCAGGTCTCTTCCAACAGATGAATGGTGCAGTGCTGCTGTTGTCATGGCAACCGCAGAGCAGAAGGAGGGGGAGGAGGAGGGTGGGCATTGAGGGAGGGAAAAAAATGGAATAAAAAAAAAAAAAAAAAGAGAAGGAGGGAGGAAGGGAGGGTATTATTAAAGGGACACTGTTTTTGCCGTTCATGGGTAAAGCTATGGGGACACATCTGACCTCAAGTGGAGAAAAAAAGAAGAAGAGTGGTTTTTATTTGCAGGAAACAGGGTTTTCCATAAAAAAAAAACTACTACTCCATTTTCCTCTTGGGTTCAGGCATCCCTGTGTGTCCTTGTTTTACCCTTGAAACTGTATTTGAACAGCTGCAGCCATGTTTTATGGCTATTTAAGGGTTCAAGCCCATAGGCGGGGCGAGTCTTGTGTTATTTGCCTTTTTTTTTTCCTTTTTTTTTTTTTTTTTTTACAGGTTCACATCCATTAGGCTAAAGCGATGTTGTTTTCCGAGTGTTTTCTTTCGCTTCCTCCAGTTGCCCTCACATGTCCCGTGGGATGGCGTCTCCAAGCGACATTCACACGGCGTCACTAACAAGCCCGACGGAGGTGTTAGAATTTCAGGTCGGAGTCGAAAAGTTTTAAAAGGCTGCCGGTCCTCTCTTCATGAACCTTTGGTCTCTTACCAACCCTATTCTTGCTGGTAAAAATGAACCGCTGCACATCCAGAGCCCACAATGATGAATTTTCTGACAGTAAAGCCATCAAAACCACATAAAGGTATGCAACCGACAACGTGAACCACATACTAAGCAAAAAGTATGAATGATATATGGGAAGGGCCACATTATTACATTATTATGCAGCAATATATGCAGAATGAAACAGGTGGGACTATGAAATAGGTGGGACCATTATAAAAATATCTAATATATATGTAATGTATGCAACAGTGACAATGAGAAGGATATGAGAGCCTTGAGAAATTTAAAGCAATGCACATGATGTACAAATATATGTTATATTCACTTTATCTTTGAGCTGTGGACATTATTATTTGATCTTTTGTCATTCATATCAATGCCACTTTCTCTTGATCCTTTTTCTTTCTTTATCCTGATAGAGCAGATAATAACCAGGGCTTTGCTGATCGGTCCGGTCCACAGAATTTATTTCCCAATTTCTATTTTCCCAACACGAGTGTCGTCCTCCTCTGCTCGTTCTTCGTTCTCTTTAACCCCCTCAACATGTGCCTCTTTTAATGAGCCGCATGAATCATTAGTGCACTCTTCTTCCCCATCAGACGAACAAAGGTGCCAACTTATAATTAGAGAATTTAGAAAGTGGTTTCTAAAAACAACTCTTGTCATCAACTCTATTTAAAGCCATTTGAGACAATTTTCTTTTGTTCTTTCGCTGTGGAGAGCAGAGGACACGACAACTTTCTTTTCATCACAACTTTGATTTGTTTACCTATTGGTTTTTATTTCATGAGCAATGATTTGATTTTTTTAAATACCATGTTGTATTCATTGTGTAAATGATTTGATGATGATTATGTGCATCTTACACTAATTTCTTTGCTTATATTTAAGGTTTGTGTGTGTGTTTTCTCCATGTGTTAACTAAACTAGCAAAGCATAACCATTGAACAAGGAGGGATCTTTTCATATTTAATTAACAATAGGAGTGGCTTCTATAAATAAGGTATTACGTCTTAACTGGGCTACAGGGTGCCCTAGTGCAGCGGTTCTCAAGCTGGGGTCCGGGTACCCCCTGGGGTCCATGAGGGGGTTCCAGAGAGTCCCAAGAAAATGGGGAATGTTTTAATTTCACTACTATTTCACTGACTAGGAGCTAAGCAGAATGAAAGAATGTATGTGTATATTCAGCTCATAGGTTTCCCACTCTTCACTGTTGATCTGCAGTAGAGACAGTCATGGAATAACTAAAGCTTATCAGATGGGGATCCCTGAGAGTACATACTATCAAATACAGGTCTACAGCCTGGTGTGAATCAGTTTGGGGGTCCTTGACAACAAAAACGCTGCTCTAGTGGACAGAGAGACAGGACAGACTGAATCCTGGCGGCTCTGCACACCGACTCCTGGTGAACACGCCTGTTTCAAACCACATATTCAAAAGAGAGGCAAATTCCTGATCACGCTGTGCATGCTTCAATACAGCCTTTCTGTCTCTCAACACATTGTCCCGCAAGTAATGCCACTGCTACTTCTCTGTATTGTGCGTGCATTTCCTTCAAGCCAAATTCCACAGCACTTCAACATAAAGAGCTGCCGGCAAAGTGCCTGGCATTTGTTGGTCCATTTTGTTGTTAGGTGGTGTATTTTTCTTGTTCCACGCAGATAACATGACGACACATCAGGATATTTCTGAAGGAGTTTGACTGGAACATCGACAGCATACACAGAGTTTTGGTGTGCGTTCCTAACAATCACAGAGGACGGTCTTCTTTCGAGAGCTGCCACTTTGCATCGTTGTCCAACAATGAAACGGGGAAAAAACCCATTGTAGAAGAGGAGGAGATAACAATTACGCTGCAGACAGTGGTGAGAAAGTAACAAAACTATAAGACATAAATATTACAACAATTTATCACAAAGAAATGGAATGCACTGAAAATCATAAATTATAGTAGGATTCAGGGGCCTATTTCTCCTTTAAAGGAAACAGAACAATGTACTCTTTGGTTTGCCTTGCACTGTGTATTTGTAATTGTTTTTCATCATCTAAACATCCATACTATTTGACTGATGACTGGACACTGAAGTGCTTCTTCAGTACTCTTTCTAGAGGTATTATTCTTCCATTTCAATTATCTTTTCTACACTTAACCTTCACTCTTTATTTTTCACCTGTGACAGGAGAGCTGAAAATGTCACATTTCCATTCAGTGGAACAAATGATTTTGTGAGTCCATGGTTGATTGGGGTGGTTGAGGCAGGAAATGATGACAATAATTGGGGAACGATTTTCTCCAGGTGCAAGGCTGGGTAAGGAGGCGTGGAGGGACAGAGATTGAGATGTCCCAAATGTCAGTGTTCATTTCAGAAATCCACAGAGGATAGCAGATGCCATATAAAATGCAAAGCTGGGTAAGGAGGTGTGGAAAGAGGGAGTTTGAAATGTCCTAAATGTCAGCCTTCATTACAAAAATGCGCAGAAGATACAAGATATAGAAGCGGCTCGAGGCACGGCGCCCTGCAGTGGTGTGTTTGATGAATTCCATCCTCGGATACACTGCGATATTCGATACATTGTCGGAGTTATTATATGTTGTTATGAGCATTTGTTAGTGTGAGTTATAATTCACCATTTTGTTGCCTCCTTTTCCTTCAACCTGCCTCATCCACTTCTACTTCAGCTGGTAATTTCCTACATTTCCCAAAATGCCTTTTAACAGCGCCCTAAAGAACGTGCCTGAACATGCCTGATAATTTCAGCTGTGGGCTTCATGTGTAGGTGGAGAGAACAATAGCGATAGTGGAGTAAAAAAAAAAAAAAAGAAAAAAAAAAGTGAGAGTCGTGCCGCTTGTGCAAAATGAAACACCTACTGTGGCTGCAATGCATTCTGGTCTATTGAGGCTACTGTCTGTGGAGAAATTAGCATCTCTGCCTCCTCTAGGATGGATTTCTGCCGTGTGATTGTTGAGCGCCGGCGCAAAATGGTATTTACAGTTGATGTTTCATACTTGAACACATTTCTAGTATTATACTCCACTGCTGCTGTGGACATAGCTCAACATAATGTAAGGTCATCGATGTTTGGAAAAAGCGGTGGAATAAGAAAAGAACATCAGCGAACAACAAATGGAGAGAGAAATGCAAGGTGGGTAGCTGTCTATAATGGTGTTTAAACAGGTTTGAAGGGTGTTTTGGGGTCTACTTGTCCTTCAAGAGTGCTCAAAGAAAAAAAACGGAGAAAATCTGACTGAGCTGTTCAGCAGTATGTTAAACTGTGTTGTATTAATACTGACCACCGACTCCCCCGCTGAACATTTTAATACCTATATCGTCTGACCGTGCAGATGTGAGCTCATTATACTACAATACAGTTCATTGACACTTATTCACATATTACTCCATTACTAAAAGCACCAGACAGACAATGGATTTTAGATATACTTATATTACCGTGATAATTGCAGTGAGGGTGGAAGAAAAATGAGGGGGTATAATTAAATCAAGCCCATTCTCAGGTTTTAAGGCCAAATGCAATTTTCCATCTTTACATGGCAATCCATGGGGAGGCAGTAATTGTATTGATTGCTGCCATTAATTAGGGGAAGGCTGTGTAATCCGGGGAGAGATGTTGAAATAATTCCTTTAAATGTTTCAGAGTAAAGTAGGGCCAATCAATCAGCTGGGTCGGTGAGACAGACACTTGAGCGAGGTGTTTATTAAGGAACAAATAGGCAATCAATGACTGCAACTCATAAGAATCAGCCATAGAGATGTCACTGAAGGAGCAGGCAGCCGTTACCTCTCGCAGGCCTAGCCTTAGACAACAACAGACTAAAAATAGATCATATAGACACAGTGGTGGGGAGTCCATGAAAGAAGTGTGGAGATAAAGGAATGCTGTCTATTTAAAGCCGACACTGGTTAAGAGTTGCAGTTTCATGCGAGCGCAGCAGGAGAGACAAAAGCCCCGTCAAATCACTCATTCTCGAGGAATTAGTAATTTTGAGACGGCAAAAATGCTCAGCAAAATGTACATTTACCTGCAGTGACACTTTACTGGCTAACTGAAACATCCAGATTCAAGCCTTGTGTCAAACACTGGTTCTGCTTTAGTGTCCTTGAGCAAGAAACTGAAGCCCTCAAAGCCTCAATGGTAGGGTCTAAAAGAGAATTTCCCCAGGGGGCTTCAATGATAAATGATAAAGTATCACATTATTAGTGTAGCTTTAATTGCATTGAAATTGATGGACACTGCCTTTTTTGCATGAAATACTGGAATTTCTCTCTATGTGTCATAACAGTTTTTCTACAGTCTAACTAATGTTACTTTTTTTTCCAACACAGAAATCCAAGAGGGACATTAGATCCCAAATATGAAAGAAGAAGGAAGTTTGTTCACTATGGCATGGTGTTAGAGACTGCTCCTGCCTACCACTGCCATCCATTTCACAGGTTGACCCTGGAGCATCTGGACCCCCCCACACCCTCCCGGGAGCCTTCACGCAGGCAGAGGGGATTAAATCAGAAACTCATTGATTCTCTAAAAAGGTCAGTGCTTTCATAGTGTTTTCATTCAACTAGAGCCTTGGGGTTGAATAAGCCCACCTGTCACACACTCCCCATCCCACCACCATCCTGGATCCCCTAGGCCAATCAGGGGCTGCGCAGGAGGGCAGAGAGAGGCCGTGGTTGGTGGAGGCCACCAGGGGGGATCAAAGTGCTGCAGCCTTTAGACCTCCTGCCGTAGCCTCTCTTCTGCACTCCTCCGCTCTCCTCGCCTCTCATCTTTGCCCCTCCCCTCTCCTTTCCTCTGCCACCCACCACTGCCATCTCTGGCAGGGGAGGGGCCGTGGCCTCAAACGCTGCTGCACACACAAGCTTGGCACTGTCAAGCTGTGTACGGAGTGGTGCTGGGCTGAATTAATTAAAGGGTGAGAATGGCTGGGGTGCTTCAGAACCAGCCCAATCTGGCACTCAACGCCACTTCAGGGCAGACGCAGGTCTTTGAGGAGTTCGAGGAGAGAGGGCACCTGGGGGTCTGTGTGCACGGTGTGTTAGAGTAGGAAGCTCCCATTCAGGCGTGTTTAAGCTCCGAGGTCATGGTTAGTTCAAGTTCATGTGATCATATGACCTGAAAAATGACCAGATCAGTCTTAATGCATATGTTAGCAAGCCTACGTCTTACACTGCATGGGCCTAGCTCTTCTGATGCTCTTTTTTTTTTTAACCGAAAGCCTATCAATACAAAAGCATACTGTGTATATTTTTCAGTAACTTCATCATAACAACAGACTACAATATGGGGTACAATAGGAGGTGTGACAGAGACATAATCCTGGATAGATTAGCACAGTGTTGGGCTAATCCTGCCAAAAATTTGTACCTCTCACACACACACACACACACAAGCAGACTTAAGGTGGCTGATGTAAGTGGACTGATTATGCGGAGGCAGAATAAATCACAGAAAGCCGAGATGCAGCAAGAACACAAGAGGCTCAAATTAAAAGTAATGAAAATCCCAGAATCCCAAGTTACCGTCTAAAAATATAAAGCAGCACTCGCAGCCACCAGCACCTCACTGGCATAATGTAACGAGCCAAGTGACTGTGTGACGATACTGCAAAGAAATCCCAGCCCCAGCCGTGACATGAGACTTGTGCAAATGAGACGGCACCACACATCATTAATCAAGCTGCTCTTAAACGACGTTCTGCTCTGTGACAGCCTTCAAGATAACAATACACACACACACACACACACATTCACTTTGATTTACACAGATGAAAGTGTAGACACTAAATTATCTTCCACAAAACATGCAGAAAAAGAATATAAGACAGAAAATGATAATGGAACAAACCGAGATGGCTCCACGATCAAGGACAAGAGATGTGAGAAAGGGTGTGAAAACTGGCTCCATACAAAATCTAATTTCCAGGACCCCTTCCTCAACAACAGCCTCTGCTGGATCCTGTCACCCACACAAAGCCCTCTACAGTGGTGTGGCACACTCAGTTAAAACGAGAGAAAATCGGTTTTGTGTGCTTTCCCTTTAAAAACCCACAGTTTGGATGACACGGGGGAGAACATAAATCATTCTGTATGATGTAAAAATGGTGGGCCCCATAGCATATCAGAAATGGTTAATGATCTGAGGAATCTGAGAGGTTGGTGCACCCTAGTGGTGACTGTTGAATCAAGCTTTAAAAGCCCTTCACACCCACTCAACTTCAATGAGCAGGCTGCACTGATGCTGGGTAAAGCTGCACTGTCAATATTTCATTTCTCATTTTGAAATCTAATATAGGGTAAGCCTTGGATGTCAACACTGCTCTCTTTCCAACCACAGTTTACCCATAATAGCAGAAGGAACATGACATAGGCTCATAATCCAGTTAATGGGAAGACAGAGGGAGGCGATTTTCCACATTCTCTGAATGTCAGAGATGACTGTGGCAGGAAATGATTAGTGGTGGGAGACGGAGACATGCAGCAGGACACAGTAGACCGCAGCTCAGAGTCCATCAGCCATTCCTGGCACTGCCGCCTGTCAATTAGGTAAGCCTTTGGTGATTAGCAGAATTGGAAATTGCAGTGCTCGCCTCAAAGGGGTAGGGCTGGGCCTTGTGTTATGCGTCTATCCGGAATAAGTGGGTAGGTAATAAGTGATTATTGTGTATCAGCAATGAGCAGAGTGAGCAGTCATTCCCCTCCTCTTCACATTGTCTCTTAGATTTTATATTAGTGTGTATTTAATGATGCATCATGTCTTCCACAGGGGCCATGTCAAGAGTGGTTCACTAAAGGGTTAATGGAGACAATATTAGTATTTAAAAAAAAAAAAAAAAAAAAAAAAAAAAAACACCCTATGGAGGAGGACAGCTGTAGGCAAGGATGCAAGAACACCACAAAATCTGAACCAGATTTCACCCACATCACTGCTGCCTGTGGCAGACAACAGGCTACACCACATGAATTCAGAGCACTGGGGTAAGAATCCCGCATTCTGGGTTTCTTCCAAGGCTTTTTCACTAAACAGACTTTGAAAAAATTTCACAAGACTTAACTAACTCAAGGAATCTGGGCGTGGGTCTGTCTCCCGGCTGCTGCATGCGCTGCAGTGCACCGTACCTGTGAGCTTCTTGACGGGCTGCAGCCTGACGCTGATGGTCTGGTGGGTGAGCAGCGGGGAGGAGGGCAGCGAGCGCGACACGCCCTCCATGATGCGAATGTGCTGCATGCCCTCAGTCATGGAGAGTGGGGGCACAGCGTAGTCTCCCTCAAAGGCGCAGTCGCTGTCTATGCTGCCACCTGCAGGTTGGGAGGGAACACCAGGCATTATGGCACACATTTCATTGTTTTGAAAAGAATGTAGAGATGAACTACTTTTCTGCCTCTGGTTGGACTAACATGCAACCAGCTTTGATTACATTTATGCAGCGCTCTGTATGCAAAAACTATTTAAAAAATGAGACATACTAACATTTGAGCCTACTGTTGCATTTTAAAAACTTGAGTTGCAATATGAACCCCCTCCCCCAAACAGATGACACATGCAATACAGTAGATTGCAGTGCCCAAACTGTTAGTGTGTTAACACTAGATCCTGGTATCGGAGCAACACTAGTATTGACTGTGACAAGCATGGCCTGACCCAGAAGAGAGAACAGCCCTGCAGGCAACACGTGCTGTTTACATTTACTGTACACTACAACCTCCCAGGCCTCTGGAAGTACCTCAGTAATGCAATACACAACTAGCCAATACAAGCCATTTTTAATAAAGGAGCTGCCTCTAACCACCAGAAATAGGTTTTAAAAAGGTGAAAAAAGAGCACAGTCATGGCCAAGAGAGAGTATTTTGTAGAGTGAAAAAGTCTCACACAATGTGCAGCAGTTCCAGAGCACAACAGCTACACTCCCCCTGCCTCTCCCTCTTCCTAACAAACCACAACTCCGACAATTTCTACATTTTTTTTTTTTTTTTTTTTGTACACTTTTCACACGCACTCCCTGGTGAACTAATACTAGCCAGCTGTCTGCAGAAACACAGCATCCATTTCATCCATTTGGTGAATCAACTCTGGCTCCGGCTAGCCATTTCCCTGCAGACGGAGCTGTAAAACCAACTGGTCAAGCGACGCGCTCACATCAGATAGCAGCCGCCACAGTGGAGACAAGAAGCCATTAACAGACACTAGTCTGTGACAAGTCCCGATGGAAGCCTGTGTGACAGCTGGGATAGGGACAAATAGGCTGCTGCAATGCAAAACACACAAGCACACACACCTGCACACACACACACACACACACACAAACACACACAGAGCTCTCTGTGGCTTCAGCCGTGCTGGAGTCTGTCCATCCATTCAGCGGGGAATGCCATTGCAACAGCAAAAGCAGAAACAACAGCCGCAGCGGTGGCTACATCTCCCAGCATGAAAATTCCACTCTTGTATACAGAGCCTGGTGTGAATACCAAGGGGGGACTTGGTATTCTGGTAGCAGTTATCAGTATTCAAAATTCCATTCAATTCGAAAAACAGGGCACTTTCAATGCATTTCTATAAGGAATGAACGCATATTTCAGCGTCAGTATAAATGATCATTTGAGTGTTTCATGTTACATCGGGGTACATGACACCGGCTTTCCTCAGAAGCATCAGAACACTTCCGTTTGAACTGATTACTTCCTCAATAAAATGAATCTATTAGTGAAAGTTAAACAGCATTTCTTGGAATCTAACATTGTGATCATCTCCAGTGCTCTTTGCTGATGTAAAAATCAACAAATCAACACCAAAAAAGGACTTTTTTTTTTTTTTTTTTTGATAAACAACCTCAGCAGCCAGCGAACGCATCTCTTTCCCGGCAGCCTCGCACATACTGCCAGGAACCTTAATAAGTCTAAGTATGAGTCAAAGGTGTGGTTTAGAGCAGGGAAGGAGGCTGGGGAGGGAGACAAAATCACACTTAAGTGCTAAGATCGAGACAAATTGGAGAACAAAAGCTTACGAGGGGGAAATGACGGTGTTTCATGTTAAATTGGTGATGAAAAACGAGTTTCAGAGCCACTCCGTGCCCTAAAACACACGTAACACAAACAAACACCTACCCATTGAGGCATTCAGCTCCAAACATACACTAGGTGATAGAGAGAGGCTGCATGAAATTTTATAATTGCCCAAAACATTCCTGCCGAGCACTGACATTTCTGCGGTTGATAAAATATCTGTCATTGCTCTTTCCTGGCTGTATATAGCCTGAAACCCCAGGAGGAAGTCAGATTTACAGACAAAATTACAAGAATATAAAATTCATACTGTTCTCTCCTTGTAAATATGACTTCATTTCCAGGAGTCATAAACTTTTCTGCTGTAAAGTCAAATAAAATACAACTCCGCAAACAAGGCCTTCAAGCAATCCTGCAGTGAAACATAAAAGGAGAAGAAAGGGAGGCTGGGAAATGACTGCGAGTGTGAAGAATTATGGGTACTGAGAGGGGAAGAGGTGGGAAAAGAGAGGTTTGCTGAGCTCGTGTGCGCTTTCTCAGCAACGCCGCTCGGCTTCGCATTCATTCGCCCGCAGTCACACCTGGTACCTGCCCGGTGCGACACAAGCAGCGGGACAGCAGAGCAGCTCCGACGCCTTTTCAGGTAAAAGCGTGCGGTGTGACACGTACCTGTGATGTCACGGGTTTGATCCATTAACAACCTGCACTCCTCTCTTTCCTATCATACCTGTCACTCTCCACTGTGCCCTTACCAGAGTTATTATAGATTTAGTTTAGTTTCAGTTAGTGGGTTTGCTCATTTCACTTTAGTTTTTATTGATTAAAAATGTCTAGTTTTAGTTTTTATTAGTTTCAGCACCAGTTTTAGTTTGTTTTTTATTATAATAAGGGAAGTTAGGGGTAATATTTTAGAAGTTCAGAGTAGGTATTCCAATAAAACCCCAACACTTTGTGAAGGCAGTTGACTCCCAGTCATGCAGACAGTCTCAATAAACATCAGCACCAACGCCTCCTCATGCCTGTGTCGATGAATTTGGCCCAAAAAAATTGACAAACACCAAAACTACAGACATTTTCTGTAAATTTTTATGTTATTCTAATAAGCATGCAATATTGTTTCAGTTAGTTTTTGTCGTATAGTTTTTATTTTTACTTAACGAACATGTTTCTTGCACTCCTGGTTTCAGTTTCGTTTTACTTAACAACACTAACCTTGCAACCTTCACCAATAAAACACAGATGTCATCATTTTTTGCAAAGCGGAGATGCATAATGTTGTAATTAATACGTGGTTTTCGTATCCATGTGTGCACTGGAGTATACACAGACTATAAACTGGATTAATCAAGTGCAGAAGCCCCAGTTGCAATCTGAGATCCACACAGATACACAGAGATTAGCAAGCAGTACAAGGAAACTAATCTTTGGACAGCCTGACTGAAATACACAGTGCAGTGGAAGTTACTGTCACATTAAAAAATTTAAATCACCCCATGCTATTTTACTTTCAAATTTCAACACTTGAGTAAATATTATATCAACGCCTGCGTTAGCGGCTTGGTTGATTATACTCACTGTGGCAGACATGAGACGCTTCCCCAACTCTGAAACACTCTAGTTCACCGCCACGGAGCAACAGCATGCAGAGAGTTACCAAAGTCAGGTTCAGATCATCGTGCGGCTGGTTTTGGTAGCTTACCTTGGCCGGTGTGGCTCAGGTGAGGGTCTAGACTGGGCGAGCGGGGGTCTGCCAGGTCCTCACTCCCACCATCTGCAGACGAGGAGCAGAAAGAGAGAGACAGAGAGTGAGCTCGGGGGCACTGGCGCTGTAGTGGAGGGGTGCGGGCCAGCAGGTAGGCCATCTCCTCCTCTCCGATGAGCCACGTGTAGGACCGGAGGACCCCCAGCAGGCTGCTCACACACAGGCCCTCCACACCCTTCCTCCTGGGGCGCAACTGGCCCCTTATGGTGGCAAAGGGGGAGCTCGCCGCCAAGCCCCACTTCCTCCGTTTCCCCATGGTAAGACTAAACAGTCAGCGGGCCTCTTTCCCCCATCTCACGCTAAGCAAGGGCGCTGTCGATGCAGATAACGCAACAGATTGCTGTGGAGTCGCTCTGCCGTGGAGAAACTCCCATCTTAGGGCGGCGATCATCAAGCGAACTGGCCTCTATGGCTGAGTGAGCTGGAACGAGCAGCAGAGCAGTGGGCGTTTCCCAAGATAGATCTACATACAGCTAACGATATGAGGATCAATGACACCCGGGGGGACACGCAAGCTGAATTTGCCACAGTGGAGGGAGCAGAGCGGGGGAGGCGGGAGGAGGGGGGGGTCAGTGGGCAGCAGTGTCAGCCTCTGTGGGGGATTGTTTGATGATCCAGAGCGACTCAACAGAAGCTGGATCTACTATAAAGCGTAACGGGCTACCAGGGGAGCTTTGGGTCATATCATGATTTATACTCTGAATAAATACATCCCACTGGAGTTAAGCCAGCCATTAATATAGCTTAAACCATACTGCTTGTTTGAAAACTAGTCTAAACCGATGGATTTTCGAGGTGTAGATAAACCGGAGCCTGTTGCATTAAGTACAAAGGGCCTTTTTATCACTGAGGGCTGTATACTTTGGCAGGCCCCGCGTCGTGTTTCAATCAGAGAGACCCGCTATCAGCCCAGAAAACCCAAACAAATACTTGAGTGTTATCTCTGCCATCACAAATTCACACACAGAGATAGGGCGGGGGCCTGGTGCGCCGCTGGCCACGCGGCGGGGCAGATTGGCTTGCTGGTAGAAAGATCAGGCTTGTCGATTGGACGGACAGAATAAGCCGGGGGGCACAATCGTGTGAGAACTGGGCCACTCTGAGATTGACACTGATTGTGGGAAGCACAGCGCCACTCGGCAGCGGATTCTTGGTGTTCGCTTGTGTGGCGGAGCTGACGGGACGGGAGCTGTCACGAATTTCAGATTCACGGTTGATAATAAACCATGGAGCCTTACCAAAAACATTGATTCGTTTTTTTTTTTTTAAATTCAAGGATACAGGGGTGCAACAGTAGCTCCCATAGTTCAGCGTGTAGCACATATCAAGGCCGCGTCTCTTTCGCAGCGGCCTGGGTTTGAGTCTGGCCCAGGCTCTTTGCTGCATCTCACCCGTTTTTCCTCCTCTATCTTTCCTGTCCCCCTCTCGACTGTCACTATAAAGCAAAAATTCAGATTCAGATTCAGATTGCTTTATTAGTCCCCGAGGGGCAATTCGGTTCCTACAGCAACATAAAATACATGCAACAATAAACAACTGGGTAGACAACCCACTAAAACACATTGTAACATTACATGTGCAAAAGGGCAAATAGGCGCTCAGTGCAAATTCTGGGGTGCAGGGACCATACAGTACTTACAATATTATTCCATAAAAGTCAAAAAGTCAAAAAGTCAAAAAAAAACAACCCTCAATTAAGGCTACCTCTGTTCAATAGGCTGATGGCAGATGGAATGAAAGAGTCGGCATATCTGTTGGATTTCCTTGAGGGCTCCCGATAGCGCCGCCCTAGGGGCAGTAGGGAGAACTCCTTGGCCAAAAAATGGCAAAAAAAAAAAAAATCTCAAAAAAAGACAATCGTTTCGGTGTGTTTGCAGCAGCCTCAGAGTTTGACTGCATCCTGCTGCCGACACCGTCACTCTCACACCTCCATTTCTTCCACGTTCAGCACAAACAAACTCACCAAAAATAGCCTCCGTATACCTGATGAGCCATATCATCATGAAAGCTGCCTAGTAAAATCAATGGTGTGAAAATCAATACAGGCCTTGGAGAGGGGCGTACACTCGCTGTAAGCATCATTTGCACCGTGAGCCGTGAAAACACACACACACACACACACACACACACACGAACCATAGGGTGAGGGTGGAAGCAGCAAACTCAGTGACATAATAGATTTTGCACACTTGTAATGCCCCTGTGGCGGACTTGATTAGCACTTTAGGCGACGTTTTGAGCGACTTGCTCACCATCAGACAACAGTTACTTCACTAACTGTTGTCACGTCTGAGCCATTAATAATGTAAACAACCAGATGATAACAAGCTGTAAAATGACTGCACATACAATGCAGTACATGTGAGCCTAATGTGCTTTGGGGTGGAGGTTTGATCATGTCCAGTTAAAAGAATTCAAAATGTGTAGAGCGATGGATTATTAAGCATGCTTGGGCTGCACACCACACATCGCCAAGGATGCACTGATACTGATTCTAGTATTGGTCCCCATACCAGACTAAAACAGAATATCATATCAGGGATTTTACCCAGCACTAATATCCAATGCCAAAAGGCTTGAGTAGCATATTAAACATAAATCTTTACTCCAGTTTTCTCCATTTTCGGCACACAGATGCCTGTATTTCTTTAATGGCGGGGGAAAAAAAAGGATTTTGTTTCATTCATTTTGTCCAGTGACCTCAAAGTAACAGTCTCAACAAGGTGCAGGATCAAGTCATGGATCAAACTGGTGGTTAAGTTTCGTAGTGGGTTTTGGTAGTAGATCCCTACAAACTGCAAACGTTTTGTGTAAAAAGGAGGCGTAGGCTTGGGGGCGTTCAGGCTCAAACGCATTCCACCCACAAGTGACTAAATTCTACTGTAAACCATAATTTTAAATCACCTTCTTACTAAGCTTGGGAAAAATTCCACACAGTTAGCGGCACTGAAGGCCCGTGTGTGGGCTCTACCTCGTCACTGTGGCCTCCTCTCCCTCTCTCTCTCTTTCTCTCTCACTCTCTCTGCACTACTTTACCTCTTTAGGCTTGGGAAGTCAGTGTTTGGATAACTTTTTTTTTTTTTCCTTTTCAAAGAGAACGCTTCCATTCTTCTTTGCAGATTGCGCTCTTGTTACCAGTGATCACAGTACAATGTCCTGCCACACAGATCAATGGCCTATTAGGCGGGGAACATGAAAGGGGAGGACCTATTGCTGACAGAAGACAGAGACACGTTTTCATTCCAACCACAGAGACAGACAGTGGCCATCACTCCAGCTCCTATAAACAATCTATCAACTACTCACATCAACCGCAACGGGAGAATACGAGTGAATACAGCTCAATACCTCCAACTCAATATCTCTTAGTTGCCTGCAATTCAAAGAGAACTGTGTGAATGGACTAATCCGTACTTTGTCACCACGGCTCACTCAGCAGGATGTAAAAGAAAGGCTGTGTTTGGATGGCGAAAGATTTATGACACGTAAATATGGGAGATAATTGTCCACTTATTCTGTCTTGGCTTTTCTCTGGAGTTGCCACTGCGCCGTGTTCGGGTGTCAGAGGAGCGAGCCCGTACTCGCACCGGGACGGAGAGTCATTCCAGAAGAAACCGGGGTGACATGTGATAGAGCGTTTCCATGGAGCGCGCTGGGGAACTCCGTCGCCATTACCGTTCACGCCGACTTGGACGAGCCCGCTGCATTCACAGCGCTCGCAGTGACCTCTTGCTCTGAGAGTGAGGCTGATTTTCCAGGCATGAGCGTGACTAATTTAGCTCTGGTCTTTTGTGTGAGATCACCTTTGGCAAAAACAAGACCTTTAAGAGACTTTGTCTGAGTCTTTGATGGAAACCAGTCAATGTCAGCATTAAAAAAAAAAGACAGAAATGTTTTGCTCAGCAGGCTGGGTGCCCAAGAGCTCCAGAGCCTCCAAAACTCTGGCTAACTAATCTGAAGCAGAATGGATGGAACAAATTACTATTTGAAATGGATGTGGATCTTTTTTTTTTTTTTTTTGCTGTGACTGATTGATTAAATCGCACAAAAAGGAGCCAAGAGCATTGCCCCCACAGTGCAAACAAAGGCTGTCTGTCTCCAGGGATACACCAAAAAATAAGGATAACCAACAACAGAAAGAGACAGATACTAGCAGTGAGCCTTGTAACTGAGCCGCGTCCGGGATGTTAGCAGCCTCAAGAACTGCATCCTTCAACTGAACCAAGTTTTACTGACAGGACAGTTTCATTCAGTTTTACATGTTGGCTCAGTTCCTTTCCCCCTCTCTTCCTACCCCTGCTCACTTCCTCTGAGGGGCCCGCGTGATGTTGTGTTGTCAACTTGTTATCACTCCCCTGTCTCTCAGCAGGAGGCCTTAAGGCCCTAATTAAACACTCATATCCTTCCTCTTACTCTCCATGCCACAGCAAGTTTTCTCACCGAAAATAGCATCCTGACTAGAACACAATCGCCACCGAATTCTTTCATGAGATTGCACTTCAATAGGGGCCGCGTTCCTTTTTTGTACTTTCATATCTTAAAAGTGGTTATTGCTGTCGCCTCACAGCAAAAAGGTCCCGGGTTCAATTCCTGGTCGGCCAGCCAGAGTCCTCTCTGTGTGGAGTTTCCATGTCCTTAACCATGTCTGCGTAGGTTACTGCTGTGAACTCCGATTTCCTCCCACAGTCAAAAGAAATGTAAGTCAGGTGAACTGGAGATGCTAAATTGACCCGAGGTGTGAATATGTGTGTGTGTGTGTATGTGCTGCGACGGACTGGGTGTTTCCCCACCTTCCGCCCAGTGAGCACTGGGATACGTTCCAGCACCCCGTGACCCTAATTAGGGTAAGTGGCTCGGAAAATGAAAATGAATCTTGAAAAGTACGGCAGGTGCTGAGAGAGAATAACAGCACGGTGCAAATCTAGCCCCAAAGCTAGAAAAATAAAAGACCTTGAGAGCATTTCATCATCTCAAGCTACATTTCCACCGCAGTGACGACCATCCTTGCATTATTCCCGGAATCCTATTATACACTTGGTTTCTTTCTCAGGAGAGCTGAACGTTAAACTATCTCAAATCCCTGTAAATCTTAACGTGGATCTTACGATAATAAAACATGCTGACATTTATTCAGCAGACTGCAGCCCACACACAAATAAAAAAAGAATGCGCATATCATACATCATGTGCCTTGTGTGAGTAAAGGTACGGCGAGCAATTTATAAAAGTAGAGGCGGTGTGTACGTGAGACACAGACAGAGAGAGAACTGGACAGTGTTAGAGGTAAACACAGTTCAAAATCTGAACAAAGGAAACGCCATGAAGTGAACACAACCCATACACACACTGCAAAAATGCAAAATCTTACCAAGATTAGGCCTATTTGTCTTATTTCAAGTCAAAAATGTCTTATTTCTAGTCAAAATATCTCATTACACTTAAAATAAGACATGATCACCTCAGAAGTAACTTGTTTTTAGACAATTGTCTCTTGTTTCAAGTGAAAATTCACTTGAAACAAGTGAAAATTTGCTTGTTTCATTGGCAAAATTTGCCAGTGGAAAAAGTGAAAATTCACTTGAAATAAGTGAAAATTAGCTAGAAACAAGAAACAAATTTTGCCAATGAAACAAGCAAATTTTCACTTGTTTCAAGCAAATTTTCACTTGAAACAAGAGACAATTGTCTAAAAACAAGTTACTTCTGAGGTGATCATGTCTTATTTTAAGTGTAATGAGATATTTTGACTAGAAATAAGACATTTTTGACTTGAAATAAGACAAATAATCTTGGTAAGATTTTGAGTTTTTGCAGTGCACTGCCAAATACCAAACTGCCACCAGAGACGATGTCAAACCTTCACTGCCATATGCCTTTGAGCAAGGCACACAAACCCCACCGCCTCAACTGGTGCTTCAACGGGTAAAAAAATAAAAAATAAAAAATAAAAAATTGGCAGTGCTTGTGGCATGATTGTGTGGCTCCTTGTCACAGCCAACGTGGTGTTCCGGGTTTGACATTCATTTGAGCCGAATTTAATCAAATTCAAAACAAAGTGGGGTATCTTAATGAATCGCAACGCCACAGTGTGCTGCGCTGAGCAATATGAGAGCAGACATCTGCTCCGTTGTAAAGCTGGCAGGCGTCTTCATTAGCATCAGCCACATCCAACTCAGCATAAGCAAACAAACAAAAAAAATGCATGAATATCCAGAGAAACAAACGCACCCATACACCCACAAACACACACACACACACACACACACCTTCTGTGTGAGAGCTTGTCAAGTGTTTACTCTCCACTGCTGCACTGAGCCAGCCCTGGTCTACCACAGGAAGTTGAGGGTGCTGACATCCTGCCAGCCCAAAACAATGGAGAGCGGCTTTCATCCAACCCGCAGCACTCGCACACACATACCCAAACAGACCAGAGGAACTACAGACCTGAGATGAAACTGAGACGAAACCAGACTCCAGCCTCAAAAACGTTACTTCTTTGCAGGGGATGTTTGGGTTGACAGTGTTCCTGTCATCAGGGGCCTCGATGATTACACTGTAATGGGTCAGAAACGCTTCCAGAGTTTCACAAGTGGGGTCCAGGGGGCCATAAGGGGTCCTTAAAGGGGTCCAGGGCTTAATTCCAATGTAAGAACTTCGAACAATGAAATGATGTACACAGGATGAATGCTTTGCTCATGTTTCACTCTTTCAAACCTAGGATTATTTTTTGCAAATGTCAAAATGACCCGAGGCAACACGTGGGTATTCATTATTTTAAATCAATCAATTTGGAGTCTACCAATCAATGAGAAACTGCATGTTGGCACGTGAAAATAACAGCTTTCCATAGAGCAGAAAAGAGAAATGCAACAATTATAGGATATAGCATGCCGGTTTGACAAGTACCTCCCAGGAAAAATTCTGCTTTTTTCATCTTTCTTGAAAAATTCTTCATCCCATGTCAACCTTTTGCTTTTTTTTTTTTTTTTTTTGCTAAACTAACGTAACACAGCGGTGGTCAGTGTGGCAACTGACCCGGTGTTTTTTTTTTTTTTTTTTTTAACACTTCTGGCCCATTCTAACTAATTTCTCAATTTATTATTAATCTTTAATCCATCAATTTATCATGAAAACCTCTTATTTTGCTGATTACGCATAGTTGATAATGAATGGATGCAAATATTTCAATTAAAAAATACTGATTTAATAATATGTTGGTTTGTTTTTTTTGTTTTTTTTCCCTATCCCTCCAAAACATCTTGGGGGCCAAATGAGGCGAGCTTGTGGGCCTGATTTGGCCCGCAGGCCGTATGTTTGTTTTCTCTGATTTAAACACATACGTAGCAACAAAATTCTCATCAAAGGGGGCTTTGGGACCATATCGCACACTTTTGGTTGAAGAGGAACTTGGAGTTAAGACTTGCGTTGTTTTTGGTACATCACAGCTGAGAGGGGAAGAGCTTTCCGCCCTGCGCATGACTAATGGAAACAACCCCAGCAGGACCTTGAAATTATAGTGATTAAAAAAAGGAAAAAGTCAAACTGCGAAGGACACTGCAGGGGCCTCACACTTTGAACTGTGAACAGCTGAGCACTTCTGAAAATGTCATTAGTCACCTCAGCGTTCTCTTGGTCTTCCTTCGGAGCCGCTGCTCGTCGGGCTGAAACGCGGTCACGCAGCGCACGAGGCCCGAACACAGGACCGCTGCCTCCTATAAGCATCCGAAAAATGTATCTGAGATGAAGATACACAGCCGCCCTAGTATTACACCTGCGCCCTGGTGTGCCCTCACATCACTGCAGCCACGACGGCAGCTGTCCCGGTACGTCTCGCTCACATAAACACACACACAGGCAAGGTCAAAGACACATCTGACGGAAGCAAACGCCATCTCAAGCGCACTGCTCAAATAGAGGTCAGCTCTGTGGCGACAATAAAGCAATATAAATAGGGAGAAGAAGAAGGGGCGGGGACGGGGGAGTGGTGTAACCTACATTTCATAATTCACACCGGGGTCGAGGCACGCCGCTGAAGGAGTTGTTTATCGCCGGCTGTATTAGCTGAAAGTGACACGCCGAAGAAGACAATGCTGTCGGCTCGTGTGCAATGTTACCTTCAGGCAGGGCCCGACCGCGCCAGTTGGGACAGGTCCCAGTAGAGGAAGGGAGAGTGAGGATCCTTGATGTTTTGAATCCCTTGGGGAGGGGACAGCATAATGCAGGTGTGCTGCTGATGCTGCTACGAGACTGTCCGTGGTAAGGTGTGTGTGTGTGTGTGAGGAGGAGACTGAGCGAGGGAGGAGCAGCCGAGCCAGCAGTTTCACTCGCCATTAAACTGCAGTTGGGACAGCGCCTGGATCAGCCTGGATTTAATGTGTGTAGCAAGCAAGGTGCATAAAATCCATCCGGCCAGTATGCAGGTTTAGGTTATCTTCTTCTGTTGTTTAAATTGTTCATATTTCTATTTTTTTTTTCTATATTCCTTGTTTATTATGTTTATATTGCTTTTTGCTATTTATTATTTGTTTATACTGTTTATAATGTAAATTATGCTTCATGTTCTGCTATCCACTTTGCTGCTGTAATGCATGAAATTTCCCCACCGTGGGACTAATAAAGGAATATCTTATCTTATCTTATCTTATCTTAAGAGCCTGGGATGTTGTGTGACCAGCAGACACTTGTGAATGTTCATAATGCCTGCTGTCTGCTGAAAGGTGCAAAAATATGCTTGGGAACTGGCTTTAAGGAAAACATGAACACAACCTCATAATGTATTGAATATAGTCTAACATTCTACCTATTTTCTATGTGTGTAAAAGAGCACACACACACACACACACACACACACAATGAGCTCCCACCTCAAGGCATAAAAGGTGTCAAGAACATGGACCAGAACTAAAAAGCAAAGCTCTCTTCCAAGCTAAACAAAGCACTAAATTAGACAGTTATGGAATGAACGACTTTGTTTTTCCTCCACAGAAACCACCAACCTGGAATTTCCCCAGCACGCACAGATGAACTAAAGAACACATACACACACGTGTTGATGAAAATGTTTGTTTTCCATACAGTTGTGACGTTCATTTAAAGACCCATTGTGTTATAATCATGAATGACTTTTTAATTCCAGAGGAAAGAGGAACCATTGTTAAAGGGTATCTTCCCTGTTCTCTCTCTCTCTCTCTCTCTCTCTCTCTCTCTCTCTCTCTCTCTCTCTCTCTCTCTCTCTCTCTCTCTCTCTCTCTCTCTCTCTCTCTCTCTCTCTCTCTCTCTCACACTCACACACACACACACACACACAAACACACCAGACACCTCAACACGGTCAGACATTTAGATAAGATCCACATTCCTTTTTTTTTAAGCTCTCTCTTCTGTTTCTCTTCTCTTGTATTCCAAGTGAAACTCTAAAATAGTCAGACATACACGCTAAAATGTGTAAAAATACACATGTTGACTTGTCTAACCATTGTTAGCCTTAGTTATGTTTCAAAGTCCTGTGATCATTCTGAAATCAGAGAGAAATTCTACATCTGCCTCAAAATCTATTTTTACACAGCGACACAGTGCCCCCTAGTGACTGCTTTCAGTAACAGGTTTCTGAGTTACTTTTACATTATTGTATTGACTGTTGATATTAATCACTAAGTGCATTATCTAGCAATGATTTGAACACTAGTATCATGTAGAATTTCATTCTGATCCACAGCTTAGAGAATCAAGGTTTTTTGTTCTGTTCTGTTTGTTTTGTTCTGTCTTTATTTGTGTGATCAGTATTATGCAATTTCTAAGTCTTTGCCCATAGACTTTAATGTCAGCATTAATGACAGAAATCAGTGAGCATCCAATTAAAAGCACATAGGATTCGAGTAATCTCCCTAGACAGGATAAAAAATAAAATTATTTCCCTCATTTGAAGGCACGGTCCTATTTGCCTCTTCACATTCATTTGCAAACAAGGCGCTCCTTCAAAAGAGTGCCAAGTACGCCATTTTGTCCGACACCCCCCTTCAAAACTATAGAAAGTTTCTACAAGGCTTTGTCGTCGCTTTTTGTTCTTGCCGTGGCTTTAGCTCTCTTTTCGTTGCCCGTGACCATTAAGATTTTTGCTTTTTCGCACTGCCTGATTTGTCTTTGCTCCTTGCCAAGCTGCCTGTCCTCTGCATTTGGGCGTTATATTTTCAACTTTTCAACTAAAGAGCTGAACAAGAAAGACCACAAAAAGCCAGAACACCACTTAAGCTGCCACACGCCAGTTTGCCACTTATTATAATAGGAATTTGCTATTTTTTTTAAACTTTTGTAGTAATTTTTGTGTAAGTTATTGCAAATTATTTAGCACCTGATGCACTCAAACCTCGTTTCGTTTTATAGTAAACTGTCACCACGGCAACCTGAAGTCCACTGAGTCTGCTTCAACACATGTGAGACTCTTTGGAAACAGCAGGAAAACCCATCTGCAATGCATTCCGCAGAAGAGCTACTGCAAAGAGCTAATGCAAAGAGCTATCCTAAAGTGTTGGTCCAAGTGGCTTTAGATGCCCCTCAATAAATTTAGTTTCATTTCTGATTTCACTGACCTCATTCAGAAGGCAATAACTTGTTAGCTTCATGCCCATTCATTCATTCCTTCATTAATTCACTCAGTCATTCGTGCATAATTTCTTTCAATACTTATTCTAAATGTATATCTGTATGCAGTATATGCTCATTTATCCCATTAGTTAAATGAATATTCCCATCTTCTTTATCTGAGAGTGATGTAATCACGATCTTTACTCAGTGATCTCATGGTAATTATCTTATTTATTGCCAAGTCGCTGTTATGTGTATTCCTTTAGAGCAGAGATAGAGCTAAAGATGTTAAGTTAGTGGTGATCACGCTACAGTACAAACCTGCCTTCTCTGGAGAGGCTGACTTGTGCTCTTGGGTGTTGGTGTCAGTTCTTTAGAGAGGTGAGAACATGCCAGTGCTAGTGCCAACAACTTACCCACTTTAATTTCCAGTATCACAAATGACTACTTGAAAATTAACTCTGTTTCGCTGCTAATTTGTTAATTTATGTGTTACACCTGTCCGCTGCCATTCAAAATCTTGCCCAATAAACAGCTGAAATGAACATTCGCATGATTATTAAATTATGGTTTATTTAGACGTCTTCACAATATAAATCCAATAAACTGCTCCGCCCCTCGGGTCACAGAGACGGGACACCTGCGAACGGGAGGCCTGCTTCAGCAAAAGCCCAACACTCTGAACAACCCCCCCACACACACACACACACCCGCCCACATTGAATCCCGTCGAAACCAAACGCTCTGTGTGATGTCGATGTGGTTTGTTCGCTGTTGTACGGCGGATGATTCATTTTATCATGGTTTTGGATCTGTTCTGGCATGCAGCGACTGTGAAAAAGAATTTCCTCGTTGGAGACAATAAACTATCCATCTAGGCGCCTCACCTCTGCCTCACCTCTGATTCGGGCCAAATCAAATACCTTTTAAGTGACAAAGGAGGAAAGTCACGGCCCATACAAGAGCATTAAGCTTGGTAGATAATAGCGTTCCGAATAATTTAGATGAATCCGCGTTGTAACCACAGCTCATTTGCTGCCTCTGCATATTGGTTTACACGCCCAGAGCAAACTGTAAATCAGTGGCATCTTCCAATTTGCCAAGCAACAGCGGATGTAATAAAGGAGAAATAGCCTTACTTTGCAGCTGTGCTGACAATATTACAGGGCTATCTCTATTTGTACTGCTGTTACATAACCGTTGATTAGCTTAAGGATATGATAAATCCTAATGGAGGGCTCTTTTAGCTTATATTACTGCCGCTGCTGCCTTCCCAGCGACAACATGACCTGCATTCCACAGCATATTCCCATTATTCTGGATTAGAGTTAGGCTGACGTGGCCTTTTGACGCCGATACCGATGTTTGCAGAGTGATATTAAACCTTTAACAATGACCATTTTTCCATACCAAAAATTTCAATATTCATTTTGCCACTTTCTCTTGTCAGGGTGCAAATTCATCTACTAATGCATTTAGATCATCACGTGACCATAAATTGTCTCTCTCTCTTTTTTTTTTAAGTAGTAGGGTTAGTAGACCCCAGCTGCAGGCCTTTAAATGAATTCATTTATAGGAGAAATGAAGAAACGATGAAAGGAATAAAGAGTATGAGTGCATAAACTGAGAGATCACAAGTTAAGATAGATTGTTGGTTTTAACGTTAGACTTAAATGTCAGTTTGCTGATATAATCCGGCTGATATTAGCTTTTTAGAAAGTAAAATCAGTGTCAGCCATTGTGGATACAGGGGGAGGCTTTACTCGCTGAATTGCAGATAAACTGTCTGCAAAACCTGCATGCAGGGAAATGATGTACTTGAAAATAGACAGAGCACACAAGGATGGTGCTGATGTCCTGTCTCTCACATGGACGACGGGCTCTGTCAGCGCATGTGACTTTTGCAGCTGGTGATTTTTTTTTTTTTTCTTCTTTTTAATCAGTGAAACCAAGTACCAGTTTGCTTTTGCAATTTAGCCATTAGCTAAAACGATAAAATCACTGGGGAAAATCATTGGGGGAAAAAATGCTCAGTCAAGTCGGTGGAGGAAAAGAGATAAGGCTGAAATGATAAACACATGAACACATACACACACACAGAGTTCCTAAGATGCAGAGAGCAAAGCCCTCCCTCCTAAATTTTAACCAGCTAGCTTAGACTAGGCTTTTACAGGTGAAAATTATTGTTCTGAAAAATGCAAACTAAAAAAAAAACAGAGAACAACTCCACCTGATGTCATCAACCATCAAAAAATTGTATTGGATGATGCAACCATGAGTAAATAATGCATGAAGCAAAACCTGCAAATTGCAAGAAAACCACTTAAACCTCTGAGCAGCGCTAAACTCCTCCCGCTTGGCACTCCTTTCATGCCTGACACGTGGCTCTCCTGCCCAACAGAAGACACACAGTGTTTCCCTGGCATGAAATACTACTTTGCCCCTCCCCCCCCCCCCCCCATCGCTTCTCCAGAGAAGCCCACCGTCCTTCACCCGGGCCGGTGAAGCATACCTGGAGGATGGCAAGCAGCGTGGCGGCGGCGGCGGGCCAGAGAGGTGACGCATGTGTGAGTGGCTGAGTGCGTCAGACTCTGGCCGACAGCACCACGACTCAGCAGTGTCCTGGATGGATGGAGGTGTTAGGATGGAGGCAGTGGGGGGAAACAAAGAATGTGTGTGTGTGTGCAAGTGAGAGAGACAGAGAGACAGAGAGAGACGGGGAGACAGAGAGAGAGAAAGAGTGATATGCCCTGACGCCTACACTGCCATCAGATGCTGAGAAAAGCTGTGTCGCAGTGCTGAGTGGGTGGGCTTCATTTATATATATATATATATATATATATATATATAAAAAAAAAGAGTGTGTGATAAATAAAAGGAAAAATCTCAGAGAATAAGAGGCCAAATCAAGCATCTCCCACCTTCAGTCTGACACACCACTGGGGTTACATCACAGAGCAGAGAAGTGAATAGCATGCAACTAAAATAACCAAACGGAAATGGAAGTGTCAAAGCGACTTTGCTTTGGCTGACTCAAGACAGCCAGAGAGAAAAAGAGAGAGAAAGAGAGAAAGAAAGAGAGAGAGAGAGGGAGAGAGGGGATGAGCTAAGCACTAAAAGCAGCCGTGGAGCTGTGAAGCTGCGATGGCTCCTGGTCTGCCTCGAGGCGTTCCAATGAAGAAGGACGCTTTTGTTTCGATCCATTTTTAATCCCTGACAATCACAGGCGGAGGAGCGGCGACGATGTGAGGAGCAGACGTCCCCCTTGTACCATCACCCTCCCTGTCTTTCTTGTTTCACTTTCTCTCCCTTCTGCGCGGTCTCTCTATCCTTATTCCACCCGACAAAAACGAGTACAGGAGCTGAGAAGAAGAATGCCCAGGCGAAATCAAATATGATATCGTTTATCGAAAACCTCCTTCTCAATATTGTGTTGATATTGTGGGGATGATTGTTGGTGCTTTTCTAACCCGTTATTAGTAAAAACTAGTCATCAGTAATGTGGATATGATGACCAACAGCTAAAACGGGCTAATAAGTTTAGAAAATTGCATCACTTGACTGTAATGCAGCCTTTAAAACACTTGCACCGTATTGCAATTTAACAATAGTCAAAATCCAAGATGATTTACTGTAGTCTCATTTGACAATATAAACATCAATACATTATATATCACCAGGTTGTATTGAGAAAATGTCCCCATCCAACATCTCATTTTTATTTTATTCTCTCCTCTCCTTGTTGTGTTCATAAATTACGGAGTGGAGTCATGCTGTGCCATTCCAGGGCTGGCATAGGACCGGCACTCGAGACATCAACGTCGCCAAAGCTCGCCGTCAGAGAAACGTGATTGCTTTTCTGCTGATAATCGATGCGTCTCGGTCGGCGGCGAGAGAGCAGCGCCAACTCTCGTTCCCTTTGACCTCTGGCTGTCTGCGGCGGGAGGAGGGGTGCGTGACTCCTGCTAAGGTCGCAGATGCCTCTCGCTGCACCGGCGAAGAGTGTTTAATGAGAAAAGGTTGGGATCCTGGCAAACGCACACAGGGGAGGCAGGGGGAGAGAGAGAGCTCCTGCAGCAGCCGCCGCTCGCTCATCATGCCCGAGAATATTTACAGCTCCTTCAATTCCAACGCCACGCTGAATGACGTTCAGGCAGCTTAAAGAGGAACCTCACTGAAGGCACTTTAAAGTCCCACTCCTCAACACTAGAAATGAGGGAAGAGTAGTTTCACTGCAAAAACACAAAATCTTACCAAGATTATTTGTCTTATTTCAAGTCAAAAATGTCTTATTTCTAGTCAAAATATCTCATTACACTTAAAATAAGACATGATCACCTCAGAAGTAACTTGTTTTTAGACAATTTTCACTTGTTTCAAGTGAAAATTCACTTGAAACAAGTGAAAATTTGCTTGTTTCATTGGCAAAATTTGCCAGTGGAAAAAGTGAAAATTCACTTGAAATAAGTGAAAATTAGCTAGAAACAAGAACCAAATTTTGCCAATGAAACAAGCAAATTTTCACTTGAAACAAGAGACAATTGTGTAAAAACAAGTTACTTCCGAGGTGATCATGTCTTATTTTAAGTGTAATGAGATATTTTGACTAGGAATAAGACATTTTTGACTTGAGATGAGACAAATAATCTTGGCAAGATTCTTGGTAAGAGTTTTTGCAGTGTTGCGCCAAAGCCTAACCTGCCAATCAAGTTTCACAAGTTTCAGTGATTTTCAGGATGTTTTATGCCCCCAATCAATACCTCTACAACACAGAAGGGCCTGTGCTAGTGTGAAATTGCAGAATACAATGCACAATTTTGACACAACTGTTACGGCTGCAACAATCCTCATGATTATACCAACAACTCTGCAGCCGTCACTTGTTGCAAAGCGATGAATTAGTTTGCTCTCCAGCGAGAAAAAAACGATGTTTTCTCTGTTTCCCTCTGCCACAAAAAACAAGAAGATGAGATTTTAATGGCTTGATGGTGGGTTTAATAGAACGCCGTGTGTCTCCAGCGATGATGCAGTGACTCCAAAACGTATTTTTTTTTTTTTTTAATTTGAAATATACAGGTGACTCACTGCATACACAAAGCGCAATTTGGGGATTCAAACTCAGACAAGCAACCCACAAGGTCAGCGGTTCATTCACCGTCAATGACACGGCTCCAGGCAGCGCAGCAGCAAATGACGGTACAGCCTGGAGTGCGTGGTCACTCGGTGATACTCCTTTTAAAGTGCAAAATCTCACTGAGATGAATCATCTTTTGAAACGCGTTTATCTAACAAAATAGTACGCCGGCGCCTCAGAAAGGTTGGGATAGAAAGGGGACATAAAACTCCACACTCAAAATCCCATTTGAGGGATAGAAGCAACTTCCAACAACAGAATTCAACCATTATATATATATATATTTTTTGTTTTTAATGTCTGGGACCCTTTTATATTACACCACAAACCAGAGTGCACCTCTCCTCATGGAACGCCAACTAAATGGCAAACAAACAGCAGATAAAAAGGGCCCGGCGTATCTTCCAAAACAGCCACGAGCACAAAAACCCAACCAGAGAGAGGCTGTTTGATGTTGGATAGCAAAAGGCCAGAGGCAGACAAGAGAGGTGTCATTTTGTTTTCCTCCTCATTCCAATCTAAGTGCAGCGCTTTCAAGCTGCAGGGGGCAACCATTAAAAGAGAGCCGGAGAAAAACAGGGGAAGCAATGAAGAAAAAGAGAGAAAGCGGGGAGAGTTAAGAGAGCACTGTGGCCGTGGTTTGCGGTCACAGGGGGGTTAGGGACGGCCATGGAGGACAGAAGCGAGAGAGAGAGAGAGAGAGAGGGACGAGGAGAAAACTGAAAAATCTGTCCTTGCTGCTGTGCCCTTTTTCTTCGCACTCTGTTATTCTTATCCTTTGCTTGCCCACAGCAACGCAATCATTCACTCTGGTCTCAGCACCATTGTGACGCCAGAACCACACACACACACACACACATGCACACACACCATCTCCATTGCAAAGGAGATGGGCCTACAACTGCAAACAAGCAGGCCTGAATAATGAAAAACGCATTAAATATAAATAGACTGGGGGATTCAGGAGGCAGCAGACACCAACACCCGGTTATTCAGGGTGAAGAAAACTAGGCTACTGTATGTGGCTGCCTGTCCTTTATCAGCAGCATGGCAGGTGCTCCACATGCCCAGTGATATTGTAATATGTCAACTATGTTTAGAGCGCTGTGTGTTAAAACGTATGTCCACGTCCTAACCTAAACCACCACTGAATTATAGTGAGCATCAGTATTATTCCTGTGCTATCAAATGCTAAACCCCCTCGAATTAGTATTTCTAATGAAACTCGACATATTCCTCCAGATGAGGACCCTATATCAAAAAAATGATAATAATAACTGATAGCAAAGTAGGACTTGACAAATCTCAACTTCAGGTTTCACATGCTGTCAACATGATTTAGGCGGTGCTTCTAAAATACAGACTGATCAAAAGCCTGTTTCGCCAAAATATGGATAACAGCAAAAAAAAAACACATCACAAACTCCAAGATATGGGTCAGACCTTGTGTGTGTGTGTGTGTGTGTGTGTGTGTGTGTGTGTGTGTGTGTGTGTACGGGAGTACAGCAACAATGCTATTCTGGCAGATACAGCGTGCTGGTCTAAACATCATTTTCTCATGTGTTTGCTTCAGCCAGCACCTCTAACAGTGGACGGCCGTACTGTACAGTGTGTCTGACTGTTGGACACATGAGGAGTTTCACTCCAACGTTTGATATCGACTGTTTAAAAGCTCGGACATCTTCTCTAACAAAATGACTTCCCAAAAGCATGAGTTTAGTATCCATGTTTAATAATAATAATAAAAAAAGCAAAAAAAAAAACATGCATTTTTAATTTCTGACAGGTGATGTAACTGTAACGAGTTTCAACATTTTTGTCAGAAATTGGAAGTGACAAACCATATAAAAAGTATGAATTACTATTACTACTACTACTAATCAATGTGAGCTTATTAACTGATGGTGGTCAAGAGGGGTTTGCAAACAGCACATAGCTCTACATATGAGTTCCAGGCTGCAGAGGAACAACAAATGGAGGAGACAGAGTTAAAAACAACGAAAAATCACATGGAGTGTGACCTGAGCAAAAACAGGAGACAAACACAACCCCACTCCTCTCCTCTCTCTGCCTGCTTTTAGATGGCATAGAGGGTGCGGCTGGCTGGAGTCGGGGGGGAGCACTGATGGTGTGTGTGTATGCGTGCGTGTGTGCATGTGCACTCGCCCATTCGTGGCACAATCATCAGACCTGTCGAGCCAGATAAACATGTCCAGAGGCATGATAAATCCTGTTCTTCCAAAGGATGTCAGCGGGAGTTACGGCTATGGAGCGTGGCAAACATGGCTGCAGACTGGAGGTGGTGGAGGGGGTCTGGTGTGTGTGTGTGTGTGTGTGTGTGTGTGTTGGAGGGTGGGGGCATGCAGGCCTGGAGACACCCATAGCACCAGACAGTCAGTCAGACAAGTCCAGACACAGGCAGACGTAGACTTCAAGTCAAACAGAGAGAGATGGCCCCCCGATAGCTGCAGGCAAACACAGGCAGACAGGCAGACACTCACACACACACTCACACACACACACACACACACACACACACAGCTGACGCGGGTTAGTCTACGCCTCGCTGTTGTGGTCCTTGCAATTCGGAGCACTTACAAGGTGAACTGGCGACGAGCGCCGCCGTGCACTTATGCAACGCCGTGTTCGGTCGCCTTCATCGCGCCGAACCAAACAACCAAACATCCCTCAGTGTGTTCGTGCTCAGCTGGCAAGGGCACTTCCTGCTATTGAAAGGCGCGCGGCGTTGAGCAGCAATAATGAGCCCATCGACATCAAGAGGCACAATGAAAGCCCAGTTCCCAACTGGTAAAAACAACAGGATGCTGCTGCTGACAGGGGAAGGGTGGCGGGAGTGCAGTGGGGTGGGGGGTGGCGGGAGTGCAGTGGGGTGGGGGGTGGGGGGGGGGCAAAAAGTCCCTCATGACATCAAAAATTTAAACAGGCCACCGCCACATTATTTCACACTTCTCACGGTCAAATGCACAGCTCAGCAGGCCGTATAGAAGATTCATCTGTGTATGTCTCCATGTAAGTGAATCTGTGTGTGTACAGTATATATGTATGTGTGGTGTATGGGTGCATCTATACAGGCTAGGCAAAAAATACAAATAAAGGCCTGATAATGAATAAGCAAGTGAGCTATAGAGCATGGCGTCCAGGGTACTTCCACTTCCTTTATTTTTGTCCATGGTAAAAATGAACAGGGTGTCTAGTTCCCATTTTCCAGTAATTTCATCCTTTAAATATGTTAAATCATGACATTAGAAAAGTCGTGAATAGGGGACATGAGAATAAAAAGGGAAAAAAAGAACAGAACAGGGATTAAATTAAAATCCTGCAATTAACAGGAGGACAAGGAGCGGAAATAACAAAATGGTTGGGGGACTAAAGGCGGACAAAGGTCGACACCTCTGATAACCAGAGTCAACAAATGATGGATTGGACGGACGGGACGGGACGAGACTGAGATAAAAGGAAGATGAGGGGGAGGAAGAGAGGGATTAGCGGAGATGGGGAGGAGGAGGAGGATGGATGCTGGGAGAACCTGTGATGAGACTGTTAGGGACTTGATGAAAAGAGATGAAAGAAGAGGAAGAGAGAGAGAGAGAGAAGTGGAGAACAAAGGATGGAGGGAGGGCCTGACATCAGAAAGGTGGACGAGTTCGCTTACGAGAATAGACGGATCGAGAGTGGGCCTTGGAAATGGAAGATGATGAGGAAAAGGAGGAAGAGGGGGGGAGAGAGAGAGAGATGGAGTGGTAAAGACTCATTAGCCCACGCAGAGCTGGTACATTAAGCCTTCCTCTGCTGTTTTATCTCTCTCTCCCTCTCTCTCTCTCCTTTTGTTCTCCAGAAATATCTCGGAGTGAGTGGTGGGCGAGTGGGTAGGAGAGAGAGAGAGAGAGAGAGAGAGAGAGGATGGTGAGAGTGTGAAGGAGAGAGGGAGTGAGTGGGAGACAGAGTGAGGGGGGAAGAAACAGAGAGAGAGAGAGAGACAGGGGGAGTAGACAACAAAAAAGAGAGGGCAGGGGCACCGAGAGAAAAAGGTCGAGGAGGAAATGACAAATATAGCGCGATGGATAGAGATAGAGATAGAGATAGAGAGAGTGATGAAGTGAGGGAGGGGATGACTGAGAGACGGAAACAGCGGAGGGTGACGTGACCGGTGCGAGAGCCAATCAGCGGCGGCGGGCAGCAACACTTGGCGCCGTGCCGCACAAACTTGTTGAAGAAATAAAGGCGAGCGGAGGATTTACTTAAACACACACACACACACAACGTCTTCCATTTCACACACCATTTTCTCCTCTAATCTCCATTTCATTCACGATTTACTCCTTCCCTCTTACACACACACACACACACACGCTGTGACCCCGGGAAAGGTGTGGCTTGATGCCGCCGAGATGCTGATTGCTGTGAAAGCCTCCTACCTGGGTCAAGGTGACACCGAGTTCAGCGGCAAAAGCCATCAGACCGGAAAAAAAAAAAAAAAGGATCTGACACATGCTACAGTTAAAAAGCGCAGACAATCAACGCCGCTCTTAAATGATGTACTTGAACCTTTCACCTTTTTGGAAACACACAGCGAGACGCCCACGCATGCACACACACACACACACACACACACACACACAGCGGCTGGCTTGTTTGAAACCAGGAGCTGCACAGACTTGCACTGTCAAACGACCGAAGCCCTGTGAAACAATCCACAGCCGAATCTTGATGAATAGAGGCTCTTTCCAAAGCCCCCCCTTTCTCCACCCTCCGCATTGAGAAGTGAATCCAGAGATCCCCCCCCCCCGCCCCGCGCCCCCGTCCATATCATCCATCCATCCAGCCATCCCTTCCACCCCCATTCATTCAGCTCACCTTTGTCAGTGGAGCGCCTCGTCTGCCCAGGCAATAAAAATCCTGCACCATAGTAAGGAAGATCCCAAACAAAAGGAGCGGCGGCGGGCAAGACGGAGGGGGGGGAAAAAATGACACGGAAGAAGGTTAGGACAAAAGATAGAGGGAGGGAATGGAAGGGGAAAGAGGAAGAGGTGAAAGAACAGCCCAGACAGGCGGAGAGCTCTCCACAGTGTGAGCGGCGAGGGGAGGCGAGCGCCAGGTGTCAGCGCGCATGTACACACACACACACACACTCTCTCACATACATACACACTCACACACAGGCAGGCAGGCACTCTCTCTCTCCCTCCCTCCCTCTCTCTCTCTCTCTCTCTCGCTCTGTCCTCCTCCTCCTCCTCTCGCTCTCTGGCCGCAATAACTCTCTCTCATCCTCCTTCTCTCGCGCTCTCTCTCGCTCTTCCCTCTTTCAGCCAGGGCAAAATTCCTTAACCCTTACAAGGCCAGCGTTCTTGAATTTGGTGTGACTCCCTCTCTGTTTCCAGTTGTGCTTTAAACGAGGTAACGGGCACAGCTTTCATGGCAGGTAATGTGTAAACACAGAGTGAGGACCACTTACGGGCTGTGTGCGAATTAAATCATTTTCCTTTCAACGGCACTGCACAGTAATTGTGCGACAGCAAAAGTGAAACAGTGACATTTGAACTGTCTGTGTGTGTGCCAGTGTATTACAGAGCCTGGTTTCAGAGCATTATATGAACCACTATACAATGTCTATTTTGCTGACTGCAGGTATTATACATGATGTCTTATACTGCCTGTTCATTTGATTCTATTTTCAGAGTTAGCTGCTGGATGCCTATAGACCACTGAAGTAAATAGGCTTCCCATGGCTCATCCAGCTCCTTTATTTTCTGAGTTCTGGGTTTAGGGTTTCTAGTCAATAACTGTGTCCTGTAAATATGTTAAACCACAACATTAGAGAGACTACAAGGCGGATCAATTCAGTGTTATCAACTTCAACCATTCAGAAATACATATTTGCTATCAAACTAGGATCGAAAACATGGCCCGAGACATTAGATGTGCTGCTAAGGCAACTAATGCTATATGCGATATTAAATTTTTTTCCACTGCAGCTTAAAACTTGCTCCATATCACTTCAGCAAATAATGACATCTATGCTAAATCCAAAGATATAAGCAGTATTATTAGTCAGCGCTGGCTTTGGACCCAGTTTGAAACAGTAATCTGTATGCATTTTCCCATTCTTCTGGCAAGGCTGAGGAAGCAGAAGCTCTGAATCACCTATGTGTGGTATATCTATATCTATATCTATATCTATAGCTATAGCTATAGCTATAGCTATATCTGGGCAAAATCTTAAGAGCTCAAATATCTCAAAGAGAAATACACCAGGGTTCTCTGTGCTTACTGGGCCATAAGGCAGCCCACCTCAGTGTGTTTCTTGATTGCTAAAAATGTACTCTACCTGTAAAACTCAATATCAATATCAATATATCTATCAATATCGATATCAATAGCTGTCCTTGCAAGATTTATAAACTGATTCCTGTAAACCCAACAGTGGTTAAGGGCGATAACTTTGCTGGCTAATTTTACACGAGGTAAGTTGAATTTTGGCACCATTTTGTAACATGAGCCAGGCTCCACATGGCGCTCACAGCTGGAATATCAGCTGGCACCGGGGACTGAGCACTTCTGTTCACTCTCTCTCCCACTCTCTCTCTCCAGTGTAATCAGGCTGTTGCTTGCTGTTGCAACGTCTTCACATCCCGTCGCTTCTAGTCTTACTGGGTGTTACTGCGTCTACTGGATAAATGTTCGATCTGAGCTGCTGTGATCTGACGAAGGGCCGGGCAATATATCAATATTATATCAATATTTTGAGATAAGACTACACATCGTTTGGGATTTTGGGCATCGTATCATCATGATATAACATCAGTGTTGTCTTTTTGATGTTATAAGTTGCATTGTAGTAAAGGGACGCAATTTTCTGAACTTATTGGACTGTTCAGTTGGTTATATTATGTGCTTCTACGTGCTTGGTCATTATATCCATATGACTGATGATCATTTATCAACAGTGTCCTTGTGGAAATAATTTGTGAGAGCACCAACAGTCATCCCTATAATGTTGTCACAATATCGATATTGTATTAAGTCAAGAATATTGTGAGTATTGGTTTTGTTCATGTGACCCAGCCCTAACTTCATGTCCTGAAGTGGCCTCTTGAATTCTGCGTATAAACAGTGACATAACTGGTAATACCCAACAGATACTCCATGTAACACTGTGGGGGAAAAATACAACTCTTATAATCCCTGACCCAGTGCTGATTTATATGTACAAGGCCTGATACATACCTAATTACACTGAAAAAGAAAAAAAAAAAACTCCATCTCTCAGTTTTTTTTAAAGCAAGGTGCAAAAATATATATGTTGAATCAAGGTTAAATAAGACAGATCAGCCCACTACCATCAAAAACGCCACTTGATTCAAGAAAACCCTGGAAACATGAAAACAAGTTGGATTATCTCATCCCACTGATAGATTTTTTTCACTTCATTTTAAGAAAAACAAGATAAGATGGAGCTTTTTTTTTTGCAGTGCACCATTTTGCTGCTTTGTATTAATGTGCACAAAGAGGGACTGTGGGCAACTGTGGGCACTGCATGATTTTTTCAAGCATTCCAAAGAACAGGAGCTCAGAACTGAGTCAAGCTGCACTTACAAAGTTATAAAATGGATGTTAGCCATTGCAACCCGCTTGCTGTACTTACACGAGGAAGTGGTTCTGCAGCGGATAAACAAAGCGTTAGGGTGAAAAACCACTTAGCCCCTCTTTGTTTTTACTCAAAATTCATGGTAAAGGGATTTGAGATGGAAAGTGGACTTCTCAGTTTTCTCAGAATGGATGGAAGTCGTCTCATGGTAGGATATGGATAAAATGGGTCAAAATATTCTTGGGCAGGCCTTCCAGGTTTAGCCTAAATGTGTCAAACAGTGCAGATTATGTCATAGTCCTTAAGTGACATGTAACACCCTTCACTGAACTTTTCACTGAACTTTAGGTTTCAGGGTATCAGAGCTCACGAAAAAAAAGGTCCATATTTTCTAAATGGTTTCCAGCGTGCACTTGGCCTATCACATTCTGTGACCCCGAAACACTGTCACCACTTACCCTGCTCAGGTGTCACCTAATGAGGGTGATGTATCTAGGTTACAATAACACCAACTGCTAAATGCCACGCACTTCAGCCACGAACACAGGCCTGTAATCAATATGTCAACGCAAACACAGAACAGGGACATGAAGCAGATCCGGCACAAGGTAAGAGACAAAAACACACAACAACAATGGCTCTCAGGTTACAGCGCGCCTTCCATAAGCATAATAAGAAAGAGAGGGAGAGGAATCAATTTTTGTGGAGCAGTACTGAGGTGGGCAAGTCTACTTTTTTTCTGTGTACAATTTTACCTTCGCCTGAAACCTGTGTGGAAAACAGCATCAGAATATAGCATTTCAGGGGAAAAACAACATGAAAGGAAAAGATGTCCATAGTGGGATGACAGGAAAAGGAATAGAGTGAGAGAAATAGATAGACAGAGCAAACAGGAGAGAGAGTTGCCACTATCGGCGGTGTGATCCAGAGAATGGAGGAGAGGTTAGACCGACGCTTCTTTACCCACGCACCGTGCTGCCCACTCCCTACTGTTATAGCTGGAACGCACAGTTCCCATTACAAAAGAGGCTCTGCGAGAGAGACACAGCCAAGTCATGGACTCCTGTGCCGCTCTCCATTAACGTGTCACTGCACCGCCACACAGAGAGCGAAATTACTCACAGGACACGGTGCGAACAGCCTTCAGACCACTTATGTCAGTGGATATTCAACCCTGTTTCAAGGCGGTGGTGAGGCTGACGGAACACATCCTACACTTCCTCTCCTGATACTGGACACGCTTTGGGCCTCCAGGACAGATTTATGATGGCATCACCGCCAGTATTTCCGAATACCTGAGACACACTGTTGGCTCAGGAAGTTAGGATATCTCACTCCTTCACTCCCATCTTTCACAGAGACCAGTTTATATCTGTATGCTGCAGCAATAAGACATGAGAGGAGGTGCTTCACTGTGATAATGGCCGCGACAGAGATACAACAGGTACAGTGCAGCTGAGCACCGTCAGCAGCACTAAGCATCCATTATCACAGCAAAGACTGTTCTCAAGGGTGTTATGTCTTTTATAAAACAGTTAGCAATGCAAGCATGCAGTCTGAAAAGCCTTCTTCAAAGCAGCATATATATATAAGATTAAGAAAAAACAGGCAAAACTATAAAGTTCATTAATAAGCTCTCTGGTTGGTATAGCAACCAAACGCATACTAATCTAATAAAGCAAAACACAGCAGAAATAATCTTCCACTGAATACCAAAGGCTGCAACTATCTTGAGCCTAAAGGACTCAAACTAGGTCAGTGAGTGGAGGCACATGGGTGGTCATGACAAGGGTGGTATGTGGATCACGTGGTGCTACTGAACCGTAACGATGAGCCCATAAGTGCCTCCCACGCTAAGAGAGGACAATTCAGACACTTTGTCTCGTGGCCCCTCCCCGGCCCAACCAGACAGCCAGTCTGAATTGTGTCTGACCTTCGCCGGACTTTCGTTCTGCAGCAGGTTTGTTACGATGGTTACCAGGTGATGGGGGTCACAGGTGCCTGCTGATGGGGTCGGCAGCTCGGGGGCCCGGGCGTGCTCCTGATCGACACTGGCTATATTGTCTCTGACCCTCTTTGGAGAGCAACGTCTCTTGCTCTTTGTTGTTTAGGAAATGGACTGATGAGGCCACAGGCAACCAAGTGATAAAGTCCTCCTCTTGAGTGTTTTACCTGTCACCGCGCTTTGCGAGCGCATGTCATCCTTAAAGCCAAACTAGCTCCATGTTGAGTTTGGCGAAGAAAGTTTGAAAGTGGTAATGAGCTTTCTGGAGAGAGGAGGGAAATTTAGTGAAGATAGAGCAGAATAGCCTCAGGGGTAAGAGACCAGCTGAAGCACTGAAAACAAGTTCTTCCTGACAGATCCATAAACACTTTATCTCCCCAGCTCCGCTGAAGAGAGCAGATTAGGCCCGTGCATACAATCTACATAAGAAGCCATCTCATAGCTGGAACACAGTCTTAAGTAGAGCAGGATTGCCCTGGCAGACAGTATCTTGTGCTGCACAGTCCCTTTATTGATCTCCGCAGCATCTAAGCTCCTCGGAAATAAATGTCAACAGCGAGAGAAAGAAAGCTAAAAAACATGCTGTGGCCGAGCCTGAGGAGGGTGCAGTGTAGACACCATTCTGTTGTCCTTTGTAAGCAAAGGTCAACACTTCTCTCCACAGCTGTGAACCATATTGATTCACAGGTTCAGTGCATTCTCTGCTGGCTGCAGTGTGTTCTCACACGGCATCGTGAGGTCCACATTTAGGGGAGGATTAAGATGTATATGTGCAGCGCAAGAAGAGCACAAGTCCAAGTTTACAGACAAAACTACGCTCCTCCACAACCAGAGAGCAACAGAATAATACAGCTGAACACAAACAAGGCAGCAATGACTGTGAATATCATCGAGATGCAAATTGTCTTGAAATACAAAAACTGTATGCACATCAACAACAACAGCAACAACAGTACAATATTATCCCTTCTGTGGAGCATTTGGGGCAACTGAGGGCTAATTGTGACATCCCTCAGCAGGGTTACAGTGTTCCTGCGCGTCAACAGGACCTGGTCCACTGAAATGACTCCATTCATTCTTTCTGGGTTCATTCATACAGGCAGGAAGGGGACATTTTGTGGAGCAGTAGGTGCCAATCTGTTGCTCTGTGGAGATCGGCCAGAGCCAGCTCACGTTAAGCTGCTGCCGCTCTTACTATAGCCTGTTACATCAATCTGAGAAAAGCAGGCAGACCACTGATTACTATGTAGTCAATGAACAGTTCAATGGATGTTTCAGCGCTTACTTTGCATGTATCTGCATCAGCACTATCTATGTAAATAAATGTGACAATGTCATCATCATATTTCCAATGCATTTACTGGATTCTTCAATATGGATAAGACCCAAATCACAAATACAAACTAAAAAGCCCAAGAAAACAAAGCAAAAAACATGTTCAAGTAATTTATACATAAATGGAAAAGCATAAAAATACGCTAAATAAGAGGTTCAAGTGTGGCACATGAATATTATGTCATAGAGCTGTCCACATCTTGATATAGTTATTAAATTATTACAGCATCTTTTGGTTGAGAGCTGTGTTTTCAGGCCTTTTTGGCTTTAGATAAACAAAAATACATTGAATTAAATATGTGCAACAATCTAATGTGCCCTTACCTTCATTATATCTAATGCAAAATTAAGTCACAGGTGCAGTAGTAGTCTTCATTAGCCGTTTAATTTTGTGCTTATAAGAAAAACTGGATGTCCCCTTAGCTGACTGAGGTGCAAGACACATGAAAGAAATGATCATTCTGAAATGTTATTTTTCACAAAAGAATCTTTGTAATGTGAAAGACGGTTATATTAAAGATTGTGCTCGTTCAAGGATAGCATCATGAAGGTCTTAGAGGTAGCAGCCAAATTTTATTTTCAGGCGTCAGTATTGGCCCAGAATTTCACAATCCGTGCATCCCTACCCACAGCTGTTTGTTTTGACTGTGTAAAAAAAAAGTGTTTTAGGATGTTTCATTTAATAGTTGGGACTTTGGATTTACTGTGAACTAAATGTTGTTTGCTGTCACCAATATCATCCTTAAAGTGAGCCTATTGTCTTCATATGAGTCCTGGGAATTTGAAAGCAACAAAGAGTCAAATCCGGATGTTTTTCCTCATCCACAGAGGAAATATCTGAAGACCCGCATGTTGGTCATTTATCCTTTATTTCCTCAAATGTAAGAAGCCTCTCATCATAAATTCCTACTTTTACTAATGTCTCCCTGCTCTCTTTTTGAGGTTTAAAGCACATACTTCCCCTATATTTTAGAAATATAAGGAAAAACATGATGTTTCTCTTAGAGATTCCTGGAACAGCTCTCTTCCCCTGGAAAAAATCTTTGGAATAATAAACACATGTTTAAAATCAGCGTGGATATTCCGTTTAACAGTGAGCCAGGGAATATTCAGCAGCTCCACCAAGCAAAGCGTAGCAGCTCTTAACTGTGCAGCAGCAGAGCAGCAGTGGAGGCTGAGCAGCTATAGGCATATGGCACAGTCATATGTTGAGCATAATAAGCTCAGCCTTAATCTTGGACTCGCATTTTCCATGCAGAATTTTTCATTTTTCATTCTCTAGAAAAAAAGTGAAGGGAGGAGCACCATCCATGTATTAATATTTATAAAAATAATTATAAAAACTAGGGCAACACCAAACATGTCACACTCACACACACACACAAACACACACACATGTGATGCAGTCCACATCATGGCCGATCATTAAATTAAAATATTAAATTAATTCTGCCACCTTGTTTTGACCTTTAACTTAAACAGCATCCCTCAGCTCAGTCGACATCATTTTGAAAACACTGGAAAGCACTGGTGAGATGCACTTAATGACATTTTTTAAAACTTTAATTTAATGATTTTTTTTTTATTTTCATAAATTTGTAATTGTTAATATTTTATTTAATTTGAACATAAATCATGCACAGACTATAGATGCTTCATATGTGGCTGCACTGGGCATTTAAAAGGCAAGTCAAAGTTGTTGTTTTTTACATAAAACTGTAATTAGACTTGATTTATCACATCAATATTTTTTTTTTTACAGTGCATCTGCCTAACTGGTGTGTCACTCCCTGTGCCTTAGAGCTCAAAGCTTATTTGCTGATCTGATGATCTCTAATTAGATTTCCCCACCACTGTGGAAAATGAGCCGTCAATTAGCGAGCTGTGATTAGGGGGACCGATTTGATTCCTGTCAAGCACCTGCTGCCTTCACACTTGTCGGCTTACTGGAATGTTCCTCGGCTGATTGAGGAGAGGAATATGGCGGCTGCTCGGCTGCAAGAGGAAAAGAAGGTGGTTCCTCCAATGTCATGAGGGTCAGATTTGGGGGCACACTGGCTGAAAAAGGGGGATTTCTAGCTACTTCAATATGAAATTAATGAAAAAAATAAATATGCAATGAGGAAAAAATATATATATCACTGCCAGTGTCTTACCCCGACGACATTAATTAATCCAGTTAACTAATTCTCCTTTTATTCTGCTCCAAGCCAAGAATGTGCCCCGTTCCTCTCTGTAATCAACATCGCAGCAAATCGACGAGTGCATCTTCAAATCTAGAGAGGCCATTTTGGATCAGTCGAGCACGCTGTGCCATAGACGGCTCAGCTTGCTTGATTGGCCATCAATGGGTGTTCATTACGGACACCAAAGGGTCTTTCAGTCCATCAATAATACAACACAGGCGGAAGGCGATCCATCTGGCGCGGAAAGTAAACTGTGGATGATCTCTACAGCTGTTGCGATTACGCATGGGTAAGCAACGTTTGACATTAGCATAAAAAAACAACAACATTTGGACAAATATACAGATTTCACATGCCTCAGTGGACAAAAAAATGCTAAAGGAAGAAACCAATATTCTCACGTCCTGCTAGCCTATTTAACTTGTGGCACCTCCAAACATCTTTTGTCATGATCGTCAAGTCATAACTGTATTATTCTTCCCGCATTTAGGACATCCTTTACATTTTCAGATAAGGTGAGAATTTTCACAACTTAATTTCAACCACTAGTGTGTATGTGTGTGTGTGTGTGTGTGTGTGTGTGTGAGTCCAAACTTGTCTCGTCTGGTCACTTGCCAGGCTGAAGCCTATCTCTCAGTGCTAATTAGACATGCAACAGCTCCTTGTCCAGACGCCCCCACCCTCCAATCTCATTTCCCAGCCACTCAACTGCCCCACGCCATAAACAGTAATTGCGGTGTCAAGTTGCAGACTTCGCTCCGAGTCGAGGCTCACTCCGGCCCCCGCCTGATGAGGGCAAGAGGGACGTGACAGTCAAAAATTTGATCCAGAACACCGCAGAACGAAATGAACACCTTCATTTTCCATTCATGGAGCAGCTAGAAAGTGTACGTATCCAAGACACAAAGCAATATCCAAAGACCAGAGGGGACACTTTCCCTCTCATTCACATTTTGGCTCAGTGCTTTCCAGGCGGGTGTACTTGTACAAAAAGCTGCCTCAGGCAACTGAAATAGTGGGCCGCTCTGGCACAAAGAAGGCTTACATGCACACAGTGGCTGTAGTCGGATCTGTGTCTTAGCAAAAAAGATTCCGAGCGTATCTGATATCTAAAACACTCGCTGTGGTGACTGAGGGACATGTGTCCTTTCTGTTAAAACAGCCCGAATCTCAGGGTGTGAGATTATGTGTTCGCAATCTCCTCAGATCTCGAAAGGCATCTGATTAAGCTGAGTGTGGAGAAGAATGGCGGCAAGTGACACGCCGACGAACAACTAATAACAGTAGTGTGGCAGGACGTTACAGGCACACCGTGGTGTCCCGAGAGATAACACCCCATTTCCTGAGCATGGCACGGTTACAGCTTCGTACAATTCAGCCGCATCGCAATCAGAGCGGCTTATCTTTGTTATTCACTTTTAAAAATGCCATTCATCGGCTCAGTAACTTGGGTTAACGCGTTTTTTTTTTTTTTTATTTCCAGTGCAGTTTGATAAGGCAAGCCCATTGTTTCCTTTTAATAAGGAATGAGCTCAATGTGCTCACAACAAACGTTGCAGGCAGATGCCTCCAAGATATTTGAATGAGTCTGGATGGAAAGCACAGAAAGAAATGGGTTAATTGCAAAGGGATCACGAGCGGCAGTGCTGTTAACATGACTGGTAAGAAAGAGCGAATGTGCTTCTAGTGGTGAGGCTGTCTTGATCAAGGCGCGGCTGGGCTCATCTGCCGCCCGCAGATTAGCGGGTCTATTCCCCCTCACAGCGCTGGAATTCCTAAGCCAGAAGCTTTCTTGTAACTGCATCAAAGGTGGAGGCTGATTTTTTTTCTTATCTCACAATCTAACATGGGCCTCAAAGAATGATTTCAGCAGCCAGTGTGCATCCATATATAGGGGTGGGCAAGTCCTTCCTTTGAGGCAAGAGCTCCTTTCACAGCAGCAGGCGTGAGCGGTAGCTACCCAGCGCCCCCTGTCTGTGGTAAGCTGATACGTTAGGAGAGCTGTCGCCAGTCCTTGGGCCGTCCTTGAGAGGCACTGAGACCAGTGTAGATTTAGAGAGAAAATATCTGTTTATCTTTTTGAATATATTTCAGGGCCTGCTTTGGCAAAGAGATTTTTAATCTCAGCGGGACTTACCTGGTTGAAAAAAGGTTATCATAAAAATGTGAGAGCGGTCGTTGCGGCGGTGTGTGTGTGTGTGTGTGTGTGTGTGCGTGCATGTTCATGTCCTGCAGTTGGCGGGATACAGATGTTTCAATGGAGGAGACAGATTGTAAGAGCGGCACTTGTCTGCTGAGTGGAGTGGCTTCCCTGCAAAGTGACAGCAGCAGATATCAAAGCACTGGAGGGTACTCCAGCCATGCACCGCCTGCCTGGTCTCCTTCACTCCTCACATGTTAAGACACAAACAAGCAAGCAAACACAAACAGACTGAAGGACAAGAGGAGGTATATCTATTAGCAACAAGTTCACTTTAGTCTTGAGGCCTTGTTGTGAAAGACCTCAAAACACAGGAGAACATATAATTTGACTTGAATTTAAATGCCCAAGGTAACTGGATTACTTATGTAAGAAGAATCGCCGAAGTGTTTCTGCAGCTTTACAGCAGAGATAACACAGTGGAGCAAAGAAAGGAGTCGATGTCTGCAACAGCGGATCACATCTACAGGACAAAGACATGACATAACACTCAAAAACAGAGTGTGAGGAGAGGCTTCTCCTCTGCTGGCTCACATTTGTAATGGTGGTACAACACCAGTGTATTCACTGATAGGTACAAATGAAAACTCCACTCTCTCTAAAACGATCATTGTCATTAGTTATGACAAAGAAACAGTCGTTAGCTGAGTATGACAGGGGAGATTGCTCTCAACGTGTTTCTGCATAACATCCTCTCAGAGAGAAAGTATCTGATAATGGAACAACGTATGGGCTGTTTGGTGAAATTCATAGTGTCAATTTGCCACGGCGGAAGGTGGTGGAAAGGCCTTCAAAAGCCTTGCAAATCACGTCTAAAATATTGATTTCTCAAAAGCACTTCCATCTAATGTAGTCAAATAGCGGCGAGAAGAGGCGGTGACATGACATGCAGGAGATTTCAAGCTTTGCGTTCGCCGCTTTATCCGTGCACGACTTCAAAATGCAGGGCACATCGAGATTAATTCGTGTGCAGAAATCGAGTGGGTGGCTGGACGAAAGCCCTTAGATGGCACATTCGTGCTCAGCAATAAAGACCCTAGCCTGGGGAGACAGTTAAGGAGGGTGGAGGTTGTTATATTGCCTGGCAATAACCCGAAACTTATTACATTCAAATAGGAGCTACTGTACCTTTCCAAGCTCTCTCTCTCTCCCTCTCTCTCTCTCCCTCTCTCTCTCTCTGTCTCTCTGTCTCTCTCTGTCTCTCTCTCTCTCTCTCTCTCAAAGTGTTGCTTTTGGCAGGGACTCTCTGGCCACATCAAATGGCCCCTTCCTTTAAGTGCGATTTTTATAAGGCTTGAGTAACAAAAGTGCACGCATAGGGACAAAGAGCTCCAAGTGAGTAAAATGAATAAAATGTCTGTTGCTGCTGAATGGTTATTTCCACCTGACTGGTACATCACACATGTTCCATTTGCCTGCAGTCGGTGAAATCAGCCTATGAAAAGGATTTTGATTGACTTGACTGAAATCTGCAACAGCTTGCTGTGCTGTTTAATGCTAAGGAGAGCTACCAAGTCAGTTAAAGCATGGGGGGGAGGGGTATTTCAAGAGGCAGAATAGCCAAGTCGGTTATATTTTGGATCTGCCGAGCTATGCGTGTTCCAGCTTTCTAAAATACTCCCACAGAACCGCTGAGCACCTCGTGCGTACTGACAGGCAGGTGAGTCATTGTTTGTGGTTGGCATCAGAAGGCAAACTCACCACTGCTGCGACTCTTGCGGTTGGCCTTGCCCCCCGTCAGCAGCATCTTCAAGCTGTTCCTAAACATGGCTGCAGCAGATGCCCTGGACTAGATTATGGAAAAATCTGTTGAGGGAGACAAAAAAAAAAAGAGAGTAAAAATGAGTATCTCTGTGATCAACAGTCTAAAGTAAACTCTGACTCTGTGAATAAGAAGAAATAGGATTCATTAGAAGCAGGGATAATGCCAGTGCAACACATAAAAAGCTATAATGTCAAGAAAGAAGGCCAACAGGAAGCTTCTCTAGGTAAGAATGGGAATCGTGTGTCTGAACCACGAATCCTGAGGGATAAAATTAGGTATTGAATCTTATCTACGTAATATAAGTTTAAAATCAATTCTGCCTTATAGTGAAGGCAGTATACAAGCAAGCAGTCACTGCCAGTGCTTTTCTTACCTCCCACGAACCAACAGTAATCTCCTGCATTCCAAGGATGATTATTTGTACATAGCACGGTCAAGGTGACTACTTGATCATCATCAAGCCTGTGTGGGTGGAGGGTGACATGCAAACTATTAAGGCTGGGTGTTAAAAATCAATATCTACATATCAGCAGGGGTGCGTATTAAGCATCTGAGTCGCTAGCCATTTCCATAACATCTTTTTTTTTTTTTTCAAATTTAGTCTGGATTATGAAAACAAAATATCTATTTACACAAAATGAACAGTGTATTAACCATTCTCAGTATCAAAAGCCTACCACTTCTAAGCTGTGGTATGAAAGGGTTATCAAAAAAAAAAAAGGTTGTACAATATCAGCGTAATGTTTTCCTCTGGTTTATGGCTATTTCTATCAAGGGAATCAGCGGACCGTGGTTCCTTTTGTTGAGAAAGGCTAATGGAATATACAATGATGCACAGAGAATGACTTACATGATGAGATGATCTGCTGCTCTGCCAAAATATTGTAAGAGGCATCAGCTTTAAAAAAAAAAAAAAAAAAAAAAAAAATCCCATCTCTGTGAGTACACCTGAATAGTTTCATATATGGCAAATTATGCACTGGAAGCTCAAGGCCAGGGTTCGGGTTTGGAGGCTAATAACATTACCTGTTGTACAGCATGTGGGACAGGAGCTCGGGGCAGATAATACAGAGGATATACTGTAGCTTAAGACTAAAGAAGGTGGAGGCTGGGGTTTCAGTATGATAAAAAGGAGCTGCAAGGCCTACAGTTAAGATCAGCCTAAAACCCCAAGGCCGTCTCCCCTCTCTTCATTGCGGCTCACTCCATCCCCCTAATTCCTTCTCTATCTCCCCCTCTTCTATGCCCCACCACCCCCACTTCACCGACACACATATCTGTGCTGTGAGTCCTGCTTGTAAAAAAAAGCGGGGCAGCAGATGTTCCCCATTAGTTGGGAGTGACTCAGCAAAGCCCCACAGACAGACTCCAGCTGAGGAGCCGGCTTTGGACCCAAACAATAACAAGCTCAAAGAGGTGGACATGGAAAAGCTCTCAAGAAGCCCCCACCCCACCCCCTCCTACTCGGCTTAACCAATACTTTTCACAATCCCCCCTGAACATGAGAGGGGGTCTAAAAGGCTTCCAGGAACATAATACTACTAACATACTGAGGGACACTATGGGGCCACGGCATCGACACTGAAAGAACACAAGCTTTTACGGTCAGGTGGGCTGAAACTGAGCTGGTACACCTTTTGAGCGCACATGCATTGAACTAGCTCTCAGCTTCTGCATGACATTTGTTCGTTTGTTTGTTTTTTTTTACCCAACTGTGTATTGTTGGATGGTGTTTCTCTGTAAAGAATGTAAATGCTGTAAGCCTGATTGGGTCATTTTAATCGTCATGGTGATCTGATCTCTGGGACAGTCAGAGCAGATGTGAGGCACTCAGGACTGGCCCAACAGCACGAGTTGCTGTCAGAGCTGGGTTTGGTTGTTTGGAGCTTGTGCAGAGGGAACCTGTGGAAGACTCAGAGAGACTGAAGCCTCAAAGTGATTCGGACAACAGTGAACTTGAGGAGAGTTTAGCTCAAGTGGGAGGGAAAAAAAAAAGGAAAATAAACCAAAAGAGAAGTCCGTTTTAGATCACACGAGCTAGCAGGCCAAAAGCGGCCCGGCCCCCACCTCTGTTTGTGTTTGGCCCACAGCCGCTGATACGCTTTGTTGTTTGTTTGGTGTCTGCTTAAAATTACATGCGGGATGATTTGCATACATCATCAATGACCATTTGACTGCCAGCAGCATTATTTTCTGACTTGCGTGTTGATTTTTGGTTTGTATTGAATTACCCTTTGAATGAGGCATCAATGGTCATTTGAATACTCACATTATTTTTTTCTACTTGTGTGTCTGTGAATTGTCTTTTTATGACAAGAGGCTCAAACACATGATCATTTAAAACGCTGCTTTCAGGTGTTCACAGGTTCTGTTTCTAAAACAATTATATCCATGCTTCTACTTTGTTTCTATTAATTTGCATGAACAATTAAAGGGTATTTCACTATGTTATGTAAAACACTAAATTACCACCACAGAGTCATCTGCTCTGCTACCGAAGCAAAGGAGGTCAGATACCCCCATGAGGCCAACCATAACCTTTTTAGCATTAAGGTGATCAGAGGTGACTGGCGATAAACCAACTAAGATATGTTTAATTCGATTTTACGAGGATAACATTAATGTGAGCATACGAGGAGTAATCAGTCTTGAAAATCCTATATGTGAACTTGAAAACATTTACCAAGCTGTCAGCTGCAAATTGCTCTTGGACAGGCCCATATTATTATTATTATATTCTTTTGGTCCTCTCCTTTTTACAAGATTTATTAATTCAGAGACAAGACACTGAGAGAATGAGGAAGTGATCCTTAGCTTTCATGTCTAGTGCCCCATTGCTTTGTGTGTCCACTTTTACAACTGCAAGGCAAGGATTTGCTGAAGATCAACTGGTCCGGAAATTACAAAGCTTTTCTCAAAACAAAACAAAATAAATAAAAAATTAAAAAAAAAAAAAAAAAAAAAACAGGCTGCAAAATATAATGAATTTCAAGGAATTATTCTTAGACAATTTTAAGGGAACTACAAAGAATAAAAAAGGTACTTTATTATCATTATGGCATCTTGATTTGCTCTCCCTCCCTAACCACCTTTTTACTCAATAATAAATCAAGCTGCTTGCCTGTGACTGGCCAGCCACTGAGCTGTTTGCTGGGTATCAGTGACAATGACAGATGATCCTGATGTTTAATAGGGTTGTGCTTCTGATAATGTATTTGAGAGCGGTTACCATGCCGCTCCCCAGTCAATAACAGTGCCAGTAAATGTCCTCATCACAGACAAGGGCACAGACCAAGGCCAATGCAACTGAAAGGGTTATGACATTTTTAGTGTTTCATCTTTTAATATGGACCCAAGCCTACCGGTTCAGCTGATAATATAGGAGCTAATAACTCCAGCGCTCATAAAGCTCCTTTAAACACATCTCATCTGCATTGGATTTAGAGGGTTTGTTGACAATATGAATATTCTTGACCTTATTTGGCGTGGAGTGCAGCCTCATCCGCTTACCGTGACAGGTCTATTGAAACAAGAGATGAGCCCTGATACTGCTTTATGACAAAACGCTGGTGCTCTGTAACATTTGGCCGAGATCCTGAGTGAGCCTACAGCAGTGCCATCTGCAATAAATCTGTTACCTGCAATTGAAATGGCAAGTGTGGGTTAGGGGTAGTGGATTGTTTGACCCCCAGTTTCAGTTCTGCTCATTGTGCCCCACCAGTGTGAAAAATGCAATGCACTGGGTGGAGAAAGTAGCTATGGAGGGATGAGCTATGAGACTGATTTGATTATGTAGAGTCAAACTAAAGCTAAATAATACTGGCAGTTCAACATATACACTTGCTGTATATGTGGAGGTAAGACCTACTACTGGTGTGTTTTATCTCAAACAAGGCCTTGATATCAGCTGATACCTCAAAACATGTAGTCTTTCTGATCTATTTAGTGTTATTAGAGTCATAACCCCTAAAATAAAGGTAGATAGTAAAAAGACACCAACAAATTCCAAGTTGAAATGAGTTTGTTTTTGTTGTCAGTGTTTGCTAATGAAATATCACCCCACAAAAAGCACTAACAGTGGCATAGCGGCCATATTCCTATTGCATTAACTGTAGAGCACAGCATCCTATATTGTCAGGGTGACATCAGAGACGGTTTAGTAGAGAGATGGCTCACTGTGGTGTCATCTCCTGCATCAGTGTAATTATCTCCGCTGGACAGCAGCCTGGAGGGGATCATGCATTTGTTCAAGTATATTTGTCTGTGCGTGTGTGTATCTGTCTGCAGCTAATTTCACATACTAGTCCTCTCAGCCTAATATGTTTTTTGTGCAGAGTCATGATTGTATGATCAAGGACCGCTCATGGTTGTGGTGACTCAAAGCCTTTGAAAAACCTGTTTTTTTTGCCGTGTCTTTCCTTCTCCGAGCACTGGAGAAGGGTAATCATTCTTCTAGGCTTTCATGTATACATGTGCAAGCCTTCTATGTGATTTTATAGTTGGAATAAATGGTTGGTTTAGTATTTCAGCTCATGATCAGAAATCTATGGCTTTGGCTGGTTTTCAGCTCCAGTGATACTAGCAGGCGTTAAAGTGCACCCTGTTCCCTGTGGAGGCTCAAACTAACTCCCTGTGCTTTGAATCAGGACATTTTATTCTTCCCAACTTTGCTCTTTTTTTTCGGTGTAATCTCTGCAGTTTTTTGACAGTCAACCTGTCTGTGTGATTCGCAGCGAAGTTCTCGGCCTTCTAGTTACCCAAGCTAGATTGAGTCCCCTCAGCCGTGGAAGCAACCAGTTACAAGTCATCCCAGCATTCATTACACCAGCTTTATGATACACCGGCACAACAAATTCCTGACCTGACAGAGACAGAGGGAGAGAGGATGAAAAACAGCATTCATACCACGAGCAGCAGTGCTAGTTCAAGGCAGCTCACTGGTGAAATGAGAAATGAATGGCTTGGCTGTACAACATCTGGTGTGGTGTGAGCTTGAAGTTTTTAAAAGGGATAGTTCGGATTCTCGACAAGAACAATCTCATTCACCGAGAACGTGGAACCATTTATGTGAAAAATTACAAGCAGTGAACGGAGTTTTACAACGCTGCCGAACAAACGGCATAAACAAAGAGGGATGTCCATTTTTTCTTCCTGGAGAAACGGTTTTCAACTCGATTGATTTCTGCTACCAAATTCAAACAACCTCTGCTTCTATTGTCAAAACACTGAGGGAAGTGATTTTTTCAATTGATTTCCCAAGTTTATGCAAATTCACTTAGGGGGTTTAAAAAAAAACACAACATCCCTTTACATCCAAATTCTGAATGCAAAAACACTTTGGTTTAAAAAAATAGAAAAACAGCCAGGTCTACATGAACCGGTCTACCATGAGCAATGGTGTTGTCTTGTAGAAACCGCACAAACTCCCCATCCCCTCTTCTGCATACTGTCTGATATCCATTTCATTAATATGGACCGGACGTTTCCGATGACGAGATGTAGACAGTGGTAGGAGAGTGTAAGGTGGTGATGGGTCAGATCTATTGGCATGCACGCTCATCCCCTGGGATGGAGCCAAGGCTGTGGAAAGGTCCCGATGTATCCATGCAGTTCACCATAACTTCAAATCAGCAGCAAATATGAGCAGTGAGCTGCATATTAATTCGGGCCCGGCCTGCCATGTGGACCTGAAGGCATTTTGTGATTACATTACTAAATCAAACACTTAAAAGCCCAAATTACGGTAACCGCTTGCCGTAGCTTCATGTCACGGTGCGGCTGGGCGGACGAGATGAGGGATGAAACGAGAAACCTCGCAGTCTGGCCCAATAAATCTGTTTCCATATGCACAGAAGTGGGCTAACCAGGCAAGGCTACAGCAGTTTACTAACGGGCAGAGCAGAAAATAGGGAGAGATATTGTTTCTGTTTCTAGAGGAGGCAATCAATGTTCGAAATCTTAGAGGACAGGATACTGAGTAGGCAAGTGTACACGCACACAGACACATACACACGCAAGTAGTCAGAGAGAGAGAGAGAGAGGGAGAGAGAGAGAGACACGCGCAAATGTACACATGCACGCACATACACGGCTAAAGCAATGTTTCATCTGAGGGTGTATAAGCACGTACATCTCTCATTCCCACTCTCTCTGACCCTGTGTACCGGCCCTGTGTGAAGGGAAGCCAAGAAGCAGCATGCTCTCACAGATAATGTGCGTAAGCGGATGTAGCCCATCTCAAGCTCCCCCACAGGCTCAGGCATAATGCTCCTCCAGTGTGTTAAAAACCACTTAAAGGCACATTCTGCGGCCCTGCATGATGAGGCACTTTCATCTGCTCCGGTCACACAAAGCAGCGCGACTGTTTGTTCGGGTGAAAAATAAAACAGACACAGCTTGACTCATCTGTAAGCTTATCTCACAAAAAGCCGAGCTGAATTAAAACTCTCCAAAAACTGGAATCAAATATGCCTTCGGAGCACAATACATACCTGTGTTAAAAAGCTTGACACTTGGCATAGAATTACTGCCCAGCCTAGGTCATTAAATATGTAGGTTTAGCTATAAGCCTCGCTTGAAGAATTGCTTCATTATGGCATAAGCTTGGAGAAACCAGAGTTATGATTATTAAAGGCTTACAGGCTAAGACTCCTCAAACCGCATTACTTGATCCCTATTCTGATCTAAAACTAATTAAAGTCATTTTTAAATCACTAAGTCATATCTCCATTTTTAAGCATGGAAGAAATCCAGCTAGCAGCAGGTGTGCAAATCGCCTCCGCTGCCCCCTTTTTCTGAGCGCCGGGCCTGGACTGAGCACCACCGTGACCCTCCATTAATTACAAAGCTTATTTACAATCAATAAAATCCCCTTTAATGGGGCTAGCGATGGCAAAGGCCAGTGTTGCAGGGTATCCAATAGGATTAATCTCGTGTTTCTCTTGACCACCAAATTAAAACTCATCTGACAGGGAACCACACAGACACAATTACAGAATTACATGAGTGAGGACACACGTTTCCCGTGGGAGGGCTCTTACTGTGATTACCTATAACGCAGATGTTACGGCGGTCAGAGAAATTAGAGTGAGAAAGCAGAGGGAGGTTTTTATTTGAGTTGGAGGAAAATGTACCTTTTTTTTAATGTCCGAAAGAGGGCAATTATTTAGCGCCCACCCATGAAATTAAATCTATCAGAGGTGAATGAATAACCATATTTCATATTAACATCTTAGCTCTCGTAAAAGACATAATAAGAATCTGTCTTACAATGGGCGGCAAGGCGTACGCCCAGGAAAGAAATGGAGCTCTGCTTCATTATGGACAGAATGAAAAACGGTTGCCACCCAAAGCAACGTGAAACATCAACAGCTGAAGACTGACAGGTGGACACTGAGGGACGGACATTTCCTACAGCAATTACAGTAGGATCCAGGGGTCTGAATGAGAAACACGGATGTCAAACCCTAATCAAATAAGAGCAGTGGAAGAGAAAGCATTGTTTCAGAATGTTTATCCTGAAACAGCAGTGTAATTGCAGCTGAGTCATCCATAATGCATTGATTTTCTCCACTTGTATTCACTGTCTGCTTCCAGGGTTCAGAGAGAGAGAGAGACAGAGAGAGACAAAGACAGAGAGGGGGGGGGGCAGATAGACCTGCTCATTAAAACAAGAACATTCTGCTGCAGAGGTACATCTCTCATAACACAGCAGAGAACATATAAACGCACACAAATAAGAAAAGCAGGCCTCAAGCTGGATGCTATCACAGCCGGCGCTCTCCCTCGTCTGGCCGCCGCCCGACACCTCGCGGTGTTAGACAGGAATAAATCACGCTCCCATCTCCTGTTTGAGGATGGCCAGGGGAGCGGCGTTCCATAAATCACACTGATATCAATAAGGGGAAGTGTCAAGGCCCGGCTCACAAGGTGAGAGGTGCACAGGGCGATGCAGAAACCACTTAAGGTCGCTGGTAGGAAAGTTTCACTCGTGCCCCGCGAAAGATTATTTATTAATCTAGATGAATGCCTCAGCCTTCATTGCTTTGCAAGGGAAGGTGGTGATATCTGTATCACTGTGCTCTGTGCAAGGGCATCATCAGTTTTGGTTGTGACTGCGGATGAATTTGCTGTCTGTGTCACAGCCCACTTTCCTTTCCCTTATAAGACTATGAGAGGGCACAGAGTATGCTCTCAGTCAACAATAGGGTAGTGTTTTTAGATTTACTGTCTCATATCAAAGAACTACCACCATCTGCCCTCACTTAACACATTAGCCGTGCACTAGGCCTCACAAATATCATCATTATGTTACCTGGAATTACATGTCAGACAAAATATAAAAGTCATTTATTTAATTTTGAAATTGTGTTTTGGGTTTTGGGTCTCCGTACATTGGCAGTCGACAATGAGTGCAGTTCCTCAGCTGACAGAGCATCATCAGCATTTGTCTAATTCAATATAGAGCAAAGACGGCTGCACTAACATGCTGGAATATATGGTGCCTCCAACGGCACTATTAAAACTCGACTGTGCGACTGCTAAGCTTCACTCATGTCGACTGCCACACACCCAAAAACCAATTAGCACTCTCCTCTCCCTTGAAACATGAACCGTGCACTACGCCTATGTGAGCACAGTCTCAGTGGCCGGGGTCCCGAGAGTTCAGCCGTAAAGAGCAAAGAAAACACTTGGCGCAAGTTTCAGGTTCCCAAGAATGGCTGCAACTGACACCTTCACACACTGTATGAGAGGACCGTCACCCTACTGTAAGTTTCCCATTACACCTTGGCGAATACTCCATATCTCTGACCTTTCAACCTGCTGCCACACAACCAGAGATTCAACGTATTGTGGATCACAGTAGGGGTGCTGTCCTTGCCGGCTTTACATTCAATTTACTCATACTTGCTGCTCAGGCAAACTAGGGCTTAATGCTGTTCTTCATCTGCACCACACCAACACAGCCCACATATAGCAAAGTGAATTATTATCTGCTTTGGTTGTGTCATCGCCCTGTGGGGAAACAGAAGTCCTCCTACACAGGCCAACTGGCACGCAGTTTCATTACCAAATCTATGCCCAGTTTAAACCAGCTTAGGACTATCTCACCCTCTCGTTCAATGTTATTCAAAGGAACCGACTGAAATAACATGTCAGCCTTTATCAGAGTCAAAGAGAGCCAAATGAAAGAGAACATAATTTATTGCTTTTTATTTCCCCGTTTGTTTCAGAGGATGTCTGGGAAACACCACATAATGGGATGAAATACTGTGAGCCATGTAGGCAGGTGTAGAAAATTCCCCTGGCCGGGCTGAAAAGGAAAATAAATCATCTAAATGCAGAAGAACCTATTTATTCTCTCAGGGCTGTATACCCATAGTGTTTGAAAGTTCAGCTGCAGTCTCATTCAATGTCTTCTTCATCTCCTCAAGAGTGGACTTGAACACTGGTGGAGGATGCAAGAGCAGGCGTTTGTTGTTGATTAATGAAAAACCATTTTTCCCTGGCAGACATTGAAATGACAGCGGCAGCACAGCCCTGATTTTAATTTGTTGTGAATGTGCTGCATTAGTGCTCCCCTTCCCCTTTGTTTGGATGCTGCTGTGAATAATAATGCCAGAGACTGTGTGGATGAGCAGCAGTGGCTTGTGTTGTAACCTCACCAAGCCTTGCCAGGGAGAGAAAGTGTCCGGAGGAGGATGGAGCCTCTAAGCATCCTGCTAATTATGATGTTCATGTGTTGCTGCTACCCTAGTAGCACAGTCTTACTACCAGGTTCACACAAAAACGCAATCGGAAAGCCTCACATTCTAAGAAGAATCAAGGTTAGATGATTACACTTAAATGCTGTATTTGTTAGCACAGGGAGAGGGATGGCAAAATTAGACAGTCAGATAAATCCCTCCGACTACTGCTGCCAATCCTCACTCCACTCCCCTCCTTCATCCTGACACTTCAAATAAGACCTCAGTGCTACACCTACTGGCCGTTTGGAAGTGCTGCTGCACCGTCTGCACTGAATGAGTGAGCAGAGGTGCCAGGAGTTATATTAATGTAATAATAAATCCAAGCCTAATCTAAATCATAGCCTTTCATCTGCGTTGCTGACATATGACACTGACACGTCCATCAACCAGTCCATAGAATACACAGAGATTTTGTTTTGCATAAATCCTGTCAGAAGCTCCCATTTGTATGCCTCCAGTGCCCCCTCCCTGCTCAAACAAATGGGCCGGGGATTCAGGAAGAAGAATGGCTCCATGTTTGACAGGCGGCTTAAAGGTGCAAATAGAGTCATGACATGAGGAGGGAAGGTCATTCTGCAGAAGGCCGCTAATGGCAGGTAATCAACCTTGGCAGGAGTGCACATTTGCATTGAGATAGACGCATTTTAAATCAGCTAGTGACTCTGGTCTGGTCTGGCCAGGCGCTGAAAATTAAATTCTTGGAATTAAATAGATTGGGATCTCCTGCTGCCCTCCGCTACTTGTTTCCCGATTAATCACGGCTTATTTGCTTCTTATATGCTGTGAGTGGCGTTTGGCAGATGCAGAGTCCATCTCGGATTTTGTTCCCCCTTTCATCGCGCAACATGAGACATGAAAAAGGGTGAATAAACGACAAATCGCCATGGAGTACAAATTCAACAGTACAACAAAGGCCATCTAAAATTGAACTGCATTAAAGCATAACATGGCCATGATGATGACTTGTCATAATATACTCCCGCATCTTCACGGGGCTCAGCTGTCACATGGGTCCAGTGCCAGCCTGAAGCAGACTTCACACAGAATTGTAATAGTCATCCCGACTACCGACCCTGTCAGACATGGATCTGTCTGCCTGACACAACTTGCCCTCAGACGATACCCAACTGGCTTGACTTGGCCACTTGGAGGTCATCATCAATTGGCCAGCTCGCATAAACTACAACTGGCTCTCATTTGATGTCCATGTGTGCAGCCCAATTATACTCATTATGTTAAAATGTCTGACCACATGTCTCTCAGTCAGAGCCCAGTAAATTGCTTGTAGTGACTTTGTATCTCTGAGCAGCAGAGCCAGACTGAGTGCTGGACTTCCTTGCCCAGGGCTGTTGTGTATCGAGTGCTGCAGAGCGGCTGACAGACTTAGTATGGCTTCTAAGCTGAATAAAGCCACGGGGGACTCCTGGTTTGGTTTCCTTTATGAATCAGTTGAGAGTTACAAAAAAAGCCTTCATCCAAAATTAACTGAAACTACTTTAAAAGGGTCTTAGAGGCCTTCCAGCGGTGGGGGATAATGTCTCACAGTGTAAATCCAGCTGAGACAAAGGTCAGCCAACTTTGAAGAAGCGAGTGAAATTTCCAAGGAACCGTTCAGCTGTTGATGGTCACTGGGCCGTGCACTGTTAAACCGACCACACAGAAATTATTTGCATTTGTTTATTTCTTTTTCATCTAGATCCACCATTTTTTTTGCATCGGTTGCTCTGCAGGACACAAACAGAAATAGACTTGTTGTCTTTGACTGTCAAATGAAGGTAAAAGGAACAGGATGAGTTTCAAATCTCTCCCAAAGAGGGGTTCCAAGAGGGTGCACAGTGACATTTTCTATTTAGGACATCTACCGAGAGCGCCGGTGACATCAACAAAACCCACAAGGAGTCTGTGTTCCCAGCGCACCCCGAAGCCTGCGGGCACAGAACCATCAGACATTCAGGGGGTGGGTATGGATTCAAAACCGCAGGACAAGAACAGCACAAATCAATAAGGTATTGCAGTCCCACCAAACAGCAGGAGATCAAGATAAAAAGAGACAGAGTGGCTTTGATATGTCAAAAGGGCACCTATAATGACTTTTGGTACCGACCAAATGAGTTTCTGCCCACAGCTGGGCCTCCTGGCACTTGACTAAAACAGAAAAGCAGGTCCAATTGTCAAAAGTGATTGTTTACAACGGTTTGGTTTTCTATTTCGACTGCGTCTGGGGAAATAAGCATGCGTATTACACTGGATGGATGCGAGCTGGGTTTCATTGAAGGAGAGGCACACTGACAGAGAGAGGAGATGAATCTTGTTTCTGTTTTGTGATGAATAATGCATTGCTCCAGTCCTGTACCACTATGTACCCCTCCATCACATTCACATTCACTCGGTGAAGAACTTCCCTGTCCACTGTGAATTAGCAGCACCTCTCTAATCTCCTCTTTCAACTCATGCACACACAACTTCTGCAGGAGTTGTGTGTATCTTTAATATGCAAATGATCTGATATTAAACAGTGAATAAAGAGGCAGGTTCCAGGAAACGTACTACTGGCGTATTCTGTAATTACTCCTCCTTGTGGAAAGAAAAAAGGATTTAGGCCCACAACCCGCCTTAGCCCTGTACTGACAGCTGGGATGTGTGGCCTGGGGCTGCTCCCTGAAAATCGATGCTTCAACTTTCAGAGAAGTTGGAGTTAAGTTGAGCTGCATTACCACAATAAAACAGATTCAATGTGGCGTATTTCTGCCAAGACGCAACCTCACAATCAAAGTGACAAATGGCAACATGGTGCGGCAGCCAGGCTGAGAGGAGCACACAGACACAGTCCCGCCTATAGTATTTCTATAGTCAGTCGGTTGTGTCGCTGCTAGTAAAAAAATATGCTCCACAGGCACAGACCATGCCACCGCTACAAGAAAAAAACCTGGAGGAAACACTGAAATGACCCTGAATTTAGACCTATTTAGGACAACTGTTCTGTTTAACTTGGTTAATAATTTAACCGTTTACATCTTTTAATGAAGAAATAATTTATAAGAGCTTCACTTAACCAGACACACCTGCGTACTGTCCCTTAAAATCTTTATGCAGCTTTCTTAATTAATTCCACAGCTTTAAAAATGCTCAAATATGTTTGTATGAATGTGTTACATTTGATTGTAATTGCTTGTGATTGCTTTGATTATTATTAATGCGATGAAACTTGCGCCAGTGCATTTTGATTGCCAGAGAGACTATAAATTTAAAAACAACAACAACAGCAGCAGCAGCAACAACACAATAAGACTGTTTAATTTTTATATTTAATGGCCACATCTGAGCAGAATCTGAGACAGGTACTGCCCTCGCATGCCCTTTGCTATGTTTACTGACACACATCACACTTTGAAATTGTACTTTTCCCTTTTCATGCAATCTCGCCATTTATTCAAGACCCAGCTATACATCAGATTTAAAATACCACTACGTTTAACCAAGACAACACATTAGCATGGCTCACAAGGGCAATTATACCTACAGGGTTGCTATTTGTGACTGTGAATCCAGCTGGATCTGCGGAGAGAGTGTGAAGAAAGGGAGTGGGAGAGGGGCAGAAAACATCTTAAATTACTTGCTCTTCCAGTTCAGCCACTCGATTGCCGTCAGGCTGGACTGACGTTTGATTGAAGGCGCAGACAAGAGCATGGGAGAGGGAGACCCAATTAGAGTGTTAGCTGGCCACTGACCTCTGATGGCGATTTGACGGCCAGGCCCATTATATCAATAAACGTCTGTTAGATTCCAGCTGCCATCGCACCATGTGCCAATCACATGGTTCAGGCACGGAGTGATGGAGCAGTTTACTCCCACTCTCACAGCCTGAAACAATAAACAGTGCCATGAGGCTTGTTTCCAAGAAATAAGGATGGATGAGAGCAAGATGACAGAGTCTGAAGATGATATTAAGTCTCTCATACAGATGTTGGCAATCATCCATGTTTTTTTGTTTTGTTTTTTTTTTCATTTCAGTAGCAATGCGCCTCAATAGCCTATAGACATAGCTTTTAATTGAAAGATTTTTATCATTCATGAGGCATTGAATTAAATGACTTTGATTGTTTTCATGTCACGTTACAATTATTTGACTCTTGCGATTATGACTAATCCAAAGTGCTGGGCTGATGGAACTCTGTTGTGGAAATTAATGAGCTCTACATAGCACACACAAGAAACAGCATCTTCATCCCATCTAATCCCCACTCGTTTCAGTTAAATAAACCAACGTAATCTAAATGGGAGTACTACATCCTGTCCTGGGCAATAATATCTGCAGAGGAGCAGTCACGCATGACAGCCACAATGCATCTTCAACCAGCCACGTGTCAGCGTGCGCGCACGTGTGAGCCCTCACATGCACGACGTGTCAACCCCTCAGTCAGACAAAAAAATTATTAAGATGGCAACGAGATGCCGTAGCTCTCTGCTCTGGCCGGTGAAGCCCCTTTTCCATTACAGGGTATCCACTCTACTCGCCTCGGCTCTAATTGCTTGTTTTTGTTTTCCATTAGGCAAAAGTCTGCGATACTATCTCGTACCACATACTATTTTTGGAGCCATCTCCATCGAGGTTCCAAGCAAGCTAAGCCAATGCTAAAATTATGATGTGACACACTGCAGACCATTCATTGGTCAGAGAGAAACTCAACAGCGAAGCCCTGTTTGTTGCAAAGCCCTGCCAGTTGCTGCTTACAACCAAGAAACACCCAAGTGAGACTCATGAAACTTGTGTCATAGATAATGTAGAAAAACAAAAATCAGCAAATAACAATTAGTTACATTAATATTGTTCACATGAAGCAGCCATTTCCTGTTGGTCGTGGATTTTTAAAAAATTACTTGTGTGGTGCTCTGGTAGAGAGGGGAAGAAGAACGAGTCAGCACACCCACAAGCAACTGGCAGGGCCTCGCCATGAGGGGCGCTATCTGCACTGAAAAACTAAATCCAGAAAAGTGAGTGGTACCAAAAGCCAGTAGAGCAGATACTATGCAATGAAAAAGTGTCATAAAGGAACTCATCAACAGAGGGGGCAGAGATATGATGTAGATGGAGACGTGCAGTGTCGCCTCCTGTCCTTCCCCTTTGCTGAAGGTCATGTGCAGACAGAGATAAGAGTCAGCCAGGCTCTATGCCATCCACATACGCAGGCTGCGCCGAGCCCTACCCAACAAAACCAGACGAGAAAGGCTGGGCTCTATTGCCCTCTTGAGACAGACTGTGTCAGACTCACGTACACATGCATCTACACTGGGTGCTGAGAAGGAGGGTGTTGAAAAAAGAGAAAGAGACAGAGGGGAGAGGCAGAGAGGACGTGATCGAATAAGCAAGGAGAAACAGTCCATCAATGGCCTCTGCCAGGTCAACCACCAATACAAAGGAATGTATATTTGAATAAATAACGTATTCAAGAACCGCTAGGCAATAATCAGCAAAAAGGCTCTAGGTCAAATGTAGCTGAAGACTGCTATCATCTTTTTGTTATTCATTTTGGTTCCACTAATCAGCAGTGGCTCTTTAAATCAAATTTCATCTCACTTGTGCAAGAAAAGATTGCACTGGTGTTGCAGCACAATGACCAAATGATTTTTTTTTTTTTTTTTTTTTTTCCCAATCATGCCTCTGATACGTTTCCACCAAAGATGAGACCAGAGGGTGAGCATGTAATCTCACGAAAACAAGCTTAACGTGGAGGGAGTTTGGTAATCTCATTTGCTTGCTGTTTGGTCTCATCACTGGGCTGTGAGAGACAGGCTGCCCGGGAGAAAACGCCCTCATAATGGACCCCTGCCAGGCGCTTCGTCCACCGAGTAATTAGCAGGGGCCACCACGTCGTGCCACTCGGTGCCCGCGGTGAGGAGAAGGTGGGTGGTTTTTAAAAGTCACACGTGTGGCAGTGACAAGCTTTCTCAGCTTCTTCTATTCCAAGGATGTGTGGACATCTGAACAAACCAAATCCATGGAAAACCAAGTTGATTTGATCTCTTAAGTGGGTGCTGTTGTAGTTATTCTTAATGTTACTATCAAACCCAACTTCAATTCTAAATTTAGCTTAGATGGACGAGCTTTAAGCTGAACTCAGCTGAACATGAAAGTCTATGCATACAGTAAACAACCAAGAGAGACCACCGCTTTTCTACAAATCAGCAGCTCACTCTCCTGTTATCACCAAAACCAAGTGTGCTTGAGTAATACTGTGGTAGCTGGCATCTCTTTCAGGTTTTTTATCTTTTTTTTTTTTTTTTTTTTTTTTTTTTTTATTCTGGGGGAGGGGAAGGCAGCTGTTGGCAGGGCCCAGCTGTCAATGGCGGCTGGCAGAGATGAGAGAGGAGGAGTGGGTTTGAACAAACCTGTGCATGCATGGTCCCAAAGGAAGCTCAGTTTAAAGAATTCCCTCAAAAGCCCAGATGATAACCGGATGGCTGTGTTTACAACTTCGTCTGAGGCCGATTTGCCATCCCATATATCCATTACTTCTGCTAAATACTGAGATGAGGATGAGAAGCGATTCACTGTACATAATGTGGCCTAACATGATATGTCTTTTTAGCGTTTCCAATATTTTCTTTAAACATGCACAACTTCCCCGCCTACAGATTGCTATGACCATATACCCTAGTGCAGTGGTGGCTACTGATTAAACTGTTATATTGCACTGCATTCCCTTCAATACAGCACAACACATCAAAGATTATAATAATGAGGTGTGGTTCAGCCGGGGATTGAATAGATAAAGACTTTTAGGCCAACAGTGTCGCCCTGACCTGAATCTGACAATGTTTTTTTGAGATGGAGGGTGGAAATATTTCCAAATTCTGACAGGGCAAAAATTAATTCAAACAATTTCTCACTGCTAGCCCATATCTTATGCCCCCACAATTATTATGCATGGGGTGAAAAAATGGAAAATGGGATGGAAATGGGAGCAGGGCTCGGTCTAGACTAGAATGCTGATGCTTTTCACGCTGCTCATAGCTTGTTATTTCTCAACCCATGCATTAGCAAAGACTGATTTCTGTGCCCTTCATTTCCTGTTTTGGAGCTTGGCTACTCTGCGGACCTTATGCACCATTAGAGAGACGGCTGACAGCCTGGCACCATGGCGCTTAATCACACGACTTTATGATGGACCACTGAAGGAGCCAAATATAGGCTTTATTTTGCTGCTAAACTCAAAGCCTCTCACCATACCAGCCAACGTATTTTCTGCTAAATGACTTATAAAGACATCCTCTGTCGTGGGAGGCTTAGTCATGTCACTGTTAAAAGATGTGTTCTTTTTAAATTGGCACACATTTCCAATCATAACAACACTTAAGCCATTAACAAGATGGCCCTCTGTGTGACAATGCTATCTGGCATAAGCATTTGTACCCTGGCCACGGAAAGACCACATACAGTAGTAGTAGTGGTCTTTATTACTGTAGCAATGAGGACATTTTAGGCCAGAAACACACACACAGAGAAGTACCTCAGATGACAAATAGCATAAAAAGCCACTCAAAGCCCTTTCATGTGCTCCTTTTATTAATTCCCCCTCAGTGAGTGATTCTCTGCTCAAAGCCAGTGCAGCTGCCTCCCATCCCAAACCACTGAGTCCAGAGCTAACCAACATGTCCAGCTTTAAATCCACCAGCCTGAAATGTTTTAATGAGCTGCATGACAATTAGACCAGCTTGTAGCTTTAGCATGCAAGCCAGTAGCCGCTGTATAGTGTTTAAAAAAAAAAAAAAAAAGTGTGCTTGAGACGTGACAGAGGGAAGAGACTCTCAAGTGAATCAAAAAGCACCAGTTGGTTGGTTGTTCCTTCAGTCCTGCTCATTAGGAGGTTAGAAACAGGAGCAGGCTTAGCTGTGGCCAAGGGCTGTCTCAGTGTTCCACATTAGACGAGACAGCAGGACTTACATGTCCCATGCCTCACTAGTCTGTCTGCACAATCAGAACAGCTAGAACACCAGGCTGCACACTTTATGCATCTGTCCACAAGACAAATGGGATATATAGCGATCCAAATCTCTACCTTGTGTTTTATGCATGAGACAAAGTGATAATATGCATGCTGCTTGCATCACCTTCCTCCAACAGTCCCGCCACTTGGCAAAAAAAAAAAAAACCCTGCCTCACCTTTTCTTAATCTTTGGAGGATTTGTGACAGCAAGCTTTAACAGAGCACAGAAAGAAACTCGCCGACCCACCTCACACAACAAGGACGGCAATAGAGACAAAAGCTGTACGAGGCGATCAAATCAGACAATGATTTCAAAAGTAATGCAAATGGACTTTGTCTTCCCATCAAACTGGTTCTCCTCTGAACTGGTTGTCACTGCTGTGTGAAGTTGGTGGGCTTCGGTGTGTCAGATCTGACACAACTCCCCTTAAGCAGCTGTGGGCTGCAGCTAAACACCCACATACCCCGGCAGAGAGCAACCGTCTTCTTCAGATCCCCCTCACCAACCTGACAACTCCGATCATCCTCATCATCATCCCCTCTGGCATTCAACAGTGCTTTACAGCTTAGAGCATCCAATGGGTCAAAAAATTAGTAATACTGTTGGAGAACCCTCTATAAACATACTGTCATGGAAATTTGAGGCCTACAGATGTGATAAACAACAGCCACTATTTCCAGATTTTAAGAAAAGCTGTGATTGGCCAGCACTAAAGGTTTTAAGAGGTTAACAATACATCACATGTACATGACATGCAGATTTGGAGAGCTGGAAGCCAGTACTGACTGGGCCTGGAGACACTGTCAGGTTTCCGCATCTCTGCACCAGTGACCAACACAGGAACCATGCCACATCAATCACAGACTGACAGAGGCGGCAAGACAGATCGACACCGCAGGCCACAAAGGACAAGACAGCCTTTCTTTTGTCCAGGCCACTGGATTTAAATGTCTGTGAATACATGTGATAAAACATACTGTATAAATGAAGGAGGAAAACAGAAGAGAGATTGTTTCCCGGATCATACAATGAGATGAGATGCAAAAAAAAAAAGAAAGTTTTTGTGTACATCCAAAACCCAATTAGCGGCTCAAACAAAGAAAACCCTTCCTCACCCTCTGAAATGTAAGTAATGCAGACTTCTGCGCCAGTTTAGGGTATGTCTATAATTTATGCCACCTCCTAAGCAGCACTGGCTGACTGTGTCTCCTTTGTGCAGCCCCAGCTTTACGGCCGTGGAATCTCAGAGGAAGAAAAGAGCCAGTGTCAAGCGGTCAGAAGGCATTTTAGTCTGACAAAAATTTGCGTCAGCGCTTTCTGCCAAGGAGCGATAGGCCAGCGTTCAGAGCTGTTAGCCTCTTCCTCAGAGGACAGCCAGGGTTTAATGGGACTACTCTTCCACTCCATTTGCCGGGCTGCATCTTACAGGCCACAGTTGCATACATGTGAGCCAGCGACTGTCACTCTGCATACCTCTCCGCGGCCTGGGAGCCCCGCACTCCCTTTAACAGCTGACAGAAGTTGTTCGCCTTCAGACACCTCTTTAAAAAGTAAAACAGACTGCAGTCATAATGTGATGCTTGGGGTTGAGACACTATTTAAAGCCTGGTAAAGATCTTGCAGAGGCCGCCGGTAGATTCCTCTGTGGACTCCTTACCTTATTTACCGAGGCAAGCCAATTATCTTCCCAATTCCTGGTGCTGCCATAGTTACGGTCATTACGCCTGGCAATGCTAACTGTCCACTGCCTCTCTCCCAGAAGGCCTTACCCTGAAAAACTTCTCGTGAAATGACTTTGGATCCATTTCGGAGCCAAACAACAATTTCATGGCTGGCCAGTCACAGAATAATTACATATGGCCCCCAAGCCGACACATCGATCAGCGCCCGGGACACCTCTCAAAAATAAGACTACTTTTGACAGACAGCTTCTTAAAGAGATGACTGTACCTCCAACACGAGTCTCCGAAAACTCAGACTGAGAACAGAAGAGGGCAACACACATCTATTCTTTAGCGAATGAGCCTACCTTGGTAAACAGCGTTAGAAATGATTCTGTAGCACTAGTTCAAAGGGAAAAAAAGGTGAGTCACTACATTTTAGGCTGAAAACAATCACAAAAAATAACAAAAAAATACACTCACATATGTTAAAAGATAATCAGGCACAGTAAATATTTCTTTTTCCAAAGGGTTTTCAATCAATTAATCCCCTTAAAAACAGAAAAACAAGTTCATAGATTCTTGTAATTTCATCAAGTAACTACACTCTAAAAAAGGTATGATTAATTGCGTATTAATTTTTCCCTGCACGGGGCATCACATGACAACCTTTGTGCGGTGCCAAAAACGGCTTTAAAGAAGTGTTGTGCACCAGTTCAAGTGCCACAAAACTTGAGAGATGACTCACCATGAGTAGACAGCAGGCAGGTCTCCAAATCCGGATTTGAGGGCAGTGAGGCACTACATTTCGCTGTGCTGAGCCACAGTCCCGATCCGTCTCCAGAGGGGACGCCCGACAGTTTGCTACAAAGGCAACCACAGTGAAATGAAAAATGTTAACTCAGTCCTAGGTGAGTGACGAAATCAAAGCGCCCCGTATTGACGCACAGCGGAAACCGGAGACGCCATTTGACATTGCGCTCAGCGGCCGGTCTATGCAGTGAGGTGCCTGGCCTGTCAGCGCTCGGTGATGATGTTATTCTCCCCGCAGAGAGCACAATAACAGTGGTTAATGATGCAATCAACATTGTGGCGCGTGGGATGGCTGCAAGTCCATTGTCAAAGGGCAAACTGGGAAGTATGCACAGTCGTCCCCCTCCCTTGGGGGTGGATTTAAAATAAAGTGCTGCATTCAGAATTTGGCTGTAGAGCAAGTGAGTCACTAAGCACTCTGACCACGCATGTCATTATGTCATTAGGTGATGAGCTGAGGAAGAAAAAAAGGGTTGTATTTAATTGTTTTTCTTAATCTGGGAGAAGAAAATTCTGCATCAATCTGGAAATCATGCATTAAAAATAAATAGGAATCACATGTGAAATATAAAATTCTTAATAACCCTGGAAGTTTGCATTCCTCTGCTGGATCACATGGTCTGGTACACTGTCAGAGGCTTTGAGGCACTGGACATGGCTTAGCTGGTCGAGAGGCACAGATCCATGTGCCTGTAATGTGTTTGTCACATGCCAACGCTCTGTCTCCCATGTTTCCTGTCTCCCTCTGCTGCACACTGTCTAGTAAAGCTGAAGAATGACAAAAAAATACTAATCTTCCAAAAAAAAAAGAAAAAAAAATGAGGGTAGCATGAGAAAATAAAGCCACACTGATCCTCCGAAACATAAGCTCATCAGGCACTCACATGATATAAATGGACAATTAAGTTGCAGTCAAAGAATTATCTTGCCTGCAGTTTTGAAGAGGGGATACAACTTGGTTTAAAATTACATTTTGAGAGGAGCGCTCTGGTATTTGTGAAGCAAACACAATCGCCAGGATTCCAACACCAGGAACCAAGGCAGCCTACGTCAACATCCCAACTTAATTGAACCAACTCATTCAAGCTTAACAGAGTCCCTGTGCCAATCCTCACGACTCTCCCTTTGTGATACCCTCCAATGTCAATACAGTTGGCTTTTTCATATTCACAGAGGCCAAATTCGACTCAGACGCTGCAAGGAAGCAGAATGTCACTGGCGCACAATAGTGGTCCTCAGACAAACACTGCGACACAATAATCAAGTTTCCTCAGGGGTGTCATGTGGACTTTGAGTCATTTTTTTGATTTTCTAATTATTGTTTGCACATTTCTCCCTACAGGGAGCACTTTGTAAGGCTTAATCTCAGAGTTATAGAGTTGCCAACAAAGTCATTAATTAAGCTGAGCCAACCGAGGGGTTTTGTGCATCTGCACAAGTAACAGTAGCAATGAGAAAAACAATTCAGCAGCGGTAAAAGTCGTATTCTGTGACACTCTCAGTTTATATTCACCGAAATATTCTTGTTCTGGGGTGTGTGTGGGGGTTACCTCCTGTAAAGCGATGCCTCGGGTAATATTTGGCTTTTTAATTTAAATGAACATAAAATATGAGGAAAATTCCACACAGACACTACTCTTGTAATGCGATACCGTTTATTCAGTGAAATAGCATTTTTGTCCAGTTTACTGGAGAGAAGGGCTGACAGTACGGGGTTAAAGAGAAACGGGAGAGGCCACATAAAGAGAGGGAACATTTCCCAAGGTTGACTCTCCTTGTCACTTGAAGCTACAGGGGTCACGCAGGCCGGGCAGCTGTTTCCCGGCAGACAGATGATGATTAGAGCAGAAGCAAGGGTGGATGCCCTCCCTGTGCTACTAGTCTGTTTTACAAAACGGTTTGTTAGAGTAAAATCTGGCATACAGTGTGAAAACACAGCCTTTGCCAATCTCCATCATGTGGCAGAACCCATAATTGTCCTTTGTTCGTAGGGTTTTTGTATTATTGATTGAAAAGGACAGAAACAACATAAAAAAAATTATTTCAAGCCCAATTACACTGATAAATATGGTATTCAAGCATTTCCTTTCATATTGTCCTCGTAAGCCTTGACTGCTGAGGCTTTCATGTATTAAAATGCCTCTGTGTAAGGAGTAGCTGTTTCTCTTTTGCTTTTTCATGCCGACTAAAATATACTGCCGCACATCGAGGAGAAACCATTGCTATGTCTAAGTCTCTAACTACCGGTTTGAGAAATTGATTTTCAGACAAATTGGTCTGCTTAAACTCGGCTCCATTCACAGAACAAGGTGTCTTATTATCCCCCTGATCACATTTTCTGTCTCCCAAAGGCCTGGAAAATGAAGCGCAATATACTGCAGACTAATTTGAAGGAATTACTTTGATTTTTAAAACTCATCTGCCACTGTTGTCACACCGTTCGATTAATTCACATTACACCGGGCGAGACTGGATCTGTGTACGTTTTGGCCATTCAATTTTTGATTCTGGTGCCGGACGTTGGAAAATGTGAGATGACCCAAATTTACCAAACGAACTAAATGGATTTTAGTCTGTTTCCACTGTTCTACAGCAGAATCAAAATTCAAAGTACATTGGATGAAAATGTAAAAATCAAGAAAGCGGTCTGCTGTCGTTCTCCATTTTTAATTTCACAATTCAAAAAATTGAAATCACAATGATTTTGTTTAATTTCGCTTTGCTGAGAGACTGAAGAAAATCCATTCAGTCATGTTTGAGTCATTTCTCGTTTTCCAGTGTCCAGCAGCAGAATCAAAAATCAAATGGGCAAAACATACATGGATCTGGACTAAAGCAATACAGAAACAAGGCAACAGTAAACATGTCATCCCCCACAAATGATGAGGTTCTCATTTGGGCCAATCACTGAAATACTGCACTGACAAATGGATGAGTGAATGAATGTCTGTGAATACATGTGATAGAATAATCTGACTAGCCTAAGAACGCAGTGGTGAGATGCATCATTCCCCCAAGTTTTAGCAAAACCTTACAAGTGAACAAATATCAAAGTGCCACACGTAAGCCAGTCAGTACAATTTTTAAAAAAAAGGTCAGAATGAAGCAACAAGATGGGTCATTAAATAGATCATTCCACTAAGTTTCATGAAAATCCGACCAGTGGTGTCCAAGATATTGTGCATAATGTGCAGACAATTAAACAAATGTTGCAGTCTCCCCTAAAGCTAATTGGTGTGACTGGTGAAACGGCCGGAGCGATGCAATGATACGCGTCTCAAAAGTTTCATCAAAATCAATCAGCGGCGTTTAAAATACTGAGTGTGACGGATCAAGCAGGCCGAAGCACAGTCCTCCCTCTCCTTCACTGTGAGTGACAATAAACAAGTTCATAAAAGGGCCCTTAAAGAGGCTTTTCTGCTGCGTGCATATTAGAATAAAAAGAGCCCGGCACTTTGATGAGAGCAAGTGATAATCACCACAAAGCAACAGCCTAACACACTGACTCTGCACATAGGACTTGCACCAAAGTGTGGGCCATTTTCATCAGTAATGTCCACAAAAACAACTGCACCTTTCAGAAGCGTGCTAAACACCCTCAGCCTTAGCACGGGGATTACAATTATTCCAGCCTTTGAGTGATCGCCTCAACTTCTAACACGGCCAAATCTACTCAACAGCAGGAACAAGGCAGCTTGGAAGCATTTCATCTGCTTTGTGACTTACCCAAAACACACTCCTGGGAAATGGGGATAGCCGCCCTGAAACAGAGGTCTGAATGCTGCTGAGCTGCTTTTCCCATTATTTTCAAATAAGTCCTGACTGTAATGTGATTTCTAATCTGACAGTCTGGCATTTACCCTTGACAACTGCAGCCACTTTAAACGCATCTTGTAAGCACAGGTGCTCTTAGGTTTTTAACACGGGACTAAAATAATAAATATGTCTTGAGAGCGAGGCTCATTAATTAAAACTCTTGTAACTTGTGCAGCACCGAGGCTTTGAAACACTTTGCCAGATGAACTGAGGCTCGCAAAAATCACTGAGACGCTCTTCAACAACACAAGAGCAGCAACTGCCGCCGCTTATTCTGAGTCCCTTCCCATAATTTAAGACACCAGTCTCAAACATATACTCTCACCATGTGCGAAACAAAAATAGGCCGTCTCAGCAGCAGCCTGGCAGGTGTCCTCACTTTAAGTGGCAGGTACAGGTCTGAATGACAAAGTACAAAGTCATTACCTGAGCGCACTGACTCAACAGAGATTTACATTAAACAATACAAACCTTTCTCAACAAACATATGCCATCTGCCAGTCGGCGCTTGACAAAGAATCAAAGCCTACATTCGCTTAAAAAAAAAAAAAAAAAAAAAAAAAAAAAAACACACACACACACCGCTATTCTGAGGACAGGTTTGATCTTATTCGGTGTCGATTGAGCTGAGCGAACCGTTTAAGCTGGTAGAGTCACAACGCCGTCCTGGCAGAGGAGTGGAGCCTTCAAAGCGTGGAGAATGGGATGGGGTTAGGGGAGCTGGTTTAAAGCATTGCCCAAGATTAGTCCCTTTCTCAAATTCCATCTCATTATAGCAACTACACCTCACAGAAATACGGGGATATCACCCGGTCCCCAGCACTGCAGATTACTTAAATGTGGGGCCTCAAGTGAACACCGTCTTTCTTTTTTCGCTCTCGCTCTTGCTTCATACCAGACAGTGATGACTAACATTTAAACTGATGGGGGGAAAAAACGGCACACCAATGGGAAAAATCAGAATATTAATAGTCGCAGCCAAATTTGACGCTGTCTTACAGTATGTCTGGCTTGATATCAAATTGAACACCAACGAGCAGGTATGAGGTGACAGAGTGTGTGTGTCTATTTGAGGGGGCTCTGGCATAATGTGGCAGGTAACACGCCTTTCCTGACCAAATGTGCCCACACAGTGGAAACAGACAATCACACAGCAGTGGGCTTAGCGAAACCATCAGTCATTAGCACAATGAATTCATGTTAAAAAATGCATGCTTTGTGCCCTCCCACATGTCTTGCTGGCTAAATCAAGAGGGGATATATTATCATTTCCTTGGAGATGGCGGTGACACTCCATGGGGCATTCCACTGGATATCAATTAGAAGCTCATTAGGCATTAAGAGGCAACAGTCCCTCTGGCTTCCTGTAGCCCACTGTCAGATTGGCTGACCCTGACCTTGAGGGAAGACTGGATCTCTCTTTGTCTTCTCGGCTCTGTGCGACTTTGTCAGACGTGCTCACTTCAAATCTTTCACTTATAAAAACACATTTCATTTAGGGAAAAAAAGTGAGGCCATGGGAGCTACAGGAGAACAGCCAGAAAGATAACTGAACTTCAAAAGGCTATAAACCACTGAGGGCAAAATGAAGCCTACACCCTATGAATTAAGAGGATATCTCATAGACCATTAAGGCTTGGCTAGGGCAAAGAAAAGAGCAGAAGCCATGGGGGATTTTGCAAATTTCTAAAGGGGTAAGTTGACAACACCATATTGAAACATGACGATAAAGCAACTTGATGGTCACACGGAGATCAAAGTCTAACCCTGGAGGCTCAAACCTTTCTCTGAGTTAGACATTCACACTTTCACTATTACAGGAAAAGCACATCTGCCACTCTGCTATGCAGTTGGCTCTGTGTGTGTGTGTGTGTGCTGCATGCATGCATGTTTACTCATGCAGCCTTGTGCTGCTCCTTTTTCTATTCTTGCCCCTTCGTGAGTATTTTGGGGCAGAGGTGGTATGGAGTATTTTTAGACACACTCAGAAGGGACTCTGTGTTCTAACTGCTAACACAATGAACTCTCGTGCCTGAACAAGGACATATTTTGGTGACTGGAGGCTAAGCAGCAGACCACTCCCCTCCTTAAAACGGGCCGCTGCTTCAGAAAGCCACTCGCTGAGGCTGGTGATGGTGGCATCTGACATCTGGCTTTTCATGTAGGAAAGTGGCTAATCCTTTAAAGTGCCTACTTTATGCAGACAAAGAAAGCTGTTGAGTTAAATTTTCATAATTATGTACATTTATTTTGGGAAAAACATCATTTATATCATCAGTGGTATCACTCGAGTTATTTTGAGTAATCAAGCACTTACTATCCTCTAAAAAGGCAAAATAATTTGTTTGAACTTAAATAAATATCTCTTATTCAAATGGCAGAGCTCTCATTTTTGGAGCACACCTCTATAGCCACAGATAAACATGACTGTCAGTCCAATATACTGCAAAGTACAACACAGCACAATATAGTGAGTGCCACATCCACGGACACAGCACTGCAGAACCAATGGTTAAGCTAACACTTGAGACTTTCACTGCCAAATGCATTTCCAAAGGGCAAGCCCATGCAGCTGCAAGAATTATGGTCAGCAAGACCACATTTGTTTGAACTAAGAAAACTGAGTACAGCTTTTCGCTCTGCATGCGCTTCCCTTTTGGAAATTTATTTGGAATTCACAAGTGTGCGGGGAATGAACCACAACCATTTTGGCCGGAGTACAACACAATCGTTTTGGCTACGAGGAGCCTTGAAAATAACCTACAGACTGTGCCACGTAGCCTTACATGGCTCCAGGCTGACAGTGAATAAAGACCAAGGACCATATTCATAAAACTCAGTGGTCACCACGTTATGCAGCACAAAATCTGTGGCGCGGTAATTTCACAGGCTGTGCTCCTGCTCAAGCATCAACTGTGTTTTACATCATTTACATGGACCTATTCTGTATTTTTTTTTTTTTTTTTCATTTCATTATCCTCCAATAAAATCTGTAATTATGTGTCTGGAAAATGCAATTTTGAAATTATGCTCTACTCTAGGAAGCAAACTAAGTGGCAAGCAAATTTCACCCATTTAACCTAACAGAACAAAAGGTTAAAATATTTGAGGCTGTTTCAGGTGACACTGAAAAGACCAACAATCTGTCTCTGTCGCCTTCCTCAACAAATTAGTCCACTTTCCAGATCTTCATAAAACAACAGAGGTGGATATATCATTTGGAAAAATCCTGACACAAGTGTCTTCCATCCACCTGGCAACGAAAATTAAATGACCCAGAGAATCTGAGAGAGATTTTTGCCCCGATGTGATGACGGCTCATGTTGTGACCACGGAGCTCATTTGCATGAGACTACATTTTTTCAAATTTGCACAGCACATCGGGTGTCTGATCTGCAAGCTTTGCTGTTCTAAACATCTCATTTGCTCTTCTAAACATCTCGTAGTTGTTTACAGCAGCAAATGTAGCAGCTCTTTCCCGGGAAGGTCCTCTGCTTCACTGCAAGTGGTGCATTTAATGTTTTCAGAAGTAACAACCTTTTTTTTTTTTTTTTTTTTTGAGAAGAAAAATAATAAGGCAGAGCAAACATGAAAAGCTGCAGTCTTAATTATTTTAGTATGTCTGCACACCAAAGCAATGACCAAAGATCCAGGTGTTGCCCAAATCAAGAAAAATAACTGAATAAAACTAATTATTTTCCATGATAAGTGATTAAATGAGCTGTGTTCGGCAGCCAGAACAGTTTCACACTCTCATAAAGTGAATTTACATTTTCATTTGTTTGACTAATCAAAAGGTGGAACCTATCCCACACAACCAAAACAGTAGTGATCTGCTTCATGGCAGGCCCAAAACCCTCTCAGGTTTCTTTCAGACACTGTTTCTGTGTGAAAATCCCAGGAGGAGGACGCTGGAGGTGAGGGTCGCTCAGTCCGCACCGAGCCACCTTCACAGCTGTCACATGCAGTTTCAGCAGAAGTTTCTCCACAAATCTAAAAAGCGAGCTATCCATGCCACCTCAGGCCCAAGATGATGTTTTTAAATCCCAAGCTTAGGTCATGGCCAAGACAAATTATTTATTAATACACTTGACAGTTTCACACTTTGATTTAATTACACTTGGGCCAACAGATAGTGTGTTCAGAATGTGCACAAATGACACAATTTCACATCTTTGCATTTAATTCAAAGACTTTCTGCTTTGGGCTTTTTTAGGTTAGCGCACTGGTTTGTAAACATATGATTTGGGCAAAATTATATTCATCACATAGCGCAGTAACTCTGAAATTCTGCTATAGTGACTGCTTGGAATGAAAATGAAAACCTGCCTATTCTGCTGGCACTGACCGGACAATAAGTAAAGGACAGGCTATCATTACACACACGTAACAATGCTGTATAACTAATATTATCTTGCTGACTACTGACATGACATTAACGTCAGCATTTCACAGGAACTCATGTGATTCAGTGTAAAAACAACAATAATGAGGGTCGGCTCACTCTCCCTCACCTCCTGTAAACTGGACTCTCACTGGGTACTGGCTCTCTCCACATACACTGAAATTCCTCAGGACCCAGATGTAGGATTGTAAATATCAGACATTTTTTTTAAATTATCAGGACGGCTCTGACCAGTGTACAAGTCAATCAGGGTTATTAAGATTGAATCAGTAACCCCCTCATCACTCAAAGAGATAACCTTTCCCAGCCGCCGGCCCCGACCGAGATTCCAATCAGGACTTCCCCTCCAACCATGAGGACGGACAAATCCCTTATTGTGTAGCTAGCTTTAGTATTTCTAGTTAATAATGTGAATGAGAATTTTCAACACTTACAGTTGTTATGCATGCACACGGATCACAGTATGGTCGCAAAATGCAACCAATCATGGACCCTAACAGAGACAGTTCTGTGTGATTCCCAACTTCGATGATAATAACATGATATTCCATTTAGTAAAGCTTGACACCAATTATTTGCAATCTGTGGTTAATCATTTTAAGAAGCAGTATAATTTACTTCTCATTTACAGCTCTCCTTAGGAGCGCAATCCAAAGGAAAACATTGAAAACAGTGCTGGCTCAGACTTCGAAACAATGCCACTGTTCATAAAAATGCTTTTCTCCAAACAGTCCTACACTCGCCGTCACACCCTAATTTTGCACACAAAGCCAGCGGAGGCAGCTGTATGAACAACAACGTGTTCACTGTGTTCTGCAGACACAGACATGCCTTGCAAATCATAATGAAGTTAACCCATTAACGGCACTTTGCATCACAGAGCTGAGGGCCATCTCCTGCTGCAAACCGAGCACGGGACATGAAAGAACGGTGAAACTACATGAACGTCACCCACTGCCAGCGTTTCACTGACAAGTTCACGCAAGCTGACACATCACATTATAAAGCCGTAGCAGACGCTGGGTTGATGTGCAAGCATTAAGTAGGAGACATGGTGCAACCGTCTTTGTCTCGTATTGAACCTATTGACTAAGTGAAACTCTCTTTAAGGGATCCACAGCTCTCCCAAGGCGGATGACAAGGTCCCTGGTAATCTGCTGACGGTAGCAACAGATGTTGTGAGTGAGGAAAGCAGGGAGGAACACAATGCTTGGATGAGTTATGTTCCTCTGGAGTGCAAAGACAGCGACTGAAGAAATAAACAGGGACTCACACGGGCACACAAAGGGCAAGGACTGGGCATAAAAGTAAGCCTTGTCACTGTAAATATAGAAGTGCTGCTGCTCAGGGGGGTCAGAGGTCACCGGTTGCTCCCGACAACACTAGAGAGCGAAGGGGGTTGGGACCGCAGCAGTTGTCCCAGCTTGGAGACGTAGCTTTCAGACCCAATGACTACTCTGCCATTTATCTGCCATCAGCAGCTGGGCCCGGCTCAAGCAGCTGCTTAATTGGCTAACAGGGATCCCAGGTCCCCAGGAGGAGAGTTTGAGTGGCAGACTGATTGATACAGCCGCTCTGCCACTCTTTGTTGCCGAACAGCTAAGCCATCTTGGTAGAATCAGGTAATGTCATGTAATGCAAGACGCAACAGTGAGCATGCATTCACATACACACACGTCTGCTTGTCCAAACAGTGGTGATTAGTTCATTTCAATTAAAGTAGCAATAAAAGCTCCACAGACTCTCCAGTCACATCAGTAACTATAAAATATGTTAGTGGATTCTATGGCTAAATTAGTAGCAATGAATCCCCACACATCCTGGGCTCACAGAGAGCAGATCTGTAATGTTAGAAGAGGATTTGTTAGACTGGATAACAAGAGGCAAAACGGATAGACTTAAACAAGGTTGCACAAAAGTAGAGCTGGGTGACATAGGCAAAAATCTAATCTGGCAACGTATTTAAATAAATCCCTTGGTGATACTTTAGGGATGTCTATACTGTGGGTGCTTTGTAAGATATTCATACACTAGATCTTTGCTAAACAATCATTAGTTGTGAGGATATGATGACCAAGCAGATAAGAGGCACAGAACAGCTACAAAAGTCAAACAAGTTCAGAAAACTGCATCCCTTTACTGTAATTGCTGTAAAAAAAAAAAAAAAAAAAAAAACGCTTATGCCAGGTCATAATTCTGCAATATTCAAAATCCCAGATGATATATAGTCCCATATCACAATTATGATATATGGCCCAGCCTCAAACCAAAAGCACATAGCAGAGCACCAAAAACCAACAGTTTAAGCCTCCTAGCAGCCTGAAATATTTTGATTTAACTTGGTAGTAAAGCCACACATCTTCAAGTACAAGCAAGACGCTGCTTGATCACGCTGTAATAACCATAAGGATGTATAAGGATGGATACCATCCGATTGGATTAACACACAAATTCTTGGAACTGCAGCCTCGCATAAATCTCCCACAGTTTTCTGTAGAGTGAAGTGGCTGAACAAAGTGGCCAGTGTTTAACACTCAGACAAGAACAATTTTCATATTGCCCAGTGCTCAAAGCTCATCCTCGGCCAGCAGAAACTGGTGTCATCTGTGAGTCATCTCCGTTCCGTTGAATTAGATTGGGACAAAGATGGTCATAATGCAAAGAGGCTTTGGGAAACCCTGAATGTGAGGCAGTAAAAAGAGAAGGTCAGAGTAGCTGGAGTGTGTGAATGTCAGATATATTGTATATAGTCGCCATAGAAGGCCATCTGCCCCATATATATCCTGAATTAGCACAGTAGTTCGTTTGAAACATCTCTTATGGACGGAAAAGCTGCACTTGAGCAGTGTAGCAGGCATGCAAAAGGTTATTCCATTACAATGATCTGTAAGCAGAGGCACAGGCACAATCGAGCGCCTGATAAGACACAATACTGTGAAAAGCATGCAAAATAAAGAGAAAACACAATCGGGAGTTATTACATATTGATGCTGCATGCCAATTTATTTTTATGAAACAATAACAAGGCCTACATATCATAATGGCCTCGGCTGTATATAGCAGGCAAACACTAAAATGCTTTGATCATGCGTTGTATTTTTGGTTGTGCTGCTGAATTCTCTCTTTAAGGGTGCAAATCCAACTCCTTTGATGGGAGACAGGCAACAACACGCACAAGAAATAGAAAAACAGCCTGTCGCCGGCAGCTTTCATGGAACTTCTTCTGGTTCAGCCACTTGAAACCATAGGCTTTTACCATACAAAGGATGCACAGCCAAAATGCTACTGCAACAATGCCATGTTTTTTTGTGGGTTTTTTTGTTTTGTTTTAAACACACTCTATTGCTATAGCAAAGCTACTGACAGCAACATGAACTGGTAACTGTGACAAAAAATTACCCAGGACAACTTCAATTGTCGGATATTGAATTGCAGCAAGAGAGGGCTGACTGCTAGAGAAAATACAGACAGCAAGACCTTCATCTGGCCAAAGGCTCAGTGATGCAAGTAGGTGAGACACGCGGTCGAAACACCTCCATCAGAACTCAATGAATGTCAGCAACTCCAAAAGTCGACAAAAGGGGACACCAGATCACAGCAGTCAACCACAGCATTATTCCTCTGACAGAGAGGCTGAAAAGCCGAGATGAAAAGGCCCCGCTTACCTCTGTGAGTCGGTTCACTAACAGGAAAGACTGAGACACTAAGAAGACGCCCTTTCCGCATCATTATTGCATAATCAAAGGGCCACACCGATGTGTGGAGACGCCTGTGGAGATTCCTTCCCTCATTAATGGGGTTCAGCACAGTGTCGCCTCTTCCAAATGAGGCTAATTCAATGCGCTTTACAGGCTATCAGGAATATCGTTATCCACTGATTTCACATGTTAAAGCTGCTTGGATTCCTCTGAAGTCACTTTACTTCTATTGCCACGTATGAAGCTGCGATTTCGCTGTAGTTCCCCTTGCCTTGCATTTCTAGGAAGACTGCCTTGCCCATTGTAAAACTGAACTATTGTCCAAGAAAATTATAAACAAAATATCCATTTTAATTGCCTTTACCCTGCATGTTTTGATTAGGGTATGCATACTGTGTACATACATACGCACATACATACATACACAGTGCACCCACATACATACATACAAAACTACCCAGCCAAGCATTTTATTATTTCCATGGCGTCCGACTGAGCTTTTCCGATTTCCTTGACTGCCTTTCCTGATTAAAATAGCATAAAGACTGCCATTTGCCTCAGCGCTCGGGGAAATGAATCAAAACATCCCTGAGGACGACACCTTTATTTCCTCTCCAGGAAAGCGTCTCACGTTTTCAGCGCTGATAACATTCAGCAAGCGACACCCAGTGCTGTCTGGCTTGGTGGTTGCTGCACACCAAAAGAGCAGTATTGACATATTAAATAACAAACATTCTCATATCTGAAGGAGTAGTGTAACATTCTTGTGTGGGCAGAAATGCCTTAATCAATTCCAACCACTTTTAAGAGGACCAACTGTGGTGATTGATGAAACACTCATTAGCAGTCTAAGCTTTATCAATCGGCCTATGGTAAGCCACTGGTGAAACCTTAAAAGAAAAATGAAAAATGCAGATACTCCACTACACTGACCGATCTGTAATGTAATGTAATGTTGTTTGTGCGGTATTTTGTGACGAAATGTTGTAATTTGCCTTTTTTTTAAATGCCAAACCTGCCTCGTCCACTTCTGGTTCTGTTATTGTTTTCATACATTTCTCAGAATATCTTTCAACAACCCACGGAGAGCATGCATGTTTCACCTGTAGGTAGACAAAACAATAACCACAGTGTAGTGAAAACCACAGGGCACGTTCGCATCACGCCCCTGATGCAAATATATCTTGTGGTTGAACTGAACTCTGGTCTGCTGAGGCCACTTTCAGAGGAGATACTAACATCACTGTCTTCTCTGCCGTGGATTTCTGCCCATATGACTGCTGAACATCTGAAAAACGGAGAGCCTGGAAATATGTTCTTCCTCTTTGCTTCTAAAGGAGCTGACACTATAATCTGACATTTATAGTTGAGGTTCTAGCGAGCTGAAAATTGTTCTTCCATCAAACTCCACTGTAGCTGACATTGTAGCTAACATTGTAGCTGCACTGGAAACATCTTGATGGGACATCACGTCATCTAAATTTGGTGGGATGACAAAAATATGCTGCCAAACACCGGAATGGACCGAGAGATACAAAATACTTCACCGGTAGCTCGTTTTTCACATTGTTAAAGTGTTTTAGGGTGGATTTTTTTTTCCTGTAATACCCTGCAAATAGCCTAGTGAGACAGTGCTGCCATGAAGAGCTGACTGCTGAGATACAATCCAAGATTTCCTGTTGTTAAATGATTTTTTTTTTTTTTTTTTTTCAGTTAGGACCAACTCAAAAATGAGATGGCTCATCTAAAGGGGATAATCCTGATGAATGAATTTCCATCATCATTCTTACAGAATTCCACTCTTATTGTGCATCAAAGTTGATATTTTTAATTTTTTAAACCTATGCCCATTTGGTATAGTCTACTTTTTTTTTTTTTTTTTTTTTTACAACCTTTGACCTGCCAGTCAGCCTGCCTGGGGTGAGTGGCTGTGTCTGGCCGGGCCTGTGGAAAACAGGGCCTTATCACTCCCCTGTGGACAGAGAGATAAGCACTGAAAGACAAAAAAAAAAGTTTAGGGCCTGTCTACAAAAACAAAGCAACAAAAAAAGAAAACCCAACAAAAAAACATAATGACCTCATAATGGAAAACCTCCACACTGTGAACGCAGACGTGTGTGTGAGAGGAGTGGGGTAGAAAGAGAAAAAGGGAAGCAAAACTAGTGCATGTCATTGATGGGATGAGAGAAACCTCTGAGGATGACTGACTTTTATCTGTGCCAAGCCGAGCTGACAACTAACTAGAATAGAACAGTACAGCGAGACAGCAGTCATCTCCACCCTCATACAAAAACCATGAGAACTGGAAACCAAATCTTAGCAGTGTGCAGACCTATTTTTTCAGATAAATGCTTTATCACAGCAGTTTTTGTTGCATGCCATAAATGGCTTGCAACTGTAAACGTGTGTGTGTGTGTGTGTGTGTGTGTGTGTGTGTGTGTGTGTGTGTGTGTGTGTTTACTACGCCCCTGAAAATTACATTTTCCAGAGTGAAGGCATTGCTACTGTGCAAATCTGCACAGTGTTAGCTCCTAATCAAACAACCGTGAATCCTAAAGCATCTAAGGCAAAACCACAACTTTCAAAGCTCACAACATCCATCAGACAAAGCCGACTTTGTGCTGAATGGTGATCACAGGGAAATAAGCGTTTTCTCCATCCAAACAACAGGCATTACACGCATTAACAGTCTTTGTTGAAACATATTATTACCACATAAGTCCCTGTCAAGACAGACCAGATGTCAGATAATAGGCTGAGCAGAGTGAGGTAGGTGCTGGCCTGGAGCCACTGAGCAAGTAAGAACAGCCTCTCTTTCCCATATAAACTGCTTCACTTATGGACAGCACCTTGTCTGGGCGAGCAACTCTGATGTTTCTTGAGATGATACAGCGGACAAAACACAACATCCGTGGCTAAAAGGGTAGAGGAAAACCTTACTGTAGAATTTGTCTATTCCACAGGAAAAAGACCACCCACCCTGCTACAAGCCCAAGGCCACGTTTCAAATCATCCGCAAATTGTTTGATAAACCAGCTGGCCTGTGTCTGCACTGCTTATGAATGACTACCACGAATCCATCAAAAAAAAAAAAAAAAAAAAAAAAAAAAAAAAAATCGTGTTATTTGAAAATAAATCTGTTGCATGGTCCCGAATGCATTAAGATACAGCCTACATGTTACAATGTACGCAAGGGTATGTGCTTGATTTCGTGCACAAAAAGCCAGCTAAGTCTATCTTATTAAACACCGCCGGGGATGTTTACTGGCTTAGCTGGCTGGCTCCAGCCTATGGACAGAGGCTCGGCAGGCAATAGGTTATTGATCGGCTGCTGCAAGATCATAGCCTGACACTTCGCACACGTATATGCTGTCAAAGGGATATGCAAAAAAAACTTTGATATGCAAAGGTGAGCAGATGACAGGAGCGATCGTTTGTACCAAGGAAGGAGCGATTACCTTTCCTAGACTTGGATCTTTGTTTTCCTGGCCAGCTCTCGCATCACCTCGGTGCCTCTCCTCGTAGCAGCCGCGGCTCTCGCTCCCTCCTCTGCTGCAGCGCTCCGTGTGGCTCCTCAAACGAAATTACCCGAATTGTCTGCACGTTTCCAGTCGGGTCCGAAATAGCTTGCGTGAATGACTCCTTGAAAGTAATTGCACCCGTTCAATGCGACCGTGCACGGTTCAAGCGCAGGAGGCTGTCACTGCAGCGACACCCATGGGTGTGCGCGACGCGGGCTCTGCAGGTAGCGCTGCGGGCTGACGGCTGCTTCACGCCGGCAAAAAAAAAATACGAGCGGTGTCGGGACCATTCACAACAAAAAGTCATGTGTGTGCGGTGCGGCCAGAGCCAGTCGGTGCCCAGTGCCACGCAGCGCCGCAACATGGAGCGCTGGACCGCCTACCGTTATGTCAAAGCAGACAGAATAAAACAACTTCCGGCTGCAGCTTTCAAAATAAATCTTCACTGACGAGCGTGTTTGCATCGTTTTTGAGTAAAATAAAGTGCCCTTGTGAAAGTAAAAAACGCATTTCTTCGGTTTAATGTGCAGTGTGTGGAAATACAACTTTTTACTTTTAGATATAATATGTTTTATTTTTTATTAATCCCTAACTTCCGGTGTTAATCTCTGGCTGGATTGGCGCAGCTGAATCTGCCCAGGCGGACCGAGGGAGCACAGGAACATACAGAGACCACATACACACACATACACACAGTGGGGGGTGGAAGTAGACCTAATGAATTATTTATGAGCAAAGGAGGCACTAATACCTAAATCATTAATAATTATTCAAAAGAGAGACAAGGTCGATGTCAATCAAACCTCAATTCCTCTCCTCCTAAAGACCAAGCGTTTTACATTAGCAGTGATAGATGGAGTAGGGGTCGGCTACACTACTCTGCCCCCCCAATCCCCCACCCCCAACCCCCATCCCTCCTTTCAATCAATCAAACCCTAACCCTAACTACAAGCCTATCAGCTAGAATTACAGTCGGGTGTACTGGAAGGTAAACCCACCTGGACACAGTGTGCTGTTTAATTTTGGAAGTGACTATGAGGTTACAGTCCCTTGTTGTAAGAATAAATAGATAATGCAGTTTTTTACATTACAATAAATAGCATTGAATTAGCACACATTATGCGGACTATTAAAAGAAAGGCATTATTTGCATGTTTTCAGAAAACATTTATATATATATATTTGCTGATTGTTTACCTCATGATGACTGCTTACTTATGTTTTATTTACTGCTACACTTTATTATCATGCCATTGACTGATTAAGCTCAATATCACCTGCCATAGAAAACTGAAATTTGATTTTCATGTGTCAAAATCTCAATCAGCATTCCAAATGTGACTTAATGAGGTGCAAACCCTTTATGCAGTCTACTGTAGTTAGTTACCTCCATAAACGAAATTCAAGCCATTGTGCAGTCACGGTGGCTGGGCCGTGAGAATACTGCTGAGGTGGGAATACTGTGATCCGGCCATCAAACGGGCCAAACTTTTCAATTACCATTAAGCAGATAAGAGGCTATGATGCAGCCTATTATGTCCAGAGTAAAGAGGTGGCTAGGCTATGCTTCATATGCATGCATTAACCCTCAGCTACACACTCTACAAGAAAGAGGGCAGTCTAGAGGCTACCAAACAAGGTGTAATTCAGCCATATTAGACACTTGGGCATGCTATGTGTCAGGTGGGGCTTCTTTGCGACATCACCGCCTCACCATGGAGCCTGTAAACAGCTGGATTTTATGAGTTCTCACTGATCTTGGAGAGCTGCACTGCTACCCTGGTAAACAGAGATGCAGAGGCACACACATACACGAGAAACAAACAGACATGGCAAACATCATACATCCCAGCTTGTGTATGATGTAGCTAAATATAGCCCATGTTTGCCAGACATACCATCAAACCAGACAAGCGAGGTATATGTAGCCTACATTATGAGGTTGCCTCTCTGTGTATAGGGGGAGAAATACCTCAGGGGAATCTTGGCAACTGACTTTGGTGCAGCAAGTTCAGTGACTGAGACGTGAGGTGGAGCACAGTGATAGTGAAGTGGCTGAGTGGTTAAGACCCCCCCAACACACCTAAATCCGGCCACAGCTTTCTGTGCTGTCACCCTCTCCGCTCTCCTTCTTTCTAAATAAAGGATAAAAACACTGACGGTGAGTGGACTGCCCAGTCTCCCTTTAACAGACAGGCAAGATTAATGAGGGCTAACGTGTGATTGCGGGGAGATCAGCAGAGTCATGGGGAGCCAGAGAAGTGCGAGAGCAATAGAGTGAAGCCAGGCCCTGGATCTCCTGCTAATCTACTGAAGCTTCAGCACCTCTGGCACAGCAAAGCTCTCTCCCTCTCCCTCTCTCTCTCTTTCTCTCTCTCTCTCTCTCTCGATCTATCCCTCTGCGTATGTGGGCATGCCAAAGCAAAGTCTCACAGTGGTGGCTCGACACCCTCCCTTCACATTCTGGCAGTCGTAATCTTTCATCCACTTAGATGTTACACTGCCTGTGTGATACTGAAGGATCACACTGTATATGGGTATGAGTATGTAGCCCCCACATCTTAATTAATTCATTACAGATCATAATTGGCCTTTCGTATCTTAGTGTGTTAAAATAAGGACAAATGGATTATCTTAGCCCATGCAGATTTTCCTTAGTATGGCCTGTAAGTGTGTGTGTGTGTGTGTGTGTGTGTGTGTGTGTGTGTGTGCCAATGGCCTATTCTCAATCTTGGCAAGCCGAAATATCACATTTGAAGGATTTATCATTTTGTTTGCCTGGCAGACGCTAGGTTCTCATCTGGTGGGTACACATTTGAAAGAGTTAAGTTACAGTGAAAACTAATGTGGCGCAGACTTGTCAGAATGAGTATAGCCTTTGGCTTTTCCAATGAAAACATTAAACCGAGTTCACATCTCAAGATAAAACATAACCAAAACAGGCAAGTGATGCAGTGTAGTGGCATGCTGCAGTAAAAGATGTGAGTGTAGCAGAGTAGCCCTGCTGGACACCTTGTTCTAAGCTCATTATCTCCCCTGCATGGCTACAATGGTTTTCCTTCTGGCACATGGGCTGATAAAGTAACATATGTGTCTATGTGTGTGTTTGATAAGTATGTGCATGGAGGCCTGAGCAGCACTTAAATATTGTTTAGGACTGTTTATGTCGTGACATTATCTTGGCTTGTGTTATCTGGAATTCATGGCAGGAACACTCTTTTTTGCCATTTGTATGTGTGATTAAAATAGGACGCAAGAGCTACGCACAGCCATATGTCATGATAGCAAGTATAGTAACAGCAAAGGATACGTTGATCAACTCTGAATCTCACAGTACATAGCAACAGTAAGCATAGCAACCGGTTGCTAGGGAGAGACAAAAGGCAGATCCCTAAAGAGCTGACTTGCCCATTTGGTAAGTCAGCCATATAAAAGGATATCCCCTCAAGACTCTGCTCCGCTAATATTTCCACAATGGTCATATTAAGAAAAGAGGGAAGCGGCAAATTGGGCAGAAATGCTAGTTATTCACAAACTAAGGCGAGCCCATTTACTCAAACGAAATAAAACATCACAGCCATGTTTGACACGATACACACTCTCGGCTCCTGTGAGGGAATTAAAAAGGTTGACACTATGAATGCGCTCGGGCGGGCGCGACCTCGACACATCACTGCGCCTCATACGGGAACGCGCGCCTCCATGGAAACGCGTCTTAGGATAAAAATACGAGCGGATGAAGTTGCTAGGTAGGATTTGTTTACAGAACAACACCCTGTAAGTAAATGGCATGTCTCTGATCGATCCGTGAAGTGTTAATTGGATTTACAGCTTGACAGATTTTGACAGTATTTTTTTTTTGATAATACTGTGCTGACCCGATGTCTTCCTTTGTATGTGAGACTTGGCAAACCACTTTGACTTCTGTCACCTCAGCCAGCAAGCTACAGGTAACGTTACCTTACATCACACCTTGTTGATAATTATGCAATTGTGCGGGGCTGTAACATTACCTTTATGGCTGTAAGGGGTAACAACATACAGTAGCTGCCACAGTGGATAGAGGTGCATACAGGTGTCAAAGTCTTCATCTTTCTTTCTGCAGGATTATGTCACGGCTTTCACGTCAGTGCCTGCAAATGAGAAAGTTTTCCACACCAGTTACAGCTGCCATCTGATCTGTTTGTCTCAGGCACTGTACTTTTGCATAGATAGAGAGAGAGATAACCTTTATTTTTAAACCAATTGAGAGCAAAGCTCATAATAAATGGTAAGTTGTACAGTAGAGAGAGTATATAGCAGAAAACCAACATTATTACACAAAACACACAAAAAATGGTAAAATAAGTACATTTCACAGGGACAAAGCAGACACAGTGAGAAAAACGGGAGCATTCACTATGAAAAGCATCTTTCAACAGAAGCTTAAACTGTTCTAAGGTTAAGAATTTGTCTAACTGTCCTGAAGCTTATTCCACGTATGAGGAGCATACTAGGTGAATGCGGTTTTTCCAGTTCTATATACATGTATGGGATATCCAAGGTGATGTAGTTTTGTGAATGAGTACAGTATCCCATATTTCGAATTCTCAAAAGTGATGATTGTCATGAACTGGCTCCAGTAGATTCCGGTACAAAGCTATTTACTTACAAACAAACAACCTAACAACCAAACTAATCTACAGACAAGAACAACAGGGTGTGTCACTCAGTAGCTTCAGTGGTGCCAGGTAGAATAAATAGAGTGGCCAATGTTTTAAGTGTAAACTGAAAAGAAAAAAAATGAATGGCAAAAAGGTCAGGCAGCAGAGGGACAGTGAGATGGCATAGCCTGCCAGTTTTCATAGAGCAGGCCAGCTGCAAACAGAGTGGGGGCATCACACAATCAGTTTAATGGTAGCTTATTAGGGATGGCTTTGTAAATTAAAAAAAACAAACAAAAAAAACAAACAAAACAGACGTGGCCTCCCTACCTTCTCATAGAGGATACAATGGACGGTTCTAAAACTGTCACATAAAAGTCTGTCAAAGTGAAAAAATAAACCTTTCACCAATTACGAAGCTGTCTTATTTACACAAAATAGCATGTATATTTGAAAAAAATGTTTTGAGACCGATGGGTGTGAGAGGACCAGCCGGTGCTGGTGATGCCAGCCTTCAACACTCCACTGCAGCATGTGGAGAGTGAGCCATAGAGGAAACAGCAGTATTCCTTAGCTTAGCTGTCAGGCTACAAACAAACTCAAAGCCAAGCTAGCAACAGCTGTCACTGATCGATTTAAAAACAAATCTTCTTCAAAGGTAAAATCAGTCATAAAACCAAAAACTTAAAAGAGGATCAGAGCAGAGCAGGCTGGCGTGGTGATGAGCAGTCATGTAATTCAGGTTCTAGGTTGCACATGCTCGCCCTCTAACAAGCTTCACTATTGGTTTACCCTGTCGAGGTATCGCCTCAACACCTGGGAAAAGATCATTGTACTCACTTTGTACTCATTTTGTACTCACTCCACCTGATTGGGTGGAAGCCTCTTCCACCCAATCAGGTGGAAGGTGCTTCTACCCATCCCCTTGAAAAACCCCTGCATCAACACTGCTCGCCTCCCTTTGAAACTCAGCAACAAAGACTGGAGCCAGCTGGGCTATTGGTAAAGGGCAACACGCATGCTCATAGAACCAGAGTTACAACCAGGCAACTCATATTTTAAGCATAGCAAATGGAGCCACTGGCAGCTGGGAGTCTAACCAAGCCTGAACACAGACAGGAGGTGAGAAGGAAACTAAATGTGGACTGCCACGTACTGTGGGCTGCAGTCTAGTGACAGTTTCACAGAGAATATTCTTGCATGTCATTCATTTTATCAGTAGATATGTACACAATACTGCAGCTAAGCACAGTTGCCACAACTAACTTCAGGCTGTGCGCACATAGACCAACATTAACTGAATTTGCTTGATTCTCTCCTATGTCAGAATCCCCACCGAAAGCAGGGAAGAGACAGGGCAGATGCAGAGGTAAAACGAGAGATGCTGAACATGCAGACACGTTCGCCACCATCATCACAGTCCACTAGGCTCAAAACTAGGACATATGATAGACCTTGGGCCCATGGTGTGGCAGCTGGAAACAAAGTCGTTAAGGTAAGAACCTTTTAAACAAACACAGGAATTAGAAATAAGTAATCTCTGAAGTAGAAATTACTGTAGCTATGGAATAATTTCAGGTACTGTCACTCTGTACGTGACAGCATTTTCTTCTTTCCAGAGAAACATGCAATTTCATCCTCAAATAACACAGCTTTTTTTCCACTACACTGCCTTACTTACATTCAAAACCTCTTTGCTTGCCACCTGCAGACGTCCCCCTGCAGCTATGGGGAAAGTGCTTCATCTGAGACAAGGAGCTCATGGAACAAAGGCTCTGTGTCCTGCCTCCCGGCTATCTCCAGCAGAACCCGGAGCAAGACTGCAGAGCTGGCAGTGACTTCAAAGATTCCCCACAGAGGAAAGGCCCCACAGGCATCCAACTGTAAGTTCTCTGAGGATTAATTTTTGTGTTGCAGGTTACAGAATGATACAACTGGTCAGTTTCTTCAGCACTGGTTATTGTTTTTGCTATTTTTGTTATCTTTTCTGCGATTACATAACATTATTTTCTCTTTACTTTCTGCTGTGTTGTTACTGCAAGTCGATATGTTGGTCGATGTATGATTTTTTTTTTTGTTTTTGGGTTTTGTAACATACCTTTCTCATCTCTCTCCTTCCAAGGTAATAAAGAACATCCTGCAGAGTATCAGAACAAGCACAAGTCTGTGGATGAGAAAGGCAGAGTTTTTAAAGTATCCACCCGTGGGAAGACAAACAAACCAGCACAAAGCCAAGACATCCTGAAGGGCAAGAACAAGATGAAACACCTGCATGACAGAGCAAACATTTCCACCAGGAAAGACCCAGTTTGTACATCAACATTAGAGAGACACCTCCTCCCGCTGCCTCTGATATCCTCCCATAGATACTCTGACACACGCCCCCCGTTCCTGTTGACGCTGCACCGCCGGCCCCTGAGCCCTGTGGATCATGATGAGCCTGCTCTGCAGCTGATATCTGATCCCTTTGAGGGCTTCTCAGAGGCCAGCAGTATAACAGAAGAGCTAGAGGACATAAGCAATGAGGACACTTACAGAGAGGAATTTTCCAGAGTTTCAGATGACACCACTGTATCATCTGTGGACTCCACAGACTTTGAGAGTCTCTGCAGTGTTGGGACTCTGGAGAACTTTCTTGGAGACTTGGACGCTGTCCCACCCAGAAGTCTTTTTCCCAGACTCAGTGGGCTGTCCAGCGATTCTGAAGGGGAGATGGTGGAAGAGGACTTATCAGCCTCCTGGCAGGACAAAGATAGAGAGAGCTATTATATCCCTGTTCAGCGGTCAGGTTCTCAGTCAAGCTCAGCCAGCACCAGCCCTCCTCATAGTGCTTGTAGCCTGCATAGCCTGCAGTCCTTCAGTTCACAGTCAAGTACATCAAGAATATCAGGCAGAGAATCTGTTAGTAGTGATGGATACAGTCACATGCCTTACACTACACCACTGCCCCCCATCGCTGACAGAGTCAGTAGGGGCTTTGAGGCGTCCCCTGAGCTGACAGGTCAGCGTCTCCCTGAGTTGGTGGGGAGGCCTCAAGCCAACTGGCTCACATCACAGACGAGGCTGGCCACCCCACCCAGTCTCTCAGGGCGGCAGTTCACTCTGCCCAACAGGCTGGAGGAAGCACAGACTGCTCAGGAAGGAAACAGCAGTATCGATGACTTGTCGCTATCTCCCCGTGAGGACTCAGGTTCAGTAACCTCTAGCGAGATGGATCATCTGACCTTGATGATGCTTCATAACATCCACGCGGACCTAGAGCACTTTGAAGAGAGTGAAGCAGGAGGGGGAGGGGCTACAGCGGCCGAAGGGAGCCATACAGCAACACATAGCAGCACAGAGGCCATACGCAGACTGAAAGAAAGGTGACAATGGATGCATACATGAGGAATATATTATTACTGGTTATTTATTTATCAGACCTCACAATGCAATACATTTCACGATACAAGATTATTAGCATTACAATACAGTATTTTACAGAACTGACTGAAAATGTATAAACAGCTGAAAGAACATCCTATCGCATAACGTCTGAGTATAATAATGAAAAGCACTAAATACTATATGATAAATTGGGTGACAAACTGGCAAAAAAAATTAACAACGTTGATACAGGGAACCAGAGAACTGATACGATATTGAGAAAAATGGTATCATCGAACTAAGCTGTATCAAGAGTATAAACAAAAGCTTAAAATGCAGCACATTATAGAAAATCTATAAAAGCTGGGTTTTAAGATGTCATTTAAAATATAATGACTCAGTTATGGGAGAGGCTTGCATCCTATAATCTTAAGGTAGAATCTGAATTACATTTTTTCCTACTACTTACAGGCTGTTAGAGGAGTCATCTGATGAGGAGGAGGGAGAACAGTGTCGGATCTGCCAGAGTGGTGCTACTTCCCCGACCAATCCACTGCTGACACCCTGCCAGTGTTCTGGCAGCCTGCAGTTCATTCACCATGACTGCCTGAAGAGGTGGATCCAGACAAAAATCCTGTCAGGTCAGTAGATAATCAGAGGTGATGTGCTGAACTTGCTGCAAGCTCTGAGCCATTTAGACATCCTCACCCCAACCAAAAAAGGAATGATCGAGAAGAAGTAATGTGTGTATGCACTGTACATTATATGCATTTTTTTCTTCAGGATCAGAGCTCTCAGCTGTTAAAACATGTGAACTGTGCAAAGGGAGTCTAACACTGGACCTGGATGACTTTGATGTGCATGATTATTACCGAAGACACAGCCAGCAGCGACAGGTAAACTGGGACAATTACTCAATGAAGAATGTTGACTGAAATGTATAATGGCTAGATGGTTGAACACCACTATTATGGGAAACATGCGTGTTTAGCATCAGTTACTAACTAAGCCAAACTTACTGTAGCACTGTGCCTTTCTCCCATTTCCTCCTAGGAGGGCATCATACACGACCTGAACATGCTGCTGATGCTTCAGCAGAGGTTTGCAGATCTGCTGCAGACGACACAGTCAAACACTGTCATGGTAGGCAGCTGTCTCCTCGTGAGGCCTTTACTCATATTCAACATTATAATGCATATATTGCAAAATGTAGGTCAACACCACCCAGACTAGACAAAGACATCAATTCATAGTTAGCTTTGTAGGCAGTAAGGATTAGCACTGTGCAAGGGGATGTCAAACTACCAAGAGAAGAAGAGACATAAATTTGCATCTCATAGTTGGGACTGAGCAGCAGGTACCTTCCAGTAAGTGACAGAATGAAAAGCTTTTTTAATTTGTCATTTAATAATTACTAATGCTGGAATGGATAAATATTTATTAGCCAGAGCTTATATTGGCCTCTTTGAAATGTGAAAGTAATTTCCTTGAGGCTATGATAGTAAATGTCTAGCCACATAGATAAACAGCAGCAATTTCTTTGGACTTAGAGTTATTATAAGAACATCATATTGAAATGGTCACCCTCAGTTTATTTATTTATTTATTTATTTTAATTTAAATATATCATTCACTATTTGGAAAAGGAGTGGCATATCTTCTTATGCAGTGATTGACAGCACAAAATTGTGGCAGTTTCAAAAGGCATTCAGTATGAGTTTTGTGCCAAAATAATTACACTTTTATATGCTCTATATTTTTAAAACATGAATAACTTGAGGGAATTATATCTTTATGTGAAAAGCATGAATACAATTCTGTGCTCTCCATGTGGTACTCAGTGGGTCTTTTCATTCTATTCTCAGATTTTGAGTCAACAATTCTCTTTTACACCGAGTGTAAGAGCCATCAGAGCAAGACAGAGGAGCAGCCCCTCAGCAGAGGCATCTGACACCTAATCCTCCACGCCTCTCACTGTTTTTAAATCTTGACTGACGTGAAATTTATCATTAATGCATTATGATTTATTCATTAAATGTTTATAACACAATGCAGTGCATCTAATTAAACTGAGCCATCTTGAGAGCGGATGAACTTGACAGAGGAAGGCAAAGGCAGTGAAAGTACTGAAGCTATTTAAATGAAGTCACTGTTTATTGCAATATTTATTACAGTTGTTGTTTGCAAAGTTATTGCTGTGAGAGATTTAGAACATCTTCTATACTGATATAGGTCAACGTGTTTAATTGTATTCTTAGGTAAAAGAAATGTTTCATTTAGTGAATGCTCTTTTAAAGACACTAACTCAACATTTATTCAGTTTAGGCATTAATATATGACAGCTATTTTAGGAGCTCAACTACTCAGGGAGCTGTAATAGCTTATTTTAGAGCCAGTTCATTACATTAGATAATTCAGAACACATGTATATCTCTGTCTTATGCCAGTCACCTCACTTAACTGCATAGCATATGTTGTCAGCTTATCCAATAAACTTCACTGTAAACAGAATAAAGACATTCTTTTGTTGTCACAACTCAAGTCGATGTTACAGCAGAACCGTTCTTGGTAATATGCATCAACGTCACACAGGCGAAATCTCTGATGCTCCTCCATGAGATTCCTGTCATGTGGCTGAGCTCTTGCACCACCTGTCATGCATGAAACCAAACAGCAAGCCTACATCAATGGAAATGAACAGAATGGCTTGTGCAGTATGAAACGCTTTCATTACAGATTATCAGGTAATAATGATATAGTTTGTCTGCGAGGCTGAACGTCAAACATGGAGAGAAAAAAAGGCTCCTGGAGTCATGCTATTGTGAATGTGATGCAAATACAATCTTTCTTTCACCTGCTCCCATTTGCTGATAGTCAGGATGTATGCAGCCACAGCGATGACACCAACACCAAGAAGCATGTAGTCTTCAGTCACCGGTACAAACTTCTCTCTGTTTAATGCAGGCTCATTGTTTGACCCACCAAGAGTTAAGGAGTCAGCCAGCTAACCCACTCAGTTAGAGGTACATAATCCCCAAACATCTGGAAATATGCTGTCTTTTAGAAAGATTAAATTACCTCTGCTCCCGGGATGGGCTGACACACTGAGTGGTGACTATTAACAAAGAGTCATAGATGGCAGACCTCTGCAGGCAGGTGAAGCGGAGAACATGGTGGCACAGATTATGCAGGCGTTCCACAGGGATGGATGACTCGTTGTATCCTGGGAAAGTAGAAATGTTCAAGAAATATGACTGGCTACCGAACCCCTTTCAATCAATTTTCCTAATTCCTTACATCCTAATACCTAGAATAGGTTGCTCTGTTTTGGTCTATGATGACTTACCAAGTACCTCCAGTAGTATTTCCACATATGTCAATGGACTAGGGACATTCAGTCTGAAATCAAGCCCTCTCAAGATCATCAGTTCTGACTCCAGAAGAGTCTGCTTGGAAACACTGCAGCCTATCGAGTGAAGGAAGTGCACAGCAATATTGTTGTCGATAATCTAAGTAAAACAAGACAAAGAAAGTGTTAGAATGATTACAGCATTAGAAAGCTTCTTTTGAACTGTAGGACGTTGAAAGTTAGTGGGTTGTAGGTGCCTCAAAACTTACGCTGCTGTGCAGAGACAGTTTGCTTGCAAGTTGCACACAGGAGAAGACAAGAAGAGGGAATTTCTCCCACAGCTTTTCAAAAACAAGATCTTCATAATTTCTTGGCTCTTTGGCCGCTGCGCCTTGAGGTGTGGGTGTGGTGAAAAAACTTTCAAGGTGCTTGATCGTGAACCTGAGGGGAGGATTGTCATTCAAGCGGATTTAACCATTACATCAGAGTTTAACAAGGGCGAGGCTATTGTGCAGCTCCCTCCTACCTTTCAAGCAATTCAACGGCATGGTAGCCAACCAGCGGATCAAGTCTCAGCTCTTCGGTTATCACAAAGATATATTCTAAAGAAAACCAAAGAGGGTTGTGCGGGGTCAGTGAGAGCAGAGCACAAAACAATAAATTGCTTTTCTGCGTCCCAGGATGAGCACAGTGTGTCCAAGCATTATTTAGGGAGGTGAGATGTAACCTTTGTATCTTGGACTGAACAGCAGAGAAACAAAGATGACAGCAGTCCCAGGCCACAAACTGGGCAATCCCAAAAAACATTTGCTGAAATGAAATTTTGTTCTACCTAGATATGAACAGGAATTTGTTACATCACACATACTGCAGGCATAATAAATGTAGCATGGTTAGGTCGTCTTACATAAGCTGATAAAGGGACAGACCTCATACTGGTAAATGGATTCCGCATAACAAAAGAAGGCAGACTTGAGCCAAAACGGTCCAGAGTTTATACTGGCATTTAGAGAGGCTTTAGATTCAAATGTGAACAGTGGATTGAGTTTCACATGAGGACACATATTCTCAAAGAGAACATAACAGATATTAGTGGCTATTCATACCCATTTATGAGCTCTGTGCAGGGACACTTAACCAAATTCGTTTAGAATTACAGACTTCATGGGCAAACAAAAATCAGAAATATTTTGCATCATTTATGAGGGATACAGACTTTCCTTTAGGTGATAAAAGAAAAAAAAAATCATACAGGTCATGGTGGTCCAATTAAGAATTTATTAGGAAGGGAAAGTCCTGCAACTGCGTGGCAATTAAAGGGTATTTCTGGAAATGTTTGTTTCTCTTTTCTTTGTACAAACTCCTGTCCAAAATGACAACTGAGATCTGTGCAAGTAAAACATTTAACACTGAATCACAAACATGGAGGGACATCAACACCACCCACCTGCCAAACGCTTGCAAAATTTTATCGTGACTGGCCTTTTTTTTTTTTTTTCCTCTTGACCAGTCAGTTTGGCAGGAGACCAAGAATGACTTGGAAGTTCTTCCTTACTTCCTTATTCTAAAACTCAGACTGGGTGATTAAACAGTGAGAGTGTTATTTAACCTTACAAGCTATCAGCCTCTGGTCAATGTATTAAAAAGTTTCCTGTCCTTATTCACCTAATAAATGCCGATCAGCTCAAAATGATATGTATTTTCACAAATGAAGAGATTTGACATATCATTCGTGCACCCTCACACATACACACACTCACAACTCATGGAAGTGTGTTAGAGGGTTAAAGAAATAGGCTGCACTACAAACAGAGGCATGATGATACATTTAAATCAAATAACATTTTTGTGGGACAAGAATGTAAACTACAAGAAAGCACATGTTTGTAGATTTGACATCATTCACTTTGCTTGTCATCGGCACTTTGTCTCTGGCTGGTTTTGTCAGCTACAGAGCCTCCATGGCCTTAGAAGCCTATGTTTTCATTGCATTCATCCCCTACAGCTAAAAGAGGCTAGCACCCTGAGGAGTTTATACTGACTCCTAGCGTCCTGGTTCAAAGCTCAGCAGTCCTGGTGTGCAAAGACCCAGAGAGAGATCTTGCAGGCTGGAGCAAAGCAGACCTGCTCCACCCTGAAAACAAACTTACAGTGTGTTCACAACCACAGATACTACAAGCATTGGAGTGTGTCTTAAATAAATCCATCATAAAAATACAGCTTCACAATATGTTTGAATAACCCATCCCACAGATAAAACGACTGATCTGACCCACGGTGAACTTTCAGTGCATATTTATAGGACCTACAGCTGTAAAATCACCATATAAACATACGTCTGTAGTGTCAACATAATGAAATGAAGACGTTATAAGCATTTCCATCAAGTTACACATTATTACCAAGCCGTGCAAGGTGTGTTATAACGTTATATCCAAATAACACAACAGGAAATAAAATAACTCAGCCTTATTTAAAGAATACAACAATTATGAGAAAAAAAATCCATATTTTAAATTGTGAGAGATTGTTTTAAGCCTCTCTGCTGTCATGTTTTACGTCCAGCTGAAGAATTTAAAATGCTGTCGGCAAATGAAAAATGAGCATCAGCTGTCAACCGGATGAACCAACCGTCAAGTTGAAATGTCAAGGCTGATTAGCTCTCTAACACACTCACCGAGCAGCCTCTTATCTTTGAAAACCCCGCTGCATTTTGATAAGCTGTCCAGTTTCTCCTTGTTACTTTTGTTGAGATTAATCAAAAAGTCGGATAGAAGCTCAAAGGAGGTTTGTCGAAACTTGAGATTTTTGCTTTGCCTCGGGTAAGACAGAAATCCCATCGCCATTTTTCACTAAATGGCAGTGATTAAAAATAAAGTAAAAAAAAAAATTCAACTGACTTTAATGCCTCAGTCGGATTCAATTACAGCTAATAACAAAAAAAAAAAAAAAAAAAAATGTGTCGAAATACCAGAGCTAGATTTATATTTTCCTGAAGGTGGCGATGTTGCAGCAGTTTCACTGCCAACTGACACTAGGAACCAATGTACGCCAAAGGGAGCGGGGAGCCGTTAGGCCGTTGCACAGGCGGGTTGGATGCGCTCACAGCATGGTAGATCTGACAATCATCTGCTAGGCTGTTCAAAGCGGGGCTTGACAGTACCACCACAGCGGCTCATTTATAACCCAGCTGTGCGTTTCTTCGAGAGCCAGGTGTAAAACAGCGTCTCGTTGACTGCAGCGCAGACATGGCCGACAAGACGCCGCAGAAGTCCGACGCCCCGTTCGCCACACGGATAGACCCGACCAAGGAGGCTCTGTCCCCGGAGCAGCTGCACTTCATCAGGCAGGTGGAGCTGGAGCAGTGGAAGAAGAAAACACAGAAGCTCAGGACGCGGAATGTAGCGACGGGGCTGGCTATCGGAGCACTTGTGATGGGTATTTGTATCCTTGCCGTTTGCAACACACACACAAGGTGAACGAGGGTAGCTACGTAACGTTAGCATGCTAATGTTTGTTAGCCAATGAGCTTGACACAGCACGGTGTAAAGTGAAAGGTTATTTTAGCGAAACCTCTTTAAAGTTAGTTTACAACTGAACATCTGCACTGTGTTGACAAAATGGTATTTGAGCAGATTATAGGCAAACAGAGACATCCCCATTCATTGACTGCTAGTATGTTTTCTATCTAATGCAGATGTGCATAAAGTTGAGAAAATCATGACTTCTTTAATCTTTGGATTCATTTTGACCCCTTTCAATGTTTAACACCCCTGCATACATGATTAACACCAGTCTTTGCTTAATTTTTTTTCCTAATTTAATGGGGACAAGTGGGTAAACATCAAATTAACATGATGTTTTCAATGTCCTGTGCACATTTTGTACGCTTTGGTGTTTGTGTGACCCAAGGCTCGTTTAGCTGCATGAAACATGAAAGAAATATCAACTTGAATTGATTTGGATGACACTGGAGAACCATAACATGCCATTTATAATCATCCAAAAATGTCCCTCTGCTTTAGAGGCCTAATCTAACATAACTATACCTGTAGTATAGTTATGTTTTATTTAAAGGACTATTTTGTTTCGGTAGTCAACGAGAAACAAAGTACCTGACACATAAACTTTGGTAACAATTAGTATTATAATATTTTTTTCTGGAGGTTTAAATTGCTGGTGACAAATTGACCCTAGCAACAGAAGGGTTAAACATCCTTTTGACTTTAATTTACAAGGCAACTATTAACTTTTTCGCTCTAAATTTTTAAGTAAGTTAAAGGGTGTTGAACTCCCTGGTCCGTCCTGGTGTGGCATGCTGTTTCCATCGTTACTTTGACTGTGTGTTTCCTGTTTGGATGTGTTTGCCTTGACGGTTTGCCTCCACTAGATGGCTACACATTTTACTCGGTGTCTCAGGAGCGAATCATGGATGAGCTAGACGAGGAGGCCAAGCTTGCGAGGACGCAGGGCCCGAAGACTGGTGCCAACTGAGATGCATGTGATCTGCTGGATCGCGTGATGGTGTTTCTCCTGGAACCTCTTGCACTTACAACGAGAGGAGGGACTTGCGAGGACACTGCAGCCACTCCGTCATGTTTCATGCTGGCCGCTGTGTCCCATGTTGTGAGGCAGCACTGGACTTTGTCTTGTCTTGATTGTAAAGGGTAATTGTGTTGTTCTGTTGCTAATATAAAAGTGTCTCGATTGTGGCTGACCTCACCTGCCAGTAGAAAGGACTGACCCACAAGCCTCAATATGACCTCTTTCAGATACAAGCAGCATTTTTATAAGATGAAGAAGCTCAGAGGCCCCAGACTGTAGAGTAATCAGTCATGATAATTCCTAGGGCATCCTGATCTGATGTACACCATGTGAATATGCTAAATCACAGTCAGCCATTAATATTGAATCTACAGTGGCCTTGAACACAAGGAATTGCCGGTGACACTGCTTGGATGACACACACACATAAACCAATTAAAGATATTTATGTCAATGAAGTGATAGTGTGTCTAAAAATGTATAATGTCTTCTTTTTATTATATAATGATGTCCCTGTGTGGAATGCAATGCCTTTTGCAAGAATTAGAAACCGACCGAGGCAGTGAAGACAATAAAAAATCAGTGTAATTACAATTGCATTTATTAATTTTGTCAAAATATGATTTATGCAGCCTGATCTAGCCACCAAATCTTGAGAGTAAAAATATAAAATAAGACATAGCAAGAGAAAGGCACAGATTTCAGCATGGCAGGACAGCAGCTTCAGAAAGCAATACAATTATATATTTACATTCAAAATTTTGACCTGTAATTAGTTTTCTTTGAATATATTATATACTATGGAAATCTCAACTGAGTTCATCTGCCAGAAAATTCAGTGTGTGTAAGGACTACTGTAATGGCTATGGGTTCACAGCTTTCACTGATTTCTATATCCAGCAGTGTTTCTGTTAGTTTGAACTTGTCGGAGGGCGGATCATTCGTTAAAGTACAAATATACATTTGATCCAGTAAGAAATATGGTTATAAAACATAAACTGAAGAGTATTCTCTAGCTCCCTTATGAAAAAGAACAGCAGAAATGCTACCCATACAGGAAATATACCAGTTCTTCCTGAAGTGAACACGAGTACAGTCTTATCCACAAAACAAATCTGTGTAAGTGACTGAGGACTAAAGTAGATTTTACTAAAGTGCAGAAGGTGCTTGATCTATGCAACAGGCAACACATTTTTTGATTTTGCTTGAGCAAGAATTACTTTTACCAAAATATTTAGTTTTTCTCATAACCTGTAAACATGAACTACAAATGCATTCTAATATATACACATTTACAATAAAAGGGAAAGCCAGTAGTCTAGGTGCATTTCTTTATGGATAATCAACATTATAAAAGCCCATGTTTTAAAGTGTGAGGCTTTGTTTTTGTTTTTTGTTTGTTGTTTTTCTTACAGCTATGATATTTGAAAATGGATGTGTGATGCTCCCTAAACCAAAACATTTTCTTTTGCACGTTTTTACTAAATGTCTTCCTATTCAATATTTCAAAAAATGTGTTTTGCAAAGATTTTTTTTTTTTTTTTTTTACATTTTATGATTATTTTCTCCCCTTGCCCATGATTTACATCTTCTAATGTTGGGAGAGCAGTTAATATCTCTTCATGCTGTCCTACAGATTTAAAGAAGCATCACCAATTGAAATCCTATTCAGTTCATCTAAAACTCTCTCTCTCAACTGTGAGTGAGAGAGTGTAGGTCATTCTGTCAGGCGATGTGTCGAAACAACTGAAGAACATCATGTACCGGAATATAATGTTTTCAAAATAAATGTTGAGATAAGCCGGCATCTACTAAACTGTACAACGATGCATTTAGACTGCTCTTGTCAGCCTCTGGAAGGCAGTAACCTCAGCTATACTAAAGGGTGTGTATTCAGTGTGCAGTCAGCAGGTGCTGAGACAATAAACTACAGCAAATAAATTGTGAGATTATCTTCATCATTGTCATGTATATGACAACTGTCAGTGAAAGTGTCAGAGCCTTGTTGCAGTTCACATTACTGTGCAAAGATAGATATGTGATAGAATGGCTGCAGGTCAAACAAGCAGGAAAACGATTTCCATCATTCTGGATTAAAGTCATAGTATCTGGTGCTGTGGCCCTGCAGGCCACAACTCTGTAGCACTTTGTGCCATCACTTGACTGTCCTATGCAAAAAGCTTGCTCAGAGAAAACATTTGCACCAAACTGTTGTGACATTTTGCAGAGTACTGTGGCATCCTGTTTCAGTGTGAACCGTTGGGTCTGACAGTCGTCTCGATCAAAAAGAACTGATCAGTTTCGAGCCAAACGAGACCCGGATCAGTTTGCATTCCATGCTTCACATACATTGAAATCACCAGATGTGAGTGATGTAGGGTTGAAAATCGGATGTTAATCCTGGGTAAATCCAGACTTGTGGCTGACAGTGTATATAGTCTGAGGTAAATGACCACTGGCAGAACCCTTGGACCACGGGCAGACGGAGGTGGTTTGCTTCTTGCAGCGCCAGTGAAAGGGTAAAAGCGTTCCTCGTACAGGATGGTTTGACTACTGCAGTCACACTTCAGATGAGGTAGTCCAAATATACAGCGTGCTTGGCTGAAGTTTCTTACTGGTGTCAGGGAGAAGGGGGAAAAAATTAAAACATGATTTCTGTTTTAATTAACAACAACAATAATGGTAATTTGAAGTTTTCTCATGACATATTTGGATTCAGTTTATGTGAAAATATGAAAATTACACTCACCATTCTACTAATGTCAGCGGCAAAGGTGACCCCTTTGCTGTGTTTATCCTGGGAGCTGCTGCTACTGCCCCCGAGAGAGTTCCTCCTAATAATACCTGGGAAGACAAACAGTAAGTTCAGAGTCAAATGCACATTCACATTTGGTGATTCTAACTCCTGTTAAAATACAAACTCAGAAATGGAGGTGGGTATTCCTCACCTTGGAGTGGCAGTATGTCCAAGCGCTGGAGACTATTCCTGCGGGAAGTGGGGAAGCCGCTACCCTTGGACAGGCGCCGCTGTCGACTGGACAGCATAGCAGCAGGAGAGACGATGCCTGGTGGAGGAACTTTCCCCATCCTCTCATAAAGCTCCTCAATCTCTCGCTTTTGGGCAGCCTGCAGGGTCTGCACCTCCGCCAGGTGCCTGATAGGAGAGAAAAAGTCATGTAAGCGGGCAAAGTTCTGTCACTGCTTTGAGAGTCAATGAAACAGGGTTCCAGTGGACCTTGAGAATCATCTGAAGATGGAAAAAAGGCACTTAAGTTGTTGAAAATGAAATGATGGCTTTGGAAGTATGTCATTAAACTAATGATAATATATAGCCAACAACTGATTTAAGCTTTCTAGACATTTCTCAATCTGAGAGCCAGCACTTCCTAAGGAAAAACTATGTCAGGGAAATATGCAAATGAAGGACTTCATAGCAATCACTTAGCATAAGACTATGAGTATCCTAGAAAATTTGATTTTGATCAATGTTTTACCTTACCTTAAAAATTTTGCCAAACAATACTTTGAAAGTCATGGAAAGTGCCTGAACTTGATGGGGAATCCTGATTAAAGTTCATAACTTTACAACATATTCAATCTCATCTAAGTTTCTTCTGTTAAATTGGATGGCTCCAGTGACGACACTTACTTCTCTCTGAGTTCCTCCAGCTCCTCCAGCATGTCTGAGTCATCGCTGTCTGAGTCATCGCTGCTCAGGTAGGGAGTGCTGCGGCTGTAAGTCATCATCCATAAATGATGCAGGGTATTGTTGTACTGTGGGCTGCCAGCCCCTCCATCCCACAGCCTCCCCTCCGTCTCAGCAGTCATCACAGAGAGTCCACTGTCTGCTGACGTTCCCATCAGGCTGAGGCTGCACGCCCTCCTCCGAGTCCTCCTCCTCGACCTCTGTCGCTCCTCTGCCCCTTTTTCCTCTCCCTCTTCCTCTTCCTCCTCTTCCTCCTCTTCATCTCTGTCCTGCTGCTGCTGCTCCTGGTTCCCAGCCCACCCCGCCTGACCGTCCAAGTCCTGAAGGAGTCCTGTGGAGCCTCTGTGTGGATTGGGATGAGGTGGGGACATGGTGAGGGAAGTGCCCAGACTTGTCTCCGACTCGCCCTGTTCCTCTGTGCTGCTCTCTGAGGAGGTGCTGCTGCTGCTCACTGACTGAGGCCTGGCGGGGGCAGCACCGCCCGGCACAGCAGGTACAGGGATCTCCATGCTGGGCGTCACCTGGAAGCGCCCAACAGTCACTGGTGCAGACTGGACTTCTGCGAGGTAGAGAAAGAAAGAGGAGCTAATCAATATAAATGCTATTATGTAGTGGTTTCAACCATTGTGAATGCATCAGGATGAACTTCTCCAAGTGATTTTGTTTGTATTTAAATTAATATGTATTTGAATAGTTCACTTCTGTTTATAAAAAACACCCATGTACATCACCTGATTGAGCAACTCAGTGCATTTCTAAATTGTCAGGTTTTTTTTTTTCCTTTTGGACAGAATCCTGCAATATTGGTTAACATCACTGCAAGTCAGTTGTAATATCTCCCTCTTGTAACTGTAAGAGCCTTGCAACCACCAGCAAGTTAGAAATGATGACGTCTAACGTGTAGACAGGCAGTTTATATGGGTGTGATAACACTGAAACAAGAGATCAATCATCAGCTGGACAGCAGCCACTGTTCTCTAATCTCATCACACTCGACTGATGAACAGAACAGAGCTCCATTCATTCCTCACTGATTGGGTGAGATTAAAGAAAATATGTTCATTGACTACCCACTGGAAAGAGGTGACAAACTGTTTCACCGTTTCATATGTCCTGATCTAATAATGTGTATATCCTCTATACAACATTTCATTTCATTTATCAGTCACAAACAATCAAGTGACACATACAATTTGAGTACCTGGAAGTACTCATTGTTGCAGATAATGTAAATTTAGGGCTTTGAGTCCTGCAGTGCCTCAGTCTGCCCACTAAGTGTCCCCCTCACAGCAGACACTGGAGCGGCTGGCTCCGTACCAGTTTCTTTCGGTACCCACTGAAACAGAGGGAACTCTGTTAAGTGTAGGCCTCTGAGGCGGGTATAAATACTGACAGGTGTGGATGTGGGGAGGAGAGGCCTATAACAAGCATTGACGCATTCTGATTGGTCGGTGCCAGTGGGCAGGACCGCCATCACACCTACGTTTGTGTCCCTATTCAATGGAACATTACATCCAGACATGCAGTTACGCAATGGCTCCTGAGGCACCACTAAGAGGTGATAATGTCACCAAACACCAAAGATAAAATGGAGAGAGGGAGAGAACTGAAAACAGCTCAGAAGGCAAATTGGCCATAACAGAATCATCAGACTCTATTTAGACCTAATACATAGTAAAACTGACATGCATGAGAGGGAAACCTTGAGAAGTATGGCGTGTATGTGTGTGTGTGTGCATGTGTGTGAGTTTGTTTGGGGTGCTAACAAAAACATCATATGTCATTTTCCAACACGCTCACAGCTCCTGGCTGGTAGAACGACATCACTCTGGACATTTAAGATCCATAGACGGAGGAGAACTAGTGGGAGAAATGTGAAAACACACACAAAATGTCTTACCAGAGTCATTGGAAGAGGCTTTCGGTTTAAGACCACTGGCATTCATCTCAGGTACTGGAGAACGCAACTGAGTGTTGAAGGATGATAACTAGACAGGATGCAGGAAGAGAAAACACATCATTCTTACACTTATGTTATATTAACAGCAGCTCTGACAAAAGACTTGAGTAGATAAGCCATATTAGATACATATGCAGTTTTCAAACAAAAAGTAAAGTAGATGTTGCATGCTATCTATGAGGCTTTTACAAATCTTTATTGTGGATAAGTTCCAAGTGTAGTTTTTAGTCTCATTAAGTATAAACTGTGAAATAAACACAACTAGTGATGACTCACAGTATTTTCAGGGCTCTCTGGGGGTGACGGGGAAAGATCTGAGGAGGAGTTTGAACTGGAGCCTTCAGATTTGGGTTTGGCCTGGGCTGGATCCGGAGCTGGGTACGGGACTGTGTAGTTGCGGAGTCTGTCGTCCTGGGCCAGGCTGGGGGGGTTGGACGATCCAGCCTGATGCAGAGACTCTTGAGGAACCTGCGGAGGGACGGAAGGCATGGAAGGGGGAGAGATGGAATGTGGCCAGCCGGGATGTCCGCTCTGAGGATACACAGATGGATCCATCTGCAGCGTGCTGTCAGGGCTGTGGTAGACACCAGGCTGTGCTGGGATGCCCCCTGTGGCATACGGGACCTCTGTTGGTGAGGTCTGGTAATGCGGTGGGTAGACAGATGGGTAGCCTGACTGTGGAGCCATGTGAGGTGGCAGCTGGGGATGGAAGCCTTGGATGGAGGGCATTCCCTGGGCGGGCAGGCTTGCAGGAGGAATGAAAGACTGTGCCATGCTCATGGCCATGGAGATGACATTAGCCAGGGAAAAGAGGGGCTGGGTTTGGGGGGGCCACATATTGGGATGCTGATGTGCAGGAGGGGACATGGAGGTGCCCTCGCTGCTGCCTGGGCTTGGGGTCTCCGTCAGGGGGCTAGGCGACCCTGGAGCTGGGGAATGGGCTGTAGGGATGGTGGGGTTGCTGGCTACACGTGTGAGGGGAGCATGGATCCCTGCTGCTTTGGGGGATCCAGGGGAGTTTGGGTACGGGAATGGGAAGTGTGTGTGGCCCATGAATGGCAGTTGATAGTGTTGGTGGTGAGGCAGGAGAGAGGTGGGGTGGTGGGGCTGTTGATAGTGGAGAGGAGACCCTGGGAAACAAAAAGAAGATCAACAATGTCTTAATTATTTGTAGCTGGCAGACAATAATTTGCTTAGCCTGGCATGGAAAAATTTTCACAACCAAACCTTGTATAAGAAAACCCAGGCATGCCATAACACCTAAGAAGGGTTATTTTAGATCGAACACCCCTGCACCCATGCAATGGAATATTGGACAGAGCCGACCTAGAAAGACAAGTTATATCACTCATTCTTCCTTTCTGCTCAGGTTTTAGTCCATCCAGTTCTTCCTTTTGCCCCCTGCCAAGGCATAAGTCATTTGGAGCATAAATCCCTCCTGTGCTTTAAAAAGATCGGTTTCCATGGAGAAAAGAGATGTTTTGCTTTAACACAGTATCTGTCTGTAATTGCTGTTGTAAGCTGGAACGGTTATACACAGGGCACACGCGGCGGTGAGGGATTCAACAAGGGACACTTTGCGCATGACACATCAGCTGTGTTTAAATGGCATACGTGTGTGCGTTTGTGCGCGCGAGTCTTCAGATTTGATTATGAATTTTAGAGCGGTATTTTTTTTTAAATCACTCCTTGGGGAATTGTCAGGATGCCAATAACCAGGCCCAATTCATTGATTTGACATTTGCTTCAACAATGGCTCTACAGTTGTAAACCACGCCTCCTGCTGATGAGGTAAACCAGCCTCCTCTCTTTCCATGCTGATGGAAACATAGGTTAGGCAACACTTTAATGACGGCGGGTGGCCACAGAGCCATTGCGACAGAGACCATGCAGTGGACGTCTTGCAGAGAGGGGACACGGACAACAGGGAATGGGGATATTCAGATGGCTTCTAAGGCTGAAGCTGGGGTAGGATGGGGGATGTGTGCTCTGTAATTGACTTCATATGCCCCTCCTGTCAGGAGACAGACTTTGGTGAGGGGAGGAGGCTTTCTTGGAAATTCTGTAGGAGTTTGTGCTGGCAAACAGATGTTGCAAAGTATCACAGCACTGGAGAAAAGCTCATGCTTCACAGGGACAGCATTCACGTCTCCCTAAAAGCCAGAAAGCGCCCTTCAGGTGAGGTAATTACCCAAGAGGCCCCGCTGCAAGGCTGACACAGACCCAGGCTTTGAGGTGTGGGGAAAGTGGTTGGCGCCATGCAAATGCCTGAACAATACCAAGAACGGGCCCGGAGGAGGAGGGGGCGAGCTTTTTATGAGGTAGCTGAGCCTACTTCTGAGTTATTCTTTGCCAAAACACTGTAACAGTTTTGCTGTGTAGTGAAACAGTAAACAATGCAAGGTCTCTTCACACAGGACCAGAGGGACAAATGGAGGGCTATTTACCTGGGCCGTTGTGGAAAGACTGGGAGCGTATGAGAGGTCGCCCAGGTGAAGTAATGTCTGCATTGAAGAAGTCTCCAGTGGGTACTGGGGGAGAGTCACGTACCCCTACACCCGGGTTAGCCACACTGAAATCTAAATCAAGACACGCACATGCATGAACGCATGAACATACACAACACACTTAACACACACATGCACCGGGACCATGCACAGACAAATGAACAAACAAGGCATGCAACAAAGACATGCATGCTCATATAACATGCTGCAGCAGAGACCTAATTTCACTTGCTCTAAGTCATGAAATGGGTATTTCATGAAATGGGCAAAGAAAAAAGACCAGGAAGCAAAGTCCTACGGAATCCATTCACTTTCACTTTCATATCATATTTAATCTTAAAGAGCATCTTATCAGACTTGTGACTTACCAGGCAGAGAGGAGGAGGAGTGTGTCCGAGCCAGGCTGTGACTATGCAGATTAGGCTGTAACAGAGAACATTTGATAAACCTCAGTATAAAACTAATATACATACATAATTGTCCTTGAGTTGAGTCTATTATTTAAACAAAATATGCATGTACAAAATGAGTAATACAGGATTTTCACCTGGCTACATAATGGGAAAGAACAAAAGAGAAAAGACAACATGGGCTATCTCATAATTTAGTTGAAGACTGACTGCCTCTGATTATACAATTTTTTTGGTACAGTACAATTCATCTGGTTTAGCACCAACAGATGGGACACAGCTCGACTGGAGAGTAAGTGGTACTACATCAATCATGCTTTCTGCTGCTACAGTGTCCTTAAGCAAACAGGATGCTGATTAAGGCTTGTTGCACTGCAGGTGACCCCAAGGTCAGACCTCTGAGGATGTTATATATGCATACGTGTACAATACATATTTTGTGTGTCTCTATTGATGCAAAATATAAACAAGCTTCAGTGGACCATAAAGAATCTCCAAGATGAGGCTCGCAAGACGTTACTGTTCATTTGGCAAGAAATGTTTCCATAATAAACACCATTTTATGGAGCAATTAAGATAACCATAAAGGCCTCTTTACGCATTCACACAAATTTATTTTACAGTGAGTCATTTAACCTCTATAATCTGAATAACAGGCCCTTTTAATCTGGCTCAATCTGTGACAACCCCTGTGAGCTGAATAAGCTGTGAACGCTTCCCTGACAGTAGGCAGAGGAATCCAGCATCAGCTAGATATGCAAAGGCTTGAGCTCCATTTATAAACAATATCTCCTCACAAACCCAGCTCAGAATAGCTCCTTCCCTCAGAGGCACCACAGCCAGAATAGAGATAGCTCGATGGGTCTCGGGGCTTGCGGGTTGCATTCTTCCCGACTTAACAAGCATGCTCTGTTTTTTTGGAAGGAGGATGCAAATATCTGGGGAGCACAGCCATAGGGGGGTCTTAAGGGATGTGGTCCATGGCCTGTTTTCAATCAGGTCGTGGACTGAAGCCAGAAGAGATTTGTCCATAGCAGCCCTGGGTAATTATGCACCCAGGGGGTCGGAACCATGGCAGTAGGTGGGTGTGTAGGTGGGGGGAGAGTGCTCTTACTGGTCTCATGTCTTATATGAAACTCTACGTTGTTCCAAGGCTATTTTCCATGAACATATTAGATTTTTTTTTTTTTTAACTGAAGGGTACAAAGAGATTGTGCTCTTTGTGTCCTGGCAGGACAGATTCTTCTCTCCCTTGAGCACACCGGTCTGAATTAATCTGAGCAGCCATTAGGTCATCTTTTGTACCAGATTACATGACTGCTAACTCTATTATTTCCTGGGAGTCCTCCTCATTTTAAGGTACAACCTTTCACAGAATCTTTTCTTTATGGCATAAGGACTGAGGAGGATATAGTAATGGAGATGCGTGTGGGATCGCATAATAAAAACAGGGGATGCTGGGTGTAATTCCACAAATCACTAGCTTTTATGACATCGGTGCTTTTAGTATCATCATGCTCCTAATTAGAGTGTTACCTCAGGTGGCTTTGAGGACATTTTGTCCTTAACCCCCTATCTCTGAGGGCAAGTCCCAGGAAAGCCACTGTGGAAAGTCTACAAAACGCTTAATTGAAGGGTTTCCATTTGGGACAGATTTATGGGTCAGATAAGCACAGCTCTGGACACACTATGGTTGATGTCATTAATGATGATCAGCCAGTGCAATGAAACATGTGGCCAGGTCCTGTACTTCTTTTGTTCTCGGCTAAAATACAGCGATGTGGATGTTTGGAACCGAACGGCTTCTGACCTGTGAGGAGGACAATGAGTTAACTCCACTGTGGAAAGGAGGCCGGGGTGGACCATGCCCACTGGAATGGACAGATTGTTCTTTCGCCATCAGAGCCTCCGCCCGCTTGATGATGTCACCCATGCGGTGGATGAAGCCCTCCTTCTCTGATGGCAAGATGAATTCATTGTGCACCTTAAAGACAAAAAAAAAGAGTGCACATTCCTATTGGCACTAGACACATTTATTGTTTGTTTGCGAGTCCATCTATGCATTCATCCGTCCACCCACTCGAAGCACACACCCAGTTACCCTCAGCTATTGTTTATTGTGCAAAACATAAATTGCACTGGTCTTGTGCAACATCCACAATACAGCAGCTTGTTAGAGGAGGTTTTGAGTTTTGCATATTCAGGCGGTTTTGAGCGCTGCTGTGAATTGTGGGCTGGGTGTGGTGACTGTCTCCTGTCAGCATGGTATAATTCAGCTTGTTTAAATGCTGCACTAATAACCGCGGGAGCTCTCATGATGCCTGGTGCCCCTACTGAGCCAAGACCGAGTAAACAAAAGCCCACTGTATTTTAGAGTCCGAATAAACAGTGCATTCAGTGAACAAACGGTGCTGGTACACCCACAAAGGTAGAAACATGCTGCCTCATCATGTCTTCCTTCCACAAGCTCATGTGTGTCTCTGCACTAACACATTCCCCCCTCCCCCCCCGTTACCGACCCACAGCGCCGCTGCACTGAAGCCCGAATGACACTTGGGACGGGGCTGCTTATCTGTGTCACTCACTTTCCAATAACTTAGATACAATATCAGCAACAGCTTGGAGTGACAAACAAAAGGCTATTAACTGAGGGCAGAATTAATAGTGTGTACAGGCAACCGAGATACAATCTACCATGGGGACTTTATCAGCTCACTGCATCAGTAAACCGATAAAGCCTTTCATTTATTTATTCTGTACAAACTACACAAGAGGCACAGTCTCCCAGAGGTGATAACAGATATCAAAACTAACAAGAGTGACGGTTGTTGTGCTGTGCAAATGTTAAAAAGTTAGTTAATGATCATTTTGCATTCATATTTTCATGTTATATTTCATTCAGAACATTTCCTACCTAAACAATAACCCCAACTTGCTGTTACACCCAAACATATTATTCCTATTACTTTAACTTTGAGTAAATGGATTTCTTAACTTTTCAAACATATATTTTTTATTTGGAATTTGGAATTTACAAGAAAAAAAAACACTTTCTGATGGAGGAAATCTGAGATCTGGAAAACAACTAAGATTTAATGAATTGTTCCTTGGCCTGGAGCCCATATCTGTCCACTAAATTTCATAAGTTTTTGAGATATCCTGATGACAGGCTGACACCAAAACTAACTAACAGTGGTGGGAGCATAACGTCCTTGAAGCAGGTTATAAAATCACTAAGTAATCATCTTCCCTTATGTTAAAGTTAGATATTCAAGTTAGATATTCTGTTTTTCTCGAGGTAAAATAAAGGTTGATGGTGTGATAATCTATTATTGATGCAGTGTATATAGCACACCTGTTCCTCACTGAATGGGCGCTGACGAGGCAGCGGTGACTCACCATGACAGCGGCGATGTCCTCGGGGTTATCTCCATCCAGGTCAAACTTGAAGGTAACCATCTTGTCGTTATGGGTCTGCAGCTGACACTCCACCACCCGGTCCACTTTATCAGAGAGCTGCAGAGACAGACGGGGTCGATGGTGATGAGGGACATTTGTTTGCCATGTGAAAACACACAGCACGCTAAAACAATGTGTGCATATTCTACATGTTTATCTGCATGTGTGAAAACGTATGAGCGTGTTGCACTATCCACTCTGTGCACATGAGGATAAGTTTACAGTGTGTGTGTGTGTGTGTGTGTGTGTGTGTGTTGTACTATCTCCTGCATGCACATGTAGGTCAGCCTGATCTGTTCGTCTCTGTCTCCAATACAAGAACACTCCTTAAGAGACCACAGTGTGTCCTGATCACAAAAGAAATGTACTGTGGCTGTTCTTGGAAGAACACCATAAAAAACGATAAGATTGCGTAATCAGGGTGTAGCTTGACCACTTCTCCAAAATAATACGCATCCACTAATTCATTCATTGCAGCGGCCTGATTTATTTGTTTACCCATTCACAGTATTGTAATTAAACACAATGTTTGATTTATCGTACCCCTGTGATGCGCAGCCTTGACCGGGCCCTCCTCCTGAACAGCTTCCCGGCTGTCCGTCTGGCGGCTGTTTTCCCGCTCTTCTCTGATAGGCCCTCGTAGCCGTCACTCAACCCGGAAGTCACATCAGAGGCGTAGCTGCAAAGAGATGGATTAGGAGTGACTAAATATGTCCAGTGGTTATGGAAGCCACGGATACATTCCTCCTGCAGTAATTTAGAAGTTAATACATCAACCAAGTCAGACGTGACAAAAAGTAATTGACTATCCATCAACACTGAGTGTCTTGGCATCATGCACAGAAAGAAGCAGACCCCTTATATGTCAAATAAAATCTTGATGTGTTATAGTGAGATGTTACTGGGCTGAGTTAGGAACCAGTTGGACAGTTTTCAGGGTGGACAATACGTTTTCACTGGACCCTATGAGAAACTGGTGTTTGTTTTCAAGAAATAAACAGCTAATCCACGTGATGTGTTGTATTTACACAATGATCAAGTTTTAGGTTTCAGAGAACTGAAGTACATTGAGCACATTTTATAAAAAGCTCTGGTTCAGCTAATTGCGTGTCCTGGGCCTCTTTGGATTGCTGTGGTCACTTATTCCCTCCTTCCACTATGGCCAGCAAACATTTACAGGCCTGCTGCTTGGCAGCAGCCACTCATCTCTATTTAAAATCTCTTCCTCATAGGTAACTTCAGTTCACGGCAAAGCTTGTTTTCCCCACTAAATGTTGAGGACATGGAAATTAGAGGAAATAATTAAGAGCTTGTGTTTGTTTTGAATTCTTATTTACACTGATAGCAATGCTTCTGTTTTGTGTGTATTGTGTATCTCTGAAATGCAATACTACGGACTGCCAATGCCTGACTATTCTCAAGGGAAGAATTAAGCACTATGGATTGAAGCTTTTGCGATGTAGTGAACCCGAAATAGCACATGCCTAAGCTTTTACAAAACATGACACTCAACAGATTGGTGTGTGTTTCAAGCTACCCTGGGTTTAAATAAGGACAAGACAAATAGTGTCTGTTAACTGCAAATCACACCTAAACTTTCAATAAAATTAAAACAAACACAATGCTTTTTGGCCCAAGTACAGAAAAAAATCCATTGGCATCTCAGGTAGCGGATACCTAAGTGCCATAGCTGTTATGAAACATTATACTCTTTGAACACAGGATGGACGCCACATGACAGCCCAGCCCAACCCCGTCACCCCCCATCTGCCCACCCATAATCTGCTTTCATGCAGAGAATAAAGCCTCCCTCTCCTCACATACCACCAACATGGAAAAACAGAGCCTCCACAACATCTGAGACCCCGTCACACAGAAACCTGCAAGGGTCCACTCTGCCTCAGTCTAATAAAAACACAGAAGAGGCTGCTGATTGCCTCAGGCCTGTTGTCGCAGCCGCACTGATGTCAAGGAGGAGTTATATAGGGAACACCAGACGTTTCTACTCGATTTATATTGATTTTCAGGCGGCGTAACTTCATTAAGGAGGGGCTATTGACCTCCAATGTTCCTTTGATGGACAAAAAAAAAAAGAAAAAAAGAGCAGAGCAAAGAGCGGGGTTTACCTGTCCACAGGAGAGCTGAAGCCACTGGGGGGACCCGAGTTGCCATGATCTGTGTTGCTGGAAACCGCAATACTCTATGAATAGAAACGAGGGATACGGTTAGGTAAACATGGCAGCAGAATTTCATTTATTTTTATTTTTTTTTTCTTTGTTTTTGAGCCAGACCACAGATGGTGGACATGAAAGCTTTTTCACATGCTGTCTTTGAAATGAGGAAGTATTCTATAAAAAAGCACTTTACACCCGCTTCCTCTAAACAAATGGTTTAATAATCAAAATAGCATTAACTCAACATTAATTACATTTTTATTAACTTTGTATATACTCAATGTGGAAATTACATCAGCAGTGAACTCTGGACTGATTCTGTACAAAATACGTTACAAATAAGACTTAAAACAGTTTTTTTTTAACTGAGTGAAAACTGAAACCACCGTGAAATAAACACGTATATTTATTGATCATTGAAAGCACACTTTGTTTCACCATTTGGGTTAACGCTGTACTATAAAAGCAAGAAACTATTCTTAAACTATTCATTGTTTACGTAACCTCAGCGCTGTGTTCGAGGAGTAATGGTAATGAAGGAGGGCCAGTTAAGATTTGCAAGTCATGCTCTCCACCGTCACCACAGGCCCTCCACTTTGATAACAAGCTCTTTATTGAGGCCGCTCACCGAGGGGAAGCGTAGGGCCGGGATGGGGAGGCCATTTGCAGGCGGGGTGTCTGTGTGTGTGGTGGGGGGCGTTGGGGGAGCGTTGAGGCTGCGGGCCTCCGAGGGATCCTGAAGCCCCGAAGAGCTCAGATAGCCATCCGTCTCACAGTCAGCTGTTACAACAAAAGACATAAGCCATTAGCATGTGACCTACCACGGCTTGCATGATTGATACACACAAACACACACACACACACCTGATTACCCCATCTGAGTTATGGATTAGCATGGCTCTATGGATACAATAAAGGGAACAGAGGCTGGGTGTATTTAGAGTAGATAAGACTGATTCACTGGGATCCGCAGCGAGAATATTTGGGTTGTCTCTCTGATCGGGCCCAGCAAACATTCAACACGTACAGCACAGCATGCACACCCACACCAACATCTACAGAGGTAACACTGACAGGGACTGAATAATTCAGTTATGCACAGTCTCACATTTCACTGTAAGCCTCCCATGTGCTTGGAGATCCAAAAGACTTGCTAGTGAGTACAAGTGAGCGCCTAATGCAGCGAAAAATGTCAGCCTGCACTGCTTTTCTGGAGCACAACCAATTTCTGTGTTACACTCTTGAAGCCTAAAGTTCATGTCTGAAGGACACACCTGACCCACGCGTGACACCACAGCATGTTTCAAAAGTAGGTCAATAACTTTAATAATAATAGCACCGACAAGCAGGATGATTTTTGCCATTTTTCCCTGCTGACGGGTGCTGGTGTCTGCCCATCTGTCAGGTCAACACTTTACTTAAAGGCAACACATCCTGAAATCTACTCAGCAGACTGCCATGAGATTTAGTGAAAACATTCATGCTCCTCAGAGGATGAACCCTGTCAGTTTGTCTCTTGCATCAATTTACCAAATTTGATATCTCAAAATATAGTGAGTGGATTGCAATGAAATTTGGGTGCACATTTGTTGACTTAATTAGGGCCCGAGCACTGGAACAGTGCGAAGCCCTATTGTTTTTGCTTCGTTTCTTTCTTCTTCTTCTTCTTCTTATTATTATTACGTCCAAGTAAACCTTAATTTGACCCCCTAAACATGCTCAAAAACTCACCAAATTCGGCACGTACATCAGGTCTGGCGAAAAATTTGATAAAATGGACAAACGGACCCCCTAAGTGCAAAAATGGGCTCGGTAGCGCCACCTAGGGACACAAAGGCAGCTGGTGCGGCCCACAGGAATGTGATAGAAACACCAAACTAATGCCGAAATGTAGGTCTCATCAAGCCCTACAAATGACGCGCTGACACCCCCCACCTAAAACCAACAGGAAGTCCGCAATTTGCGTTTGAAAGTCACGTTCTCGCCCAAAATTTCGCTTTGAACGAAATCTATCTCCTCCCAGGCTGTAAATGTCAGCGGCTTGAAAATTTAACAGATGACAGAGGACACAGTGCTGAACAAAAGTTGCTAAAGATTCCGTCATTACTTGATTCGTTTGGATTTTATAAGACCTCAAAGTCGGAGTGGCCAAAACCAACACCTCGTTTTTTTCCATGGAGTTTGGTGTGAACAGGCTGACACTTGGCACTAATTAAGCCCCTGGAGTCTAAAGTAAAAGTCTGACTGCTTTGAAAACTATGCAGATGGAAAGAGGACAAAAATTCCTACAAAAATATGTCGTTTTGATGTGGATTGGACCAAGTTTGTGGGAGCTGTGAAGAGTTTTCAAACATTTTTGACTCTGGTGTGCTCTGCTCTGCACTCTGCCTGGACATGTGACTCACTCTAGCTGCCTCAGGAATGCGCAATACACACCCATTGTAAGAGCTCAGAGGGAGCAGAAAACACTCTCAAACTTAAACTGCCATAGCTTAAAAATGGTAAAAGATAGCAAAATCATGTAAATGGGAGATTTATAGATCCGAGTCTCGTGACTCGTTTAAGCTTTGAATCAAGTCTGTAACTCAAACGGTGACCGAGCTGTGACACCTCAAACGGGTGGGTTTTCTGGATTTCTCCATTGGATTGAATGAGGATTTCTCTGTCTGCCTGCATTTTGGTCTGATCATGCCACAGCTGCCAGTACTCAAGTCAGTCACACACTAGGACATGCTAAGGGCGCCATCTGCTGGAGGGGCGCTGCTAGTGGCCAGAGGGGCACCAGCAGCGAATGTACTACCAGTGGGTTTTTGTTGGCGTCGTGTGTGTGTGTGTGTGTGTGTGTGTGTGTGTGTGTGTGTGCACGTGCGTATGTGTGTGTGTTTGTGTGAGTGAGTGAGTGAGTGAGTGAGTGAGTGTATGTGCCTGCATTTTGGTGTGATCATGCAGCAGCTGCCAGTAGTCCTGTCGGTCACACACTAGGACTTCCGCGGCCTTTCAAAATAAAAGCCCAAAACTCTTTCACAATAAAAGCACCGAAAAATACCCTTAAAGCTGGAACACACGGACGAATTGTCTGCGCTTCGACACGCGCGCCGTCCCCGACGTGCACGGGGGGGCGAGGGCCCGTCCAACGCTGCTTGCAGCTTTAATTTGTCATTATAACAGCAGAGATCAGTAGTCCATAAATAATAGGTGTACCCGGAAACAGGAAATACATTTAATAATACAGTGATTATTAATATGCATAAAATTATATACCTACTTTTGATCATGCATTGTGCATATGAAGAGTTCATTTGCAAAAACAGATAAAAGCCATTCTTAAAATGAATACACCTTTTTCACTGATACACACACACACACACACACACACACACACACACACACACACACACACACACACACACACAAAGCATGATTTAGGATAATAAAAATGATGCCAGGCTAAATAAACATATAAAAATAGAAATAAATATATAGTAAATTTTAATAAAATTCCAAAAAGTTTAAAAAGGTTTTAAGAAATTCAAATGGAGATATCTGTTTTTGCAAACAAGTTCTTCATATATATTTCTATATATTTACATAGGTGCAATCTATCATGCACTTAAAGGTGTTTTTTGTTGCATAATGAGCAGGGAGACTGATCATTATATTGTCAGGGTCCGTCACTACAATGGAAACCACCAACCATCTTCAGTATATATCAAATGTACACACACACACACACACACACACACACACACACACACACACACATACAGTGGGTAAGGCTCAGTAAGTAAAGCATTGCACTAACACTGTCAGATTTATGAATGTGCTTCCTACTGTGGCCCCCATAACAAAAATGTAAGGAGCCATGTTCCAGTCTGGATTAAAGCATTCACAAAAAGACCAATGGGATGTTATGCTGTGTTGCTCACAGTTAGCAGAGGAGCAGCTGTTGTGGCGGATGTGGAAGTGTTGATCTGCCTCGGGCTCCTCTGGCTCTGCGGGGAAGTTGGAGCTGACTCCAGAGTCCACAGAGCTGTTGACAGGGGACAGGATGGGGGTCGGAGGAGTCTGGGCCGGGGTGGGGCTCTCGGCTGCGACAGGTTCGTTGACTTTCGGTGAGGGCAGCTGCAGCTCCGGCTCTTCCTCGATGGCCTCTTGTTCCTGCTTCTTCTTCTGCTCCTCTGCCTGCCTCCTCAGCTTTTCCCTCTGCCGCTTGATGGCCGTCACCCTGTCCCGTATGGCCTTTGCCACCAGCTTGAAGTCTGCCTCACACACAAAGCCCAGCACGACCTGCATAACACACAGGTGGTCAGGGCACAACACTGCAACACGTGTATAAGTCAGAGACGTGGCACAACAATATGTAGATCATTTATACAAGTCTGCAGCAATCATTTGATGTGACGAAGGGCTTTGTGCTAACAGCATTTGCTCTGTGGCAAATCGATACCCATTGACTGTGTTCTTAGTATGTCAGGCTGGCGTCTTGCGCATTGTCTCGTCACGCACTCAGAGCACGGCATTTAATAGAGTGGGACAGTCGGTCTTAATCTGCCTCTCAACACATAAATCAGATTACATCAGATCACCCAGACTAGATGTCCCCTGCTGATACCAAATTTGATCTTGATGAAAAATATCACAAAGAGGTAAACAGGGAAGGAATTGTGGCTTGAAGTTTCATTAAAAGTGACCTCTGCGGAGGTGGGTCTGGAGGACATAAGGGCTCGTTTCGTAACAAGCCAGAGAGCCATTATATTATTAAAGACGTGACCTCGGCTGCTTCCTGAGCCGCGCTCTCACATTTCGAACTGTCGATGATTAAATGTTGAATGGTGCCCTTGACACACTTTGCACAGCATTCTCTCGGGTTTATGGGCTGAGCACTTGTCAATGTCTCCGCTGTTATGATCAAACCATAAAACAGAGCCATAATGGTCTCGGGATGCATTAGTGGCCTTGGCTTTACAGTTTCCGGTCAGTCATCAAACAGAGTGATAGCTCATAGCGGAATTTCTCTTTCACCTTTCAACACTGTGGGACGGTGTGACATAATGTTAGCTTAGCCTAATTTTTCAATGGCACCGAATCCAGGTGAATATCAGCATTTCCATCTGCAGTGGATACCTCTTCTACAGATATCATATCCATAATTTCTGTGGAATGCGTATATCTAATAAAACTTAATAATAACATTTCGCCTGAGCGTAGACCTCTCCCCTAATAAATAACTCAACTTGGAATGTAAATACTGAAGGAAGAAAAGAATCAGCCACAAGATTTGAGTCGAATTGAGTCCAAATTAGGCTTTCACTTAATCACATTTCCGTTTTCTTCAAATCCCTCCTCTGGAAAGAAGGGTATTTGGTGCTTAATTGTGTTAAAAATACTGAGGTCAAGACCAAAATCCACGATTAGACTGAGTATGGCTCCACCTTCCCCTATAAAACCCATTAAAAACTGTCACCATGAAGACACACCATACAGGTCGTGACCAGGATACAGCGTCCATGTGGGTGTTGGGTGAACTTGCCCCCACATGCTGATCTGGGGTTAGTTATACAATTTTCCCCCCACTAATGGCTGCAGCTACATATTGGGGTCAGCGGAGCAGCTCGTGAGCGTCTGCGCGAGCCAGCCTACCATCTCCTGAGCCACCTCCTCGGGCACGTCCTTGTAGAGCTCAAAGAGGAACTCGATGGCGTTGTTGTCCTTGTACTTCCCGTGCAGCTTCTTGGTGTCGTCCATGCGCAGCCACAGCTTCAGGCCCGACTTCACCATGTCGTCCTCCTCGGCCAGCTCCACGTGCACGCCGTTGTTCTCCTGGAAGAAGGTGTGATCCAGGAGGTCCTGGATGGTGTACCTGTGGACGACAAGGAATCGGTCTCGTCGGTGGCCTCTAATCACGGCAGCCTTCTTAACCCTCCTGCTAACTTTAGGGTCAGTTTGACCGCATTCAGTGTTTAACGTCTCGAAATACATCATTAACATCTTTTTTTTTGCGTAATATTTAAAGAATTTCCAAGTGGGTAAACATAAATTAACATGATGATATGTTTTCAATGTCCTGTACACATTTGGTACCCCACATAAACTTGGGTAGCAATTTTTATTATAATCTTTGACGCCAATTGGTTAAAAAAAAAAAAAAAACTTAATAAACTGAAGGTAACAGGACAGTTAACACATTTTTATTTTCTTTGTGGTACACGGTGTCCATACAGATGCTGTTTGGTAGAATTTTCTCTTGAGAATAAAAAAAAAGATGAGCGTCCTAAGCCAGAGTGTTGGACACACATAACTAAAAACTGTCGGCTCTAACTAAAGAAAATCTGTGCGAGGACATATTTACTAGAAAACTGATGCAAGCAGTAAATAACTCTGAGGGGAGAGGGAACGGCTGAGTGAACCAGAGTTTGGAAAAGGTTGGGCCAAAAAATACAAATGAAAGATGTACTGTTACAGTTTATAAGCCTCCAGAAAGCTCCAAACAGAGTGCTGGAGAAAAAAAACAAAATGGAGAAATGGAATAAAAAGTTGGAATTGGTTACCAGTCAAAGAAACAGGACAAATAATCCTGTAGAAATTAAAGGTGCACGATGGAAATTTTTTATTGCCTGGGACTGATTGAAGTGAGGACCCTTTGGATGCAACAGACAAAAAGCAAGGAATACACATATAATTTGATTTTTGAGTTGTCATCATAGTGACTGTCTCACTTAAAGATTATGTATTTATTGTACATTTTTGTATAAAGGCCCCTGGTTTCATCCACCTTTGGCAATTTTGCATAGCACCCCATTACAAGATACATCTTAATACCCCTTTTCTCCGTGTAAGAGCCAATGATACCTTTCATCTTTGTTCATACGAATGCAGCCCTCAATGATCTCTTTGAGCTCTGGGACTTTGACTTTGTAGAAGCTGTCAGGTTTCATTCCCTGTAAGGAGAAGCAAATGAAAAGATTAATTTACACTTCATTTGGGGCACTTCATATCAACAAATAGCAGAAACGCTGTTCCCGAAAAGTTGTTATTCGGCTGGTCAAGAGAATAATTTATCTCCTCCTTGCAGAGCACAGCTCTCACGTCAGAGGGACTCACTGAACCAATAACAGCGCTTCCCACCTGTGCTGTACATTAACGTAACTCCTTGCCTGGTGACATCTGCCACCAGCCAGCATGACATTAGGCTCTGCAATCATGTCAACATAAGAGGACAACAAGAGCAAGGGGTCATTAAAAAGGAAAAGACCACAATGTTCCTTCTGGGCTCTTTCATCTCTCCTCACCACAGGCCACCTCAGAAATCACTTAAGGGCTTTTAGCGCTCTCATGACTGCTGCAGCTACAGCCACTATGAGGAGATTAGCTCAAGGCAGAAAATAGTCATTTGGGACTTTTCACTTTCACGTTATGTAATAAGCATTGTGTTTCCGTCTCGGCGGTACAGCCGGTAAGCACAGATTTCCTAAAACTGTGATGCAGTTGACCGAGAGCATTTTGTACTGCAGCTGTTTCAAGCTCCCATCTCTGAGAAAACACTGATAAGAAAGAGGGGCAAATCGCCCTGGTTACAAAGAGCCAAGGTCAATAAGATGTCTGGGCTCAGATGCCCGAGCAACATGCTTATGTTAATTCAAAACATCCAAATAAATCGCCTCATGAATAAAGGCTGTGTTTGTTTATCATAAACCTATCGCACAATAACTGGCTTCTTCATTTGTTATGACCACAAATTATTTCTGAAGATTGTCCCCGCTTCCTGTTTAAGTGAGACAAAGGGCAGAGCTGAGAAAGGGAGTGGTTTATTGAGTCTGAGGGGATGATATTCTCATTTCATGTCTGGATGGCACAATGTGATAGCTGCACTGACTTTTCTGTTTGTTGTGTTTGAAACTCCAACACTGTTGTGACACTGCACAACTTTGCTCCGGGAATAACTTCAGTGCATGCGACTAATACATGTGAGCCACTAATAGAAAACGGAAACATAAACTGGAACATCAAAAAATCTGTTTTGGTCTTCTTCGCGGTCACAGAAATGTTGCTCTACATTATCTTACATGTTTAGACATGATGTTGAGATACATGGCAGTGTTGTGTTGAATTTTCTAAAGTATCATCTTTTGAGGTTGTCGAGGAATCTCATCTATATGTTTGGTCTAAACAAAAGAAAAGTAATTCCGTTTTGCTAAGAGATGAGACTAAAGCATTATTATGGCCTATAATGGCTTCTCTATGCAGCTCTACTATTCCATGCATCCTAGCTTCTTTAACTTGGCCTATGGAAACATGAAAAGGCCCACAGTATTTATTTTTGCGTCTAATGGCTGGCTGGGTAATAAAAATACACTATGAACATGACCGAGGCCAAGTGAAGTCTGCAGACAGCCACATTGAAGAGATTTATGAGACTCTAACAAGATTTGTATATGTTCAGGCTTTCATGTCAAGCTATGTTCCTTACTCTAGTCAAGCGGCAGCTTTCATAGCAAGTAACTCATAAGCCGTCAATACAACTCAGACCTTACAAAAAAAACAAAATACTCAGAATTTCGTATGAATCTTGTTAAGTTATATTGAGTCACATCTATACGATTAAACTCAATGGTATAAAAGAGCTAAAATAGATACAAGTCATAGAGGGCAGACCTAGTGTGAGTTTTATGAAATCTTTCTATAGGATTAGGCTCCTCTGACTGTAAAGGGAACATTAGCATTATAGATTGCTGGTGCCTTGAGAGTTTAGGGCCTGTGTCCTCTCCGGCTCCCTGGCATTGATCCTCTCTCACTCTACAGCCGTGATCAAACGCTTTCCATCTGTGGCACGAAAAGAGTCTGCCCTGTTTGTGAGGTAAAACAGCGAGACGTCATTTCCCCGAACATAAAATTCTACTGTCGTCTGTCCTCGCCCACCGTGGCGTCATCGCTCCGCTCGACACTTGGGAGCACAGCTTTAAATGTGGCAGCCCACAGCTACTGCCGTGCTGCTCTGCTGTTAAAGATCGCCACTGTGCTTCTGGGCTTTTGAAGAATTCCCCGGGATTTCTCTGGATAAGGCTTTAAGATATGAACTGGATCCAACGGTCGAGTTTATGTAAGAGGGCACTGGGCTGGGTTTCAAATCCTCTTCATCCCGAGAGAGGCGGACGCAGTGAAAAGTTCTCTTAGAGAAAAGTGAACACGATGGAACCACTGCTCCCAGATAGGATCTTTAAAATGGTAACGCAATCAGTGAGTCAAACATCTGCTATCATGCGTCATGGCTGTAGGTTGAAAACAGCAGACTAATCATATAATGTCATGGTTCTGCACTGTGAGCTTGTAATGGACAAAACTGAGCCTTTAATAGACAAAATGGGTCTTTTATTCCATGTGGGGGCCCATTTCTTCCAAGGATTCACGAGGATATCCAGACACGTATACAGGATATCCTGATTCCTCCTGGTCTGATCCCATTATGCACAAGGATGAACGCACACACATGTGGGCAATTACATTAAACACATGTTAGAAAATGAGGGCGGCCTCCTCCTCTCCTACTCACACTGGTGACTTTGCGGTAGATCTGGGCAGCATTTTGGCACTCAGAGTATGGATACTCGGAGGTGGCCATCTCCAAGATGCACATGCCAAAGGCGTAGACGTCCACCGCTTCGTCATACTTCTCCTCGTACATCTCCGGGGCCATGAACTCCGGGGTTCCTATCAGCCGCAGAGACAAAGGGGAAACAATCAATAGTTATGCTTTTACTAAAAAAATCAATGCAGGACAGTCAAACATTCTCAACGAGAATCAACAAGTTAACGATACCGCCTCGGTTAGACGGCACCTTCTGCTCGTACTTAGCAGAAATGGCGTGATGTGAACGGCTGATTAAAGGGAATCTGATAGATATCATTTGAGCTGATGCTGTACTTTGAAATGCAGGCAGAAATTTCAGAGTAAACATCCGTGGTGGCATGCGTGCAGTCACCTGATGAGTCCCGATATGAGGGGGACGCAGGAGAAACGCAGAATAAATGTTAAGGATCTTGAGCAAAAGCAAGAATTTCAAGCATTTCAATACAATTAGAGGCTTCATCCCTATAGCCATGCCTGTGAGTGTCAGGGTTGGTGGCATTTTTACAGTAGTAATTACAAGAGGGAGTAGCTGCACTGAAAATACTTGTGGAGTTACAGGAAATAAAACTTTAAAGATTAATGGGGGTGACGCAGCTGGGATAAGATGAGCTTTGTTAGCTGCTGATTTAAGTGGAAGCTGTTTTTTTAGGTTGATTGCTACTTACAAGCTCAGGGCAGTCGTAAATCACTCAAACTAAGAAAAGACACAGGCCAGATTTACACTCACCAATGACACTTTTAGCAAATGAGGCACTTTTGAGAGTGGCCAAGCCCAGGTCCCCGATCTTGACGGAGCCGGTGGGGCCGGTGATGAAGATGTTGTCACACTTGAGGTCCCGGTGGATGATGGGAGGCGTGCGCGTGTGCAGGAAGTGAAGCCCCTTGAGGATTTGACGGCTCCAGCGCTGCAGCAGCTTCAGCTTCATCTCCTTGAACCTCTTCAAGTACCTAAAACAAAAGAGAGGGGACAGTCTAAACATGCCAAAACACTGAGAGAAGAGGAAGCTTTTAAGCACCACAAAACAATACATCTCCGATTTTGACATCCAATAGGAAGTCTCATCTAATTCCCTGATACTCGTCCGCAAAAAATCTATCACACAGCCCCATAAAAGAAAGGGACAAAGTGTTCAGACATGACAAAAATTAGTTTTTTTTTTTTGGTATGAGAGAGGACATGAAAAGCTCTGCACGGAAAGGAGACATCCGGGGCTGAATGAGGAGCCTCACGTTTTGAGGGTGCCTGAGGTCATGAGTTCAGTCACCAGGAGGATGCACTTGTGGCCCTTCACCGTTGACTTCCAGGAGTCGTGGAAGCGGACGATGTTGGGATGCTGGAGCCCCTTCAGCATCTCCACCTCCTCGCTGAAGCGCTGCCGCTCTGCCTTGGTCAGCTTCCGCGTCTGCAGAGGGAACAGCATGTCAGTTCAGTCGGAAAGTAACAAGCAATAAAAAAAATATATATGCAATGAGATGAAAAGTTGGGTTATGTGGTTCTGACGCAAAAAAAAAAAAAAAAAAAAAAGGTCCAGTCTTGTTAGGACAGGTATGGTTATGCAAGAGAGTGGCAGCATACAAATGGGGGTGGGGGTGGGAGTGGGGGCCTGCAATTTGACAAATCATGGTTACTTTAGCTAATGAGCTTGCTGTGGGACTGGAAACCACAGGTTCATCCATCTGGGTGACCCTCTGGTTACATAATCAGATTTTTTTCCAACGAGGGGAGCTCTGACTTTACAAATTTGAAGAGGAGTTTCCGAAAGCCATGTAAACCCGAACCAAACACTGCAATCACACTGGACGAACAAAGCCATTTTTGTGCTTCCTCTAAAATGAATGGCCCAACTTAGCTCTTGCTGGAGTAACTCTGCCTGCGGTTGGTGGTTAGTGGAAAACTCCTGAGAGGCTTCAGGCCATGAATCCTGCATTGAGGCAGGCTTCTGGGAAAAATGCTGTGCATATGTTTATATTTACAATCAACTTGACCACTTCTCTTTCCCTCCTCTCTCTCTCTCTCTCTCTCTCTCTCTCTCTCTCTCCTCTATCCCAGCAAGTAAGAAGCTGCTACTGCTAATGTTACACTGCCACTTCAACACAGGAGACGGACTGTCTGAGGACCTGTGCCGGCTCAAGTCACACAACACCAGACCCCGTTTACCCACGTCAGTCACTTGTCAAACTGTCATATTACAGCAACAACACAAACATGAGACCCAGGCCTCAAACGCAGCATATCCAGGAGACTTCTGGCTGTGTGGTTTGGTTTCCATGTAGGTAAGGTCAATAGTCATCAGCGTGATGTGAGCACTGGCTTCATCTTTACCTCGCATATACACCACCTCTATAAAAAAAAAGGAAAACTTCTTGCAAAACTTTTGCCTGAAAAACAAAAAAAAAAAAGGGTATTTATTAACCCGATGCCTTCTGGCAAATACATCGATCAGGGGTTACATCATATCAACATCTGCCTACCTCGTGTAAGTGTGCCTTTTTTCCAACTAATCTGACAGTGTGCATCAGAGTTTATGATCCTGAATAAATAAATGATCCTTCTGTTTGATTCTGCTGCGCCACCGTCTGTATTTTCATGCTGATACGCCCAAATTACAGACTTGAACATTCAGTTTTATTGGCACAGTAGATGAAATCACTGTGTACCTATAAAGGAAGGTAACACACCCAACATGACACCAATAATTGTGTGTATGTGAGAGCGTGAGTGAGCACTTGCATGGGCCAGAGTGAGTGAGTCAGTGAGTTTACGGCTTGTTGTGATGGCTTGCTGTGCATCTGGATATGCTTATGTATCTGCGTATCGCATTCATGGTCAATCAGACCTCTACGCAGAGCGCTGCGTCTGGTGCAGATAGCTGACTGTGCGGTGCCAGAGGAACGGAGGCTGTTTGCTGCACAGCGCTGATGTATGTGCATTCACTGTGGCACACGGCCTACCCACTTGGAGACCCTGACACATCCAAAACCGCAGGATTTACTAGACAGCTCTGCATGCCACATGCCATAATCACAAAGTACTAAAATGCAGAGGTCTGGCAGCTTCAGAGGAATTCTTGGAAGAACCAATATCCAGCTCTGGCGATTCTGAAACAAACTGTACTCGCCTTAGCCTAAAACCAGAGCCGTTTACAAAGTGGAGCTGATAATGGAGAGTGAGCATATGTGTGACTCATCGCAATCTGTCCTCAATAATCCCTATAATTACTGAATTGTTAATCTAATGAAAATGTCACAAAGAGTGAAGTGGGAAGTTAAGTAAAGCTTGGAAATATCAGTTCTTGACTCTGTCATGCTGCATTGCAATTTCAAAGTTTGCCTTTTAGCACTAAACAGATTCACCAATAGCAAAAAAAAAGTGACAACATTAATATTAATAATAATAAAAACATTTAACTGAGAGCCCTTGTGTTCTCAAATCATGACATCCATTTAAAGGCCAATCAGCAAAGCACATCAGAAACAAACACTGCAAACCAAATTTTGGTTGATTTCTATCATTGGGTAGAATCTGAGAAAAAAAAACAAAAAAAAAAACAACAACAACAACAAAACAAAACAAAAAAAAAAAAAAAAAATGCAGTGATGCAGAAGAAACCAACCCATCCAAACCAAAACCACTGCAGTAGATGCCCGTTATTTGTTGCAGTCCATCAGAATAATAAATGTACTATACCTGTATTGACATGACAAATACATACATCCATTGTTTAGATTCAGAAGTGTGTGTAATGACCCTCCACTTAGGGTGCTCATAAGTTGTTTTTTTTTAATATAGTCCAACCTGAAAGGCTCAATTTCTTCCTCTCAGTCACTCATCTCGCCCAGTGGATGATTTATTCTTAGCCACAGGGAAGTGTGTATCTTGGGTAGGGGGTCTGCAAAAGCTGGGCTGGAAATATTTGGGCATGGTGCCACATAAATGGAGTTACATAAGCAGTGTTGATGGTAGAGGAGCCACTGGTATTAAGAACTCCCTGTCAGCGCCCCTATTATGACAACCGGGAGACGAACACGGTGTGTCAGCCAACATTAGCACCAAACCAGGTGTACATACACACCGGCTTAATACGGGAATGAAGACGGTTGCTTCACACTGTCCTAATGTAACGCTCACACAAACGTCCCAACGGGATTCCTGTGATATCCAGTCAGAGTGGACAGACTGCAGAATCTGCAAAAATCTCCACCAAAACCACAAAGAAAAGCAAGGCAAGTGAAAGGGGGATCACACTGCTTCAGTCTCAGAGGAATGTGTGTTAAGGGTTAGAAGCTGTTTGTATTCATTTTCCACATCCATACTTTCCAGAGTGGATCTGAACAGCCTGATCTGCCTTTAATATGTTAAATACCAGCTAGGCAATACAACTGACATAAAGGCCGCTTTCATTACATGTGAAGGAGCATGTCATATTTTTAGATATTTTGTGATGTTCCTTGTGAATTTTATTATTCTCTGTGGAGCGTCTGTTGTTTGAAAGTATAAAGTATTAATGGTGGTGATGTCACTGACAGGCACTTGTTGTAACCTTGGTATTCCTACCAATGAAGGTTGAGTAAGTGAGTTGAAAAGGTCTTGCGCTTTTTATAGCAAATTAAAAAAAAAAAAAAGTAGCATATTTCCATGGGTCTAAGACATTCTACGGGTCAGATGACTTGCATTTTTTTATGTTTTTTATTATGTCATCAACTGGGAGAGAGAGGTAGCCAATCATTATTGAGAATCACTGGCGGCTGAGCATGTGACAACGCCACTTATAGACAACTGTTTCTATTTAAGGTCAAGGTTAATGTTTATTGTCGATGCCCTGAAGAATGCGAACTGCCTAATAGACGAATAGCTTTGCTTGGAGAGAAGTGTGCAACCCACAGTTCTTTAATTATTGCAGTTTATTTCCCGGCCCTGACAATGATCTAATTAAACAAACATTTCCGACCTCCCTGACCTGCGCAGGAACCCTTTTAAGGAGTAAATAGCAAGGTAATCTCTTCTCCTTTTCTTCACGTCATCCACCCATAATTGAGAGTGCTGCTAATAGGCCATAACTCGGTGTGTGCTCCAGATGCTCACGGCGAGGAGCCCTCCAGTTATAGACGAGAGTTCATGGAGACCTGATGACAGTGCAGGCAGGACAGAACGTGCGCCGTCCGTCAGAGGCGGTGACGTCTCTGGATGCAGGTCAAAGGCAGCGGGGGTGAAAAAACTGGTTTGACCTCAGCTGACGTGACCGTAAGACCTGGCCTGCGCTCCGTACGAGCACCAAACCAGGTCACCGCGGTGCATGGGGTCCTTCCCTGAGTGACATGCACGTTGTGTGGAATCCTGAACACGCACGTAGGCGCGCACAGCGGCACAGAGTGGCATTCAGATGTTTGGAGGTGAGAACTGAGATGCCAGTGTGCTCTTTCCAAGGAAAACCTGACATGTTCTGTAAATGGAGCGGGCAGAGGGAGGTTAGCCATTAATCTAATAAGGATTGAGGACTCAAACCGCCCTCTGACTGCTACCCTCACACTGACAACCTGGCTCCACTTGTGGCGCCTAACTAATTACCTGCACGAGCAAAAACCTCGATGCAGGATTACAATCGTTTCTATTTATTTCAACGGTGAGACATGTCAATATTTAGCAAGTGCATGGCAAAGAGACTGTGTAAGTAAGACATATGATTTACACAGTAAGATAATTGCACGGGTTCTGCTCAGAGCCACTTGAATTGTTTGAGAAACTATTGCATCACCATGATGGACAGATTGAGATTCTTTCACTTGAGATCTGACAGATACACTGTGTAAGCCTGAAAAGCCATTTACTTTGTCACTGTTAAACACTGTTATTGTTATCCTGCCTGGTATCTGCTTTTAGTGACTCACTGGAACCTCAGGTAATGGTATTTTACAAACTGTGCTGCACTTAACTTACAATATGCCTTCAGTTTTTACTCCTGAAAGTCCCCGAACCTTTTTCGAGCAATGTACTTTTATTTATTGGATTACACTGTTGTTATTTGTTGCACTTGTTACGTAAAGCTGTAAATTATTGCGAAATTCTCTGGAAAAGCATATCCATTAAAAGCTTCAGTTGCAAACTGAATTTGCTAAGCTTCTCTCAGAACAGGAAACATTTGCAAGACAATGCGGGCCATAAATAAAACTCCAAGAACCTGGCGAGAAACTAAAGTATGAGCTAGTGTGTTAAAATTCAGTTCATTCTTCCCATGACTCGAGCCAAATTTTTTAGTGATGGTGCAAGTGATACATGAAGGATAATTGGCTTTTCTCTGGGCTGACGATCATGCCAGTCGCTGACCACTGAGACGCTTTTCCGACATCTGCTTATCTCTGGTCAAAGAAAAGAAAAGAGGAGAGGAGAGGACATTCTACTTTTCATCTGATCTGATAGTGCTGTGGGGGGAGGAAGCTTGTTAAGTGCGAGCGGAGGAATAGATAAAGCGGTTGTCTTGATGTAATAACTTCTGAGGAGAAGAGTGTGAATGGAACAAACACTTTGTCCTCTTCATAAAACCCTGTGAACCAGAGAGAGATCACAAGATGTCGGGAAGTTACAGCCTTTTGGGGGTTTTGTCTTCAAAAAGAGCTCTGAGGAGTCAGGCTAACAAGATAACTTAAGGAAACAAAAAGGGGTGGAAAAGGGGTTAGTTATGGTTCATAAAGTCATGCATTCACACATCTAGTGGCCTCTAGAGTTTCAGTGATGTTGTATTTCTACTATATTTATCCCTGAATACTCCCCTCATTCATAACACCTATTCAAATGCTGAAATCTAGTTATTGTATTATTAAGCAAGTTATTACAAAGCTGGAGGGATACTGAGCTGGTAATTTTTTCTTATGCAAGATTGTTTGTCACGCTTATCCGCTGGTGTGAAGGGCTGACTAAACGGAGCAGCTGTTTTGAAATTCAATAAACAAGAAATGTGTCACGTTAATCGTTGGCATTGCACTTCCAGAAGCAAATAACACACATTTGGCTGTGCCTCCGCCCCGCATGCTGAGGATCATTAAGACAATTGTGCGTTTGGCACAGCGGCACAAAGGACTTAACGGCCTGTCATGTTCCGTCACAGTTACGTCTTCCACCGCCATAAAGAGGCAGGGAGAACCTCGCGGATTTTAAAACTGATTAAACCGACTCTCCCGGCCGGGCAACTGCACCGAGCAGAAACATGAACGCACATGCACACAGAGGAGAGGCGAGCCTTTTCAACAACAGAGTCATCGCCATTAATCACCGCTAATCTGAAGTTGAAAAAGTCAAATTTGCCTCTCATTTTGTACATTAAATCACCCGTACGCTGTGTCATTTGCTTAAAAGTGTGCCAATCTTGTTTTCTGATGCAAACTACACCACAGTTTGCCAGTGGCTTTTCCAATTACCTCTGACATTAATGGCAGAGCCCAGCCATGCAGATCATATCAGAAAATTAACGTTGATGGCATTAATCACCTCAGACCAAACTGTTTAAAAACAAAAAACAAAAAAACACTCACAGTCATTATTGTGAACTGCTTCCAATTTTCAGGCTGCATATCTAAACAAGTGCATGTCTGGCAAGATTTATAGATTTGTCCCTCTGGACTGGATTGTTTGGATCATCTGGCATCAGTTTTGTAATATCTGTGTTTTATGGATGTGATTTAGCTGACTTAGGTGCACAATTGGTGGGTTTTGCCACACAAGACAACATGAGAAAATTCAAACCACCAGATGCATTTGAAAGTCAAATAAGTACATATTTCTAAAATAAGTAAACAAATAGAAATAAAAAGAGGATGCTGGGTCAAGTGCTGGAAATTCAAAAATATTCATTAAAAACAAACAAAAAAAAAAGTGCCTCACACCAACAAAGCTGTAGACCCGCTTGGTGAATACACGATTTATTCCAAAACGTGTTTTGCAAGTAGAAGACATGTGCACATTTCTGCCTCACCTTACCCGACGCTATCTGTATTGTCTTGATGCAGCAGACCATACACATCAAAGCAGCGTTATGTGCTAAGAATTCCCTTTTTTGACTGAGGTCTGACCAGGAAAGAGTTACAGTAAAGCCTTTTATTTATTATGGCCCCGGGCCCTGGAGCAGCCGGTGAGCAGAGGAGGTGCTTTCATCTTCTGGGGGTAGCTGTATCTTATTTTTTTTTTTAGAGTTCTCTTTTTATGAACTTAAAGTTGTTACAACTCCTTGAATTTCCCTTAATCGGTGAACACAGGGCATTGAAACATCTGGAAAAATGAACATTATGAGCTTCTTTTGCTTCATAATTCAATTTAAAAGTTACTATATTGCACTGAATGGATGTTTTCATGGACGTCTGAAACACTGAACGGGATGAGACGTTTGACCCGAGTGAAACTCTTTGTGCTGGCGCTACATGTTCAGACGGGATGTTTGTTTGCTGGTTTATGAGTACTCCACTTTACTCCTGGCTGCAGAGGGGGTGGCATAGTGTTACACTGACAAACAAGGATATGCTATCAAGTGCCACTGCCAACTGGGACCGGATACAGTTTACGATGTGATGGTATGCAAGTGGCACTCCTGTCACAGGAAAGAAACAACATGAAAGATTTATGTAGAGCAGACTGGAGACTCACCTCTTGCGAGTCTGTCAAATAAATAGTCCGAATGAATGATGTTGTGACAGCATGAAAGTGAACTTTAGAGACCCACGGAGCTCGAGGATAAATGTGAACTAGGCAGTACAGTACACATAACGGTGAGGAATACAAATTACAGTTTGCTGCACCCCAAACAAGCAGGGCCATTACTGTCCCGTCAACTAGCAATGACCAATTCATCAGTGGACTCACATGGCTACTTAAAGCACACTTTACACTCCTGACACCTCTGCCCTACACACTCCGACACACACGGTCAATTCACTAATGACCACAGGTTAACCTGCAGAGCAGCTTTTTCCCTTACCAACTATGGTCCCGTAGCCCCAGCAGCTATTAAACTAGAGGTCGCAGATTTGTTTTGGAAGTAGGACCCGGGCCTGTCTAGGCTCCATGAAGGAAAAGCTATACAGTCACACACATACACTGTCAATGCCAAAAAAAAAAAACAAGGGAGTGAAGCCATTTTTCCAGAATGCATCAATTGATTTTTCCATGTTTGCATGATTTTGATATGCGTTGGCACACCAGGGAGAAGCAGCTACTGTATCTGGGTGAGGCGCAATCACAGAAGTAGATGAATGCACGCACGCCCTTGAATTTGGGCCCATGCCAGATCAAACAGTAGACAGGGAAGAAGAAGACAAAGTGTCTAAGTCATACCCAGCCCATTACATTCGCTTGAAAAGTCACAAACTTGTGTCAATCTTTGATGGCAGAGCCACTGAGATTACTGTAAATACAAAATATTCCTCCAAAGGACAGAGGCTCCGACTGAGAGCTTTTTCAAACGTCCCACAAGATAAGCTCAACGATAAAACACAAGCTTGCCTTTCAGCTCCATCTGAAGAGGAACAACTAGCGATTACGTAAAATATGGGTCACCAGAACACTATTTCTACGAGCTGGAAAAATTTATACAAATCCTGGACAGCTTGCTGCAGCCTCCCACAAAAACAATCGATCCCACAGAGGAACTCCGGTAAAAGCGGTGACTCAGTAGAGACATACAGTACTTTTGCCAGTGGCACACTTGTGTACGTACGAGCACAATAGCTCAGTCATTACAACTGGCAGATGCAGAAACACTTTCTAATCTGTTCTTTCCACTAAGTGTTCCCATGTCTCTGCCTGTGGTTAGCATCCGCAGAGTCAACTTTACCACCAGGTGAGACGCTCTGCACCGTTTTATTGGCTTGAAAAATAATGATCGGCTCACATATTCTCCATTTGCTCATTATTATGACAGGAGTCAGGGTAATGGCATCTGTTTACCAGGCAGACTTTTATTCAGTGTATTACAGACATTTGTTGCTATGCTCAAAATATGCTGTTTTTACACATTTTTATGCCCTATAGGCATATCTCAGTAATATCTCTCGACACATGAATTCACAGTATATTCTGAATATTGGTTACAGGCTAAAACAGGAGGCAGAAACAAACAGCAAACAGAAGAAGGTGTTTACCCAGCCACTCTTGGCATATCCAAAGTGCCTAATAATCAAAAGCTCATGAGTTTACGTGGGCTTATCCAGGCTATTGTAAACAATTTATGGTGTTCATATGCGCCAGCTCCAAAAGAGAACAATAAAGATGCCTGGAGAATATGGGAGTATAAATACACTCAATGAAAAAAACATGTTTTCAAGGTTCTTTCTCGCCCATAAAAGAGGGATATCCTGCTTGGATTTGGCTACTGTATTCTTCTTCATAAAGTAAATCTTACCTGTTTTAATATTGGAAATCTACAGTCAAGGGAACACATATATATATATTTACAAATAAAAATGTTGCATGCGAGACTAAAGAAATGTCCTTGAGCGATCCTGATCCTGTAATACCCAAAAGCCTCTGTATCCCTCTCCTGTATCCTTACAGCAGCAGGGCAACTTGTGCCAGTCCAACTAAAATAAGACACTTACTAAAATATCAACGTCAGCCTATCAGATACCGTTATCTGCTTTCTGTGCTATGTGCACATTCTGCTGAAATATCTCGGGCAGCAAATCGTGCATAAAAACAGATTGTCTTCAGCTGATTAGGGAAGACCGCCAGCAGCTCCATGTCGCTCAAGTGAACGCACATTTAGTACAGTACATGTTTTGTAAGGTGACACAGTCTGGCCTTCCCTTTCGGACTGGGCAGCGCTAAGTCAAACAAACAAACATCCCTCACGTCAAAGTGACACGCCGGCTTGTGTAAATGTAGGCTATCTTTGTGGGCCTCCTTCACTTTCTCCTCTGGCCCTGATAAGCTGGAACGGGCTCTGCCGAAGGCCCTGAGAGGAAGGCCACTGTTGATGTTGGCTACAGTGGAGCTGATAGGGAGCCCTCAGCTTGTGTTATGACACTGAACATTAGCCACATTCAGATAAAGGTTACACAGGCAGGCTTGTCTTAGGCCCGGGCTAGCATGCGAGAGAAGCGGGGCTCGATTTATGTTGTGTTGTTTCACCTCATAACTCCGAATACAAACTGTGCAGACCTGGTAGCGAGACATTAATAAGGTTTTATGGCTTCGGTTTAATCTGGCGCTATTATATGAGCGTTAAAAGTCAGAGCTAAAACGTAAATAGTGCAGCTTCCAGCTCTTTTAATCCCGAGAGACCACTTTCACTACCACAGTAATGGCTCCAACTCTGACAGCAGCAGGGGTGATGAAAATCGACCACAACACACCCTCTTTCCTTTTTTTCCTCAGGTAGCTGCTTCCTTGAGACCAGTGACGACACCGAGGACAGGGGATCTTGAAACTGAACAGAAAAGAGAATCGTGCACAGTCTTGTTTGCACTTTAGCGGTGATATGTTTTTATTTTGCTGCAGAATCTGTGCTGCGGCCTCCAGTTCAGCCTGCGGTCATGCATTACAGCTTATATGATCCTTATGATTTAAATTTATTATCAGTCCCAAGCAGCAGCGTGCCAACCTCCTCTGTGTACCCGGCACCAACCAACAGCCAAGTCTACCACCCACCATCCCATATCTCAAAGGCACAATGCAGTGATTCTACAAGTTGAAGGAGGGCGTTACCGCAAATATGCTGTCTCATTAGCCCCAAGAAACGAATTCTCCGACAAAAGCACGTTTTTTGACCATGTGCAGAAAATGCACCCACGGACCGACCCTGGCATCTTTTGTAACTTGGTATGTGATTATCGGCAAACACTGACTCCCAGTCTGTACTCCTGCATCCAAGGAATTGCCTAATTGGTTTTGGGCAGTAAGCTTTGAACAAGCTCGAGCCAATCTCACATTCAGCATGTCCCTCATAACCACTGCATGTGCTGAAAATACTGCCGGTTGCAGAGGTACACACCAGGATAATTAAAGAGTGCCTGTTTGTAACGAGGGCCACTTTGTAACTATTGACTGACGGCTTTGGGCTTGTAAATATTGCACAGCTGGGTTTTTGTATTAATTGCACTTTCAACAAACAACAACTTTGCACTTTGGAGGCGATATTTGCACTTTCACAAGATGTGCGCAGAACATTTTGCACATTGCATTTTTACACATTTTGTAGGCCAGTGTTTATTGACTCTATTTACTGAATGTTTATAGCAGATTTATTGAACATTTTAAACCATGTTTGATTGTGTTGTCTTCTGGCAGGTACTAAACGGGGTACTCAGCTCTGTGTAGAAGACAGTGGAGGTAGATTAGGCTCCTATGATACTGTTTGTGCATACAAGGCTGCCCATAAGGGGGGGAAAGGGGAAAACTTTTGGGGGAACAGCTGCAAGGAGGGCCTAACGGGAGAAGGGAAAATACTTGGACTTGTGTGACAAACTGAAAACCTTAAGAGAGTCATAGTTACTCCTGTTCTTTACCTGTGGTTCACTGAATTTCTTCACTTTGACATTCAGAGCACTGGGCAGAACCCAAAAGAAAAAAAAATGTTCCCCTGGTACTCTGGGTGGGTGTCATGCCCCTGGTACAACCCGGGACCATTCTACTAGTTCTCCATCACCTCCAGGCCAGTGAGCCAGGCCAGACCCTAACCGTAACCCCCCAATGACCACCATCCAACCCCTCCACCCTCCCTCCAGCTGTCCTGGACCTCCAGATATTAAAATGAGTAAGGCACATTTGGGGAGGGCCAATTCACTGGACCTTTTCAGGGGCAGCCATTGTGCACACATATGTCCATCATTTGCAGACAACGGTTAAAATTCAGTTCTGTTGGGTTTTCTGCAGTATCATCTATGTGCTATAAAAAAAAAGTGGTATAAAAGTGTGTGCTGGTGCTTTAGATGAGGGAAACACTGTTTAAGTTGTTTGCATAAACACCTGCCTGTCCTGACCTGTGACTGCTCCAACCAGAAGAGTCCCCCAGGGGTTCAAATACCAACATAAACGTTCTAGGAGGGACCAAGTGATGGGATAAGGGGGGTGGGGGTTTGGTAGTTTAGCGTACATGTATATTTACTGTAATTATGCTTTATGTATTTATTTTGTACATAAAACATTGTAAATATTATGTGATAAATTATATTGTGTATATTGTCTATGGTAATTTAGTCATGTGATATTTTAGCACCTGGTAATGGAAGCATCCAGTTTTGTATCCTGGTGACAGAGTATAAAAGGTACCAGTTTCTATCTGTCTGGGTTGCAGTTTAGGTCTCACTGCCTGCCATTCAAGTTGTTTGTTGTTGTTGTTGTTGTTGACTAAAAAGCACATGGTTTGGCACAGTTTACCATCACCTTGGCATCTCTTTCTACCGCATCATCCAGCCGCCAAATGCTCATCCTAACGCTGTTGAACAAGTCCTGATGAAAGTTTACAAAATGAAACATGAGATTATGAATGTATCTCACATGAGCACCGCAAACGCAGGAAACCGCTGGAGGTCTATTTCTGAATCACAACGGGTTTGTGCAACCATTGCGCTTTTGCTGGTGGATCAAAGAGGATATGTGCCACCGTGCTCACTACTGTTGACTTTCTGCAATGTAGGACTTAAAGCTCATTCCGCTGTAGCTCTGAATAGGTAGCTCTTATATGCTTATATTGTCACTGATACTACGCAGCGATGGTCAACATTTCATGCTGTTGCTGCTTTAAACAAGTTGATGATGGCATATGACCTTAAGCACAATTTGCAAAATCTTCCCCCTTATGAGCACAGCATTGACCTATCACTTTCTATATGAGTGAAACAGGACCACAATGACTCATGCATTTTTTATCACCCCTACACTTCCTTGAATGCCCAGTTCGAAATGCATGTATGCCTGGGTCACCTCTGGGGGGAGGGTTGCTAGGTAGCTGCCTCCCGGGTTTTTCTCCCATCTGCTTTTGGCAATCATGCAAGACTCAACATAAAGCCATCATGTCTTTGTAGCTCTCATCATCTGCGTGAATTTAAGAGGAAGCCTACTTTTTTAAAAAATATATAAATCATAAACATAACAACAATCATGATGCTTTATTGCTGCAACAGTGCAAGGAAATCAATTTGTTAATATTAGAAACTAAATTTAATGTTTACTTTTTGTGCCACAACCCATTGGAGACTCTTCTCAGTGCATCTGTTCAAGCAACATGTAACACCTCAGTGAGATCCAATAAGAATTATATCAAATCCAGCTGATGTACATGAGCATGTTTGTCAGGTCAGTGGGATGCTGGTATCGTGGATGTCATCTGAATCCCCTTCACATCCCGGCAAGCAGATCTTTACTGCCCGCAGATTACAGCTCAGGCTCTATGATGCATAGTTCAAAGAGCTTTAGGCTTTTCTACCTGACTTCTAATGACGCACTGTCAGCTGCTGTACCATCAACATTACAGGGCTGATTGTGTTTGGCCACCAACAACCAGCTCCTGTGTTGATTTAAGTAATCACGGGCACTTAGAGAAAGGGGGGGTAAGGGAGTGAGGGGGTGGGGGAGGGAGAGGGGAGACTGAGGCTAACAAGTGCCACTGCAGTTGAGTCTGTCTCTCTGAGGTCTGAGTTATCACAACAGTAACCATAATAACAATGGCCACCTTTAAGCTTATTAGAAGTGATTAGGGAGCTTAACCGAGCTCACGTCGCATGTGAAGAGATGAAATGGCATACTTGTTTGTAAGGTGGCCCGCAGCCAAAGAGAGAACAAAATGTATTAAATTTTTGACTTCATAAAGACCGGCCTATATACTTGAGGAAAATCCACTGTTGTTTGACTTGAGGGCAGAAAACCTGTGTGCTGCAACAGGGCAGCCACGGCGTAGGTGCTGGGACATCTGTGCCTCTCAGAGCCTGGGAGTGACAGTGCCTCTACTCCCCCAAACAGACACCTGTTGTGTGAAGTGACAGGTGGGCTCTCGGGCCAGAGTCCCCACCTGCTGCTGCTGCAGCTACAGCCTTGAGGCAGATTCACTTCACCACATGGAGTCCCTGACTGTGTGTGTGCTGTGGAGCACCAAAACAAGACAAAGCCTACCTCTGCACATCTTTCATCATTATCATTATTATTACATTTTTGTTTGTTATTATCAACATCACATTATTCCTATGTATTTTGTTTTTTTGTTTTCCTACTCATTACGTTGTGTGATATATGTAACTGCTGAGAATATTGTAAACCTGAGTCAAATTCCTTGTATGCATAGGCACACTTGACCATTAAAGTGGAATGTGATTCTTTTACTGAGATATATTTTTTAAAAAATCACCAATATGAAAGTCACTGTGTGTCTAGATGCAGCAAAATAATAAAGTAACTTGGAATATCTGTATGACCAAACTGAGCAAAATACAAGGGATTGTTGCCAGCAGCCGTGATCTGCTATGACTGGCACCAGCATGTTCTGACGCTCAGAGGTTTGGATGGAGAATGTTTTCACTCAGAAAGGCTCACCTGGCCACCTGACACTGAGACCTACACACGTCAGACAGCACGGCAACTACAAACAGTTGACATAAGCTTGAATCTTTAAATCCTTGACTGCGCAACCATGTAAGCAAGAGGAGAGGCAGCTGTTACCCAGGCTGCTTGGTGCCCGCATGCCAAATACCATGGCACCGAGCAGGCAGACACCTCTGCAAGTAATCATCAGACTTGCTCTGCACAGAATCAGAATTTAGCGGACCCAACTCGCTCTGCCTTGAGCTGCCATGTCACCTGTGGCACACTGGAATAAACCCCTGCAGAGGTCACCTGTTGTGCCCTTTGATATTAATCTCATTTGAGAGGATGGAGCTACTCCCAAAGCATTTGAGAGCACACACAGCTGTCTGTCTCATCACCGCACAGGCATGTATCAGTCGATAAACAAGTCGTGACAATAGCTCGTCCCTGCAGAGCTGAATATATGGATCTATAAGTCTATAGGCCATCAGTTGTTCTTAGTTTGCACGTGAGGCAGTCAGAGTTAACGCGGTGTCACCGGTTGTTAATGAAAACAGAGATTAGAGGGGATCATGGCAGGCAGACTGGTTCAGTGGAGCTGACCGTTGACGGGATGACCCGGGTTACCGTGCGTGAGCCTGACACAACCCAACTCAAGGTCACAGCCAGACAGAATGTAGATTAGCTGCCTCACAGAATGCGCTGGAGATTTTGCCTGAAACCCGTGTGGCCTGCTGGAGGGGGGAATTAGAGCTGAGGGAGAGAAAGTCAGGGATTTGATGATGGGGAAGAAAAAGTGGCATGACAAGCACAGTGGGGAAATATCCAGTGTAAAACTTGGCTGAACATGCAGTAATAGTAGTAGTGGGGAAAGGGGTCAAAGCCTACATTTCATACAAGTAGCCTAACATTATTATGAACAGATAAATAAAGCTTCATTGTTGCTATGAGCAATTCTCCAGTTTCAATGCAGCATGTAAACAATGAGAGGAATATAGTATTCCCTTAGATGAAACATATTAAATGTCTATTGTGTCTAATGTCTAAATGACTTTTCCCTCACTTGCAGACGTTAGAGTGCAGGCTGATAAAGCAGTGGGGAAACAGGCACTCACCTGTAGCTCACACCATGCTACCTCCACTGTGGTCTCCGTGTCCAGTCCCTTGTAGACTGTCTTGAAAGACCCCCGCCCAATCTCTATGTTGAATTTGAGATACCGTCCGTCAGGTGAGGTTGCCACAGCTTTGGTCTCCACGTCCTCTTTCTCTTCCTGCTCCCATTTCGCATCAAACTGGATGCGCGACAAGATCTTATGCTGTTTACTCTGAGCGGCTTCATTCTCAGAGTCAGAGCTGGCATCATGAGCAGCGGGTCCCGGGACCCAGTTGCCAGCCCGGGGCCCGGCGTCGGTGCCCTGGCTGAAGGGGGGCGTGTTGGAGCTGGTGCCCGGACTGGAGACGGGGGACTGCGACGGGAGCGACTCGTCCGTTTTCTCGTCCTCCGCTCTGGACTCGGTCAGTGTTACAATATTCTCAGCTGACCAGGACAAGGCTTTGGAGAGGGCGCCGCCATAAAGAGGCGAATCAATGTCCATACTGATTTTGTGCAGCCCGTAAGAGTTTCTCCTTGCGCCCAAGGTGTTCGTCCTCAACACCGATGGGACCCGGGGTAAGCAATCGTCGGTCATATCTACAGAGAGGCCGGGGAAGCTGGGTCCTGCGATTTCAACCTCTGCATGTGACATTGTAGCAGTTTCGATGCCTTATTAATTCCGAGCCTAAAAAACAATTCAATAATGCCATAAGGACTCCAGCGCACCGTTACGCTCCGTCTTGGACTACTTTTCCGTGATGTCAAAGGATTTAAATCAAATGACGAGCAAGAAACAGACCTATTTAATTGGTCAAAACAGGTGCGTTTTAGCAGAATTCAATGCAGTCTACCAAATATCTGAGCTTTGGCGTTGATTGTGGTAAAATTAACCCTTAAAAATATTTTGGAAACTAAAGATGCTTCTAAAACATGGAAAAGTAAGAGAATCAGACTTACTCTGTACAGCCTTTGTCTCAAAACATATTGCATGAATGCAGTGCGCAAATCAGCGCATTATTTCTCTCCAAAAATAATCCGTGTGTCCCTGTTCTCTCCTCTTTTCAAAGTCCTCAGCCATAACCTCTGGTGGAAGGGTAGATCTGGCCAGATATCAACAGAGGGCTGTGCGTCCTGTGCGCTCCAACTGCGCGTCTCCAACTCCGCCCCTCGCAGCTTAGAAGCGCTTATTTAACCAGGAGAATGACTGCAATTGCACTTGAGGGGAGATTCTTCAAAATCATTTTCTTCAATTTGTCGTTGCTTGGATAGACTCCCCAGTTTTTCTAAGTATTATGCGACCCTGAAATAGCTTTTCACTGCGTGGTTGGCGAATTTAGAATAAGAGGCTTATCAGTATTACGACCATCTAAAGATAGGAGCATGAAAAATGCTAAATTGTAAGGTTTATGTGTTTAGTTACATCACCACGTCCTCGCAGAATTAGATATTTAAAGGCTAAATTTGTGTCTTTGTAGGGCCATGTTACAGGTGGCATTCATGGATGTTTTTTTTTTTTTTTCAGTGACTTTTGAAATAGCAACAAAATGCACAATTCATGTTAAATAGCAGGATAAATGTCAGGAGAAGCTGCAACTGCGCACGGTTATAGTCACGTATGTAAATTACAGCTGAGTGTATCTCTTCCTCCTTACTGCCTTGTTTTGCAGACGTCATTCCATAGAGTTTCTGTGTATTTTGGCACACAGCAGCTTCTCAGAATAGATGAGTCATTTCACTATCTTTTCTCATCCTTGATGTGATTCAGACATACAGGTCTGGCAGTGTAGCAGATGCGCCTGTAGGGGGAGCCAGAGCGCCCACAGCCGCAGAAACAGGACACCTTTATCAGCCAAGGCCACAGGCAGCCCCACCTGTCACCCACTGGGTGTTATCAGCAGGCACACAAGCCTCTGGAGCTGCAAGAGGCCTGCAGGGACACACCACATGACCGGAGCGGGCCATCCAGCAGCCGTCCCGGTTCCTGCTGCTCTCTCGGTCCAGCTGCTGATACAAACTGTGTCACAGCATCTCAGCCAGCATGCAGGCCGGTGCAGAGAAAAACAAATTCTGGGAATCACTGACGTCGCCCCCTTCCTTGCGTTTCAGTAATGGCTTGTGCTGTTGCCCAATTTGTGTGAACGGGTGTAATGCTTGTACTCACTACACTAGAGGGCGCTGTTACATTAGGATTATCAATCATGCCTCATGCAGCCCCAAAAGAAATTAAGCAGTGTGTCAACGCTTTCTAATACACGGGGTGGACTAAATAGCATAAGCATCTTACATTATAATGCAATCCGATACAACAGGATATCCGTGCAATCAATAAAAACTTTGTGAAGCTGATTATAGAGACTTATTTGACAAAGTAGCATGACTCACTCCTGTAGCTGCCTCTGTAACTGTCATTTACAGCAGATTGACAAAATGTCAGAAAGAAATAAAAAATATCACTGGCAATTTATAGTAACTAAATCGTAATTACAAATGCTGATTACTAATTAGCAGAATGTGTTGGGTTTCACAGAGGCCTGACAATGCCTGTTTTTGCAGGACAACACAAAGCAAAGATCATGAGGACACACGTGAACCACACAAACTGCGAGTCAAGCGCTTCCAAACCACAGCCTCAGAAATGACCTGTGTGGTATAGTGCCAACAACAACAAAAAAAAACATTTCGATCTTCAAAGGGTTGGTATTTACTGCAGAGCTTTTCTATGGGATTGGATATATAATGTAAGGTGTGGACATTATTTTGCCCACCAGTTGTTTATAGACCAACTTTGGATGAAAAGGCATTTTTACTCAATAACAATTAGATCCTATTGTTTCAGGAATTCTTGAAAACAATAAATGAAACAAGTTTAGCAAATTTCTTATTTATTTTCCTACAGGATACCAAAAAGGAGTTTGAATACAGAGAGGATGACAAGAGTGTCACAGCAGGTTCTGTACTATAGGATTACAGCGATCTGTACGAGGTCCACCATTATTACAGTCAGCTAAGCAGAGCCGGGCTGGGAGCCCTGGTCCCTGTGGTATTCCTCTTTTGGAGGCATTTCATATTTCCGATACTCCCAAAATAATTGTCTTGCTGATGTTTTGTTCGGGGATTTCTTTGGAACGCCTGATGCGATGGTACAGAGGAAAATACCCATGAAAGCTGAGCAAAGGTCCACAGCTAAATATACCAAGTAGATATGTTAAAAGGGAAAATAGAAGTAAAACTAGTCATATATACAACAGAGAGTGAAGTTACAGCTGGTGGGAAAAGTCTTTCCCCAAGAGAATTCAGATATAATAGTTCTAACTCCCCTGATAGATTTGCTGTGAGTTTAACTGGCAACAAATGCTACGAATAGCAATGGTTACCTTAAACAAAGCGACAACTTCACAAGTTGTGCCACCGCAGCTGCTGTTTCCCAAAGACTTACATACGATATTGGTTCCCTTCCAATGAGAAAAGGCTTTGAACTTGGGTGAACCAAAAGGCAACAACAATTACCAGCATCCACTGGATTGGGCATTGAGGTGCACTTCATGTAGCCTTCAGTGGCTGGCCTTTTAATGCCTTTACAAAGGTACGAGTTCACAGATTTAGGGTTGGATTCCCGTATGATTTCAGAAGAACTTGACCCCCTTCCCATCATCCATGGTAATGATCTCCGCCTTGCCCTCAGTCTGTAACGCCTGCAGCGAGCGCAGCAGCATCCACTCTTCTAGACCATGAAATTCTGCAGAAACAGATTACAAACATTTTTAAAACATTTGCATCTCTATCGTAAATGATTCAAGAAGGTCAATATTGATTTATGGCAGCACTTTACTGGTGTCATACCTTCACCCTCTGTGTCATCGCCATTGGACAACTCATAAAGCGTACACACTGTGTTGACCATCCCATTTTTGGAAACCTAAAATGATGCACAAACAGAATAATGGTCACTCTTCGAAAAAAATACCATCAAAATTGTGCATTTATTGGGTATTAAACAGTATAGAATGTAGAAATCACCAACCAAACCAAAGCTCTGCACAAAGTGTGTGTCCTCTTTATTAGAACAATCCAATCATGACAAGATGACTCACCCACTGGTATATCAATTTGCCCCATTCCTCCGGCCGTCTCCACATGACTAAACACCGAGACTTGTTTTTGTCCAACCATTCAAGGTTTCCTGCAGCGGGACAACAGAGCAATAGCAAACAAAACACTGGTTTCCACACACAAAGGGCAAAGCATTCTTCATCTTAGCCGTGCACAATCATCCAGTCACAAAATCAATACCTTTTTTCCTCAGCTCCTCAAACACAACTTGAATGGCCTCTAATGACAGTTTTCCTGGAACTCGGTTAAGAACCAACAAAAGGTGGCACATTTCGAGAAGCACGATCCACGTCAACAAGTGTAGGCTCGATGAAAAAGCCTTTTAAGAGTCGTCATATCGTCTGTGGTGTATATTAAAAGACCTGAGAAAACACCTGCCTTTACCACACAGCAACAGTGTGAAAACTGACTGATACTGTTCAAAGATCAAACCGACTGTGACTTTGCTTCCTGCGCTCTTCAAGTTGGATTTCTAAAATCCTCGTGAGAAATCAAGAAAATCTTGTTCCACCCAGACCAGAAGAGAAACCCTACGTTTAAATAACTGGAAATTAAAATTAGCATGGGCTGCTGGGAGTAACTTGTAAGGTGGAATTGTATAATGACCTAAAAACTCGCCCTGCTTGTAACGTGTAATATTATTTTCATGCAGATACAGGCTTATAATAATTTTACATCCCAATAAGGGAGTTGGCCTGTATGCTGCTCTTATTCAAACAAGCTTAGTAAACATCACTCAAGACGACAGACAATATAGATGCCATAATGATTTCTTTTTTGCCTAAATATTTAATGATCTAATCTTGGATCAAGTTTTATGATCTAAAACTGCAGCCTTGAATAAATCGAAAGCTGACTGAGTGTAATTCAGGATACGTTCTATCTTCTTGTTGTTGAACACCGGGCTCTCCTGGGCCTCCATGACGTCCAGGGTGTAGAGTTTGTGGTGGCGGCAGTAGGACAGCGCCAGGGAGCACCATGCCGCCAGCTGCTTCTGTCTGGTGTCAACGTTGGGCTGTAGCCTGTCCACACGCAAAGGAGGAAAACATCCACTGGTTACATCGGGAAACAGCCGACCTGCGACCTCACGATGCTGACAACACCCTCACTGACACCTTTCAGCTCTGTTATTTCCATATATGAGTGAAGAATCTCCTCCTTTTACCTGAAAATATATGACTGATGCTTAAACCATGTTAGTAGCTGAACAGGCAGACTTCCACTGGGGTTAAAAAAAAAAAAAAAAAAAAAAAAACTCGGATATGTAAATAACTTAAAAACTCCTCTGCTGTTTTACATTTTCAGCAGCTTTTCACATTTGAATGAATCTCTCTAAGCAGAGGGAAGCAGGTGTAGGTTATTTTTTTTATTTTTTTAAACACATAAAACATTTCTTGATTTCTTTGGAGAATCAAATCCACAATATCAGCACACGAACTGCCTACCTAGAACACAATCAGGCCTATCTGTGTGTGTGACTGCGTGTGTGTGACTGCGTGTGTTGGGACACAGGGAGAACATCTGTATGCTGCAGTGTGGTTATCTGGAGGTTTCTGTACTTGTATTGGCTGTGAAAACACATTTCCTGCGGGACAATACAGACTATATCAATGTAAAGCATGAAGCAGGCATCAGTCTATCACATTAAAAAATATCTGTAATAATTAATAACAATCTGTGTTTTTCTTGGCTTTGAATCAGTGCAGCAAAGCATTAAGTGCAGGCAGCCGAGGAATTGTTACCCAAAGCATAAGTTAGCTGTCGAGCGAGCTAAAGCTAACATGTACACCGATCGTTTTCTTACTTAAGTGATTAAATGATTCATGATTACATATTTCAAATCGTACGCATCAACTGGAGCCTTGTCGAACAGGTGAATGTGAAAGACAAACGCAGGTAATGTTACACGGACTGAGGAGAGTCGGTGTGTTGAAGCCACTTCCCTAGCACCGCCGCCTCGCCTAGCTAGTTAGCTAACAGGATGCTAGCGAGCAAATCAAGCCTGCCGTTTGATTTTCTGTCCAAACGGAGCGCCGTGTGCCAAACCGAGCGCTGCCTCGGAGGTGTCGCTAAAGTGCAGCTGAGGGGGGGAAAGGTGACTCACGTGAAAAACGGAGGGAAGTTATACTGCCACGGCCACTCAAAACTCATTGCAACTGATCCCGCTGTGTCCCAGCTGACAGCTCCCGGAAACGAGTCCCACCTCCAAAATATTCCGGAAAAAACGTTTCTCAAACAGGCACTTCCGTGTGCACTGCGGAGTGATGAACCAACTCATTAAACTTGCAAGACATTATTTAGCCTTTTAAACAGACAGATGTTGTAAAATATATTTCGTGTTCCTGCTAATCTCATTTGCCCCTAAGTAAAATATTTCTACGCTTATTTTTTTAAAGTATATTGTATATTTTGGATTTTATGAGTTGTATATTCCCGGATGTATTCCCGTTAAGGTGTGAAAACGCGTCAAAATGGTAAATATTTAAATGTCTTATTTAATGGAGGGAAGTGATACATACTTGTTTTTCCTGGTTATTTACATCACACATCCTAATTTTTAAATTAAGTTTCTAATCATTTCTATCATGACACTAAGTTGTACCAATCCACTTCTACCATGTGGATAGCAGCCCCATAAAAAGTGACATAGGCCTAAAAACAAAAGTAAGAACATGCTTTTAAATATTTTAAATTTTAAAAAAAAGTTTAAAAATATTTTTTTGCAAAAACAAAAGTACATTTCAATTCTGTTTTTCAGCTGACTGAAAAAGGATGAGGCCTCTCACTTCCTCTCTATTCATTTTTTCCCTTCCTCTTCCTCAGTAGAACTATCCTAACTCGCTGACTCTGATTCTCTGTTGATCTAAAAATGAATTCTGCATCTTCATCACTGCAGTCTGTGTCTGCAGGGATCTCGCTGGGATCTTCTCTCGCTCTCTGAATCCTTTATTCGCCTTTCTTTTGCTATAAAATGAGCTGTGATGCCCTGCAGGGATACATATGGTTATAGTCATAATAATGCCTGTTTTTGTGGCGAACATGATCATATCTTCCAATTTCAAACCACTTTTTTCTTCATCAGCATATTAAGACAGTGGTTTTAATTAGTTTATTAAATTTGCATTGTTGTTTCATTGAAAATAACCATGATTCATATATAATTACATGGCCAGCATGCCCTGTACCACTGGTGGCAGTTATGATTTATGATTTCAGGCTGAATAATCAGTGACAGATAAGCTGAACCAAAGAGTGTGACACACTGACCTACATACTGATTCCAGAGCAGACGTTTGAGCAATAACAGCTTGACTGCCTGAAAATCCTCAACCTTCAATTCATCTTAATGAAAGCTGTGAAATTGATGTCTTCAGGCTTTTCTTGCAAATATATAATGCTATATGCATGTAATGTTATATGCATTTTTTATGAATCCAAAAGAATTTGTTTCCCAAGCTGGAAAAAAAGACCCGTTTTTTTAAACAAAGTTATTTTTTTTATTAAGGGCAAACATTCATTTTCAGCATTTTTTCCAGCATAAATATGCTATTTCTATTTACAGGGCAAAAATCTCTTGTAAGATGCACATTTCTTCTCTAAAGCCAGAGACCTCATGACTCAAAAATGTATCACTATAGTTTATCTTTCTATGGTGTAAATATACATAGTTTCTTTAAGAACAGCATGGCTGGGGAGCAAATGACGTCTTAAAATCCAGTGGAAAATAATCTAGAAGTTGTACAAGTACGCTATGTCAGTATCTACTTCATAGCAAGTTGTTGGTATTAATATTTCTTTTACATTACATTACATTTCTATATTACAATAAAAGACTTTGCAGGTAAAAGTGAGTCTGAAAGGACATATAATATTAGCATACAACCTCAGTTATTGCCGTATATGATGCTGTAACTTAAAATCCCACACATTTAAAAGTCATTAAAATCCTCTAAAATAAAGATGGAAGCATTCATTGATTGTTTTTTGTTGGTTTTTTTTAAGAGAGCATTAATGCATTTTTCCAGGTCTGCCTTGGGTTCTACTGCCCTACAGTCATGTCTGCAAACAAAACATACCAAAAAAAAACAAACAAACAAAAAAAAACAAAAACAAAATAAACGCACCTTGCAGAAAGTGACTTCTCAGATTAAGAAAACCGAACAATGAACTTCCGCTGCTTAAGCAACTACATCAGAAGCTCTGAGACGGGAAACCAAACCACATCTGTCCACGCGGTGCGGCTTGGTTTCCAATTAAACAATACTGCCGAAAATATTTCTAATGTTGTGAGCCTCCAGCGGTGTGAATCTGGACAAAACAGCGCTTAAAATGCTTCAAATATTCTGACACAAATGGTGAGGAGCCCTTCAACTTACAAAGGATGTTCCACTTATGAAGCTGTTCAAGTGCGTGAAAAGTGTAACTAAGCACTCGTCAAGTAGTTCAAATAATGCAAGGATTTATATTTTAGCGCAGGTTTTGCCCAGGAGACTTTATGACTGCTTTAGCTGGAGAAGAAGATGACTTCATATTCGTTGAGGATGAGCTCCACTATCTGGTTCTGAAACACCATGTGCATCGTGATGTTGGCCGACTCCGTCTCTGGTCGCAGCAGCGTCGGGCCGAACACGATCGCCACGTTCTGCACACTCATACGGTTTTCATCTCCGTGTCTGATGACGCTGTCCACAGAGAAACACAACAACCATGTGAGCAGTAAAAATTTGCCTCGTTTTTCAGTTTCAGGTTTCACATCACCTCTGAATTATCCATTTCAAGATCTCAAACTATGACATGAAAAAACAGAGGCAGAAATTATAACTGAATGACAGTTATGAGGAGGAAAAAAGGTCAAACATACTTGCGTAAATGCCCAAACAGGAGCTGCATGGTATCGTGATTTGGTGCAGGGAGTGACTTGACTAGATCACACATGAAAGACACTTTTGTGTGGTGATCTACAGTTCCTACAACAAGCAGACAACCATATATTTTCAGTCAGCATCATGAAAGTTCCAGAAATATGTCCACGTTAAGGTCTATCTCTGTATACCACTGGTATAACTGGATTAATAATAAGTTTAATGTACATATTTGTTATAGTTAACAATGGCTGTATTAAACTTAGTCCCTCACTATTATGTGGTGCTGAAAATCATAAAAGGAGTGGCACAGTCTGTTCATAGTAGCTGGACAAAAAAACCTTCTGTTGTGGGGACGAGGGGTTTGAGGAGAATTAATACTAATGTTTTTATTATACAAAATACTGTCAAAACTTTATCCCTCACTCTCTAACAGTGTTATTCTAATGGTTAAGGGTGACGTCAGGCTTACAGGACTGTAAATCAAAATGTGAGCACATGATCAAAAAGATATACAGTACAGGCCAAAAGTTTGGACACACCTTCTCATTCAATGCGTTTTCTTTATTTTCATGACTATTTACATTGTAGATTCTCACTGAAGGAATCAAAACTATGAATGAACACATGTGGAGTTATGTACTTAACAAAAAAAGGTGAAATAACTGAAAACATGTTTTATATTCTAGTTTCTTCAAAATAGCCACCCTTTGCTCTGATTACTGCTTTGCACACTCTTGGCATTCTCTCGATGAGCTTCAAGAGGTAGTCACCTGAAATGGTTTTCACTTCACAGGTGTGCCTTATCAGGGTTAATTAGTGGAATTTCCTGCTTTATCAATGGGGTTGGGACCATCAGTTGTGTTGTGCAGAAGTCAGGTTACTACACAGCCGACAGCCCCATTGGACAACTGTTCATATTCATATTATGGCAAGAACCAATCAGCTAACTAAAGAAAAACGAGTGGCCATCATTACTTTAAGAACTGAAGGTCAGTCAGTCCGGAAAATTGCAAAAACTTTAAATGTGTCCCCAAGTGGAGTCGCAAAAACCATCAAGCGCTACAACGAAACTGGCACACATGAGGACCGACCCAGAAAAGGAAGACCAAGAGTCACCTCTGCTTCTGAGGACAAGTTCATCCGAGTCACCAGCCTCAGAAATCGCAAGTTAACAGCAGCTCAGATCAGAGACCAGATAAATGCCACACAGAGTTCTAGCAGCAGACCCATCTCTAGAACAACTGTTAAGAGGAGACTGCGCCAATCAGGCCTTCATGGTCAAATAGCTGCTAGGAAACCACTGCTAAGGAGAGGCAACAAGCAGAAGAGATTTGTTTGGGCCAAGAAACACAAGGAATGGACATTAGACCAGTGGAAATCTGTGCTTTGGTCTGATGAGTCCAAATTTGAGATCTTTGGTTCCAACCGCCGTGTCTTTGTGAGACACAGAAAAGGTGAACGGATGGATTCCACATGCCTGGTTCCCACTGTGAAGCATGGAGGAGGAGGTGTGATGGTGTGGGGGTGTTTTGCTGGTGACACTGTTGGGGATTTATTCAAAATTGAAGGCACACTGAACCAGCATGGCTACCACAGCATCCTGCAGCGACATGCCATCCTATCCGGTTTGCGTTTAGTTGGACCATCATTTATTTTTCAACAGGACAATGACCCCAAACACACCTCCAGGCTGTGTAAGGGCTATTTGACCAAGAAGGAGAGTGATGGAGTGCTGCGGCAGATGACCTGGCCTCCACAGTCACCGGACCTGAACCCAATCGAGATGGTTTGGGGTGAGCTGGACCGCAGAGTGAAGGCAAAGGGGCCAACAAGTGCTAAACACCTCTGGGAACTCCTTTAAGACTGTTGGAAAACCATTTCAGGTGACTACCTCTTGAAGCTCATGGAGAGAATGCCAAGAGTGTGCAAAGCAGTAATCAGAGCAAAGGGTGGCTATTTTGAAGAAACTAGAATATAAAACATGTTTTCAGTTATTTCACCTTTTTTTGTTAAGTACATAACTCCACGTGTTCATTCATAGTTTTGATTCCTTCAGTGAGAATCTACAATGTAAATAGTCATGAAAATAAAGAAAACGCATTGAATGAGAAGGTGTGTCCAAACTTTTGGCCTGTACTGTATTCATAATTAAAGTAAGGCATTTCATACAGTTCTCCTTGAATTTGAAAAGATTCATTTGTTGGGCTGCTATTGAGATCTGTAGAATTTTGCTGTCACAGGCACCCACTGACATAACGCTGGTAATGTGACTGGTAAATGTGCTTACTGATGGCTTTGATGAAACCGTTAAAATGGCTGTAGGGGAAAAGCGGCTCGGGGAGCTCTCTGAAAAACAGCTTCAGGGCTCCGGTGATGACATGAATGTCCTCCCACTGGCCGTCCTCCAGGTCCAGCTCCTCTGCTCAACACAACAGAAACACAGCCCATTAAAGCACAGGAGGGGGCGCTGCTGTACACAGTGAGAGACGGCAAAGGACTCTGCCTTGCAAAACACAACTTCCACTTTCCTCCAAGGGTGTGAATTCAGTCAAATACTCACCACATTACCTGAGAAATCCTCATCAGATTTCATTCTAAGGTTTGCCAAATGTGAGAAATCTTATGCAGGCCTACCGTGATCGGCCTTGAAGCGTAGTTTCTGAATGACCGCTAGGTTCCCACTGACTCTGTAGATTCCATCAATGTCTAAACCTGTGAACCAACACATGAGCACCAGTCAGTGAGCGGCTCCTCAGCGGCTTCAGACTGATTCAGACAATAAAGAAATCAAGACGCTTTACCTCTCTTTTCCACCGCTCTGATACACTTCTCCACAAATCTGGGGACTGTGGTCTTCTCCTGCGCACACAGCGTGGCCAGATGGCACCCAAAGACATTTTCTGCATTGAAGTAGAACACAGGACGGTAGTATGCAACAGATAGTTTGTCAAAAAAAAAGTCCTGTAGAGGTCATTTATCTCCCTGGATCAAATAAGATCAAAGTTAAAATCAAGATCCCTGTGCGGTTGTTGCAGCAGCAAACAATAACGGGATATAGCCAAGACGAAAATAAAGATAGCAAATGAGACAAAGATAAGTAGTATAGATGAAAAAGTTAAAAGCATGGATTAAGGACATTATTTGAGCATGCACACCACAGCAGGACCTAAGAAAATAATGAATGTAAAAAAAAATGTACATTAAACAAATTATTAAACATATCAAAATATGTGATATGTGATAAGCAGTGTGAAATTACTGGAAAATAAAATTTTAAAATCCATAAAAATATAAAACATAGAAGAACAGTAAGAAAATACATATGCAAGGATTCAGTAAATATACATGATGTGCAATTCGGTTTTGTATTCACACTTACACAACAACAGAATGCATATTGACTGTGCAGAAAGAGAGTAGGAGTGTAAATGTGCTCAAATGTGTGTATAGTTGCAAATTTATACCTAAAATAATTGTAATGGGGTATTGTCCAGCTCAGTCAGGGAGGGTGAAACATCAGGATTTCACACCAAACTGTCACCTCTGTGCTTTTCCCATTAAATTTCATTGAAATCAGTCACAGCCCAGAAAACAAAATGTCCTTGTTTGAAATGGAGCAGGGACTTGGGCGTACCTCGGATGTAGCCTTTCTCCTTGACCGACTGCAGCGTGGGCCGTTTCAGGAGGAACTTCATGAGCTTGGTTCGAACCCTCTTCTGGTCTGTGTCTCCTGCATTGCTGGAGGAGCTGTGGACACTGGGCCTGGAGGCTGGGAGAGGGGGCGTATTTTATTTTAATGAACACTTCTTACAATAGCAAAAAACATTTACATGTTCCTACAGTTCAAACGTATTCCACCAATGACAATGTTCAACCTAAAACTCTTCATCAAACAGCCGTTATGAGACGTTTATAATGGATTTGAAGCTGGCTCTCAACTGGTGAAACATATTTAACTGGGCTGCAACATAAATAAATCCCACATGATCTGTGGGCACAAGTCAGGTAAATGTATATAACCTGTTTGTTCCATTTACCTCTCCTCTTGTCCATCATTGTCCCAGACCGCTCCTCTCGCTCTGTGATAGAGGAGTTCTCACTATAGTCCACATCCTCCTCTGAGTGATGGTCCTGGTACTCCTGGCACCAATGAATAAACACAGACATACGTGCAAAACGATTCAAGGAAACAGGAGTATGAAATAACGTATTGCACAATATTGTTTTGATTGTTTAGTCAATCACACAAGAGTATTTAATGTCAACTCAACAACCTTGATGTAACTGACAATCAATCCATTTCTCTTTTTTTCAAAAACAAATCTTAAATTTAGCCTGAACCTGAACACTATCGAGCACGGCTTATTATTAAGGAAGTCTCAACCACTGAGACAAATGTCAGTGGTGACCAATGGGAAATGAAAGGACTTACAAGTTGCCGTATGGTGTCCACTAACACTTTGTGCCAGTCATTGATGATACTGTCTGTGTCGTACTGTATCAGAAACTCAACACCATTCTTGCTTTTTAACTGTGGGAGATGAAATAACACATTGAGGACAGGTTAAACTCACAATAACTCACGATAGCCATTTTATTACTAGACAGAAATGCATGAGAAAATTGTTTGTGAAGCACAATAATTACACCTTACTTCCCACTGCAGCCGCCAACATTAAAATGTAACATGCATATGTATTAGATGCTTTGAATCAACGTGTCCACCATATGATGTACTTTGCATTACGTTCCACAGCAACAAATGAACACACCTCTAAAACGTTCTTTTTGCTGGATTTGTCTCTGGACGCCCAGGTAACCACTGCCCCCCGCAGGTCCACGGTGACCTCCGGGACGATCTGATTGGTCTTGTTCTGTGCGAAGAAAAATACAGCTGCTGGTGAAACTGACGGCGCTGCATTCCAAGAAATGAGACGCTCAAACAAAGCTCTGAGTGTCCCTGAGTGTTCATAACCCGAGGGCTTGTCTGTGCTGTCACTTGTCATTGTGGTGCCACGACATCCTGCACGCAGCTGACCGTCTGACGTTTCATTTCCTCTATCAGGCTGATATGGCACATGGCACCAAACTGGAGACTACATGAATCAGTTTTCCAGACAGTGTCTACAAACTTAAAATCACTTAAAGGGGAGTCAAAGGCTAATTGTGTTTTTTTTTTTTACCCCCGGCCCTTGTTATAACCCTGCCCTCCCGCAGAAATGTACAGAATGCACCGTGAGCAGGAATGCAGAATCTCCAGTGAGGAACTCATATTCAACTGTGATGTCAGCATGTTATCGTTTCAGGGTGAGCGCTTCTCAAATCCCTCCATGCGTAAATGTGAGTGCATCTACACTGCAGAAAATCTTCGTGTTAAGTCTTGTTTTTCTTATAACACGAAAAGAATCTGTCGGTGCGATGACATAACCAACTTGCTACCAATGCGGTTTCACTGTTTCAGGATGTTTTTTTTTCCCTTCTTCTTCTTTTTGGGGGACAGAGTATAAATAAGTTGAAACAAGACAGAATAAGGAAGATGAGCCCACTAGCCCACTCGAGAAAATGACGCTTGATTCCAAAAAATTCTGGAAACAAGGTGATTAGCATTGGAAACAAGTGGGATTATCTCATCCCGCTGGCAGGTTTTTTTTTTCACTTGTTTTTGGAAAAACAAGATTTTAAGACAGAATATGCAACTGAGTGACTTGTAAAGATGATAAGAGATTTTTTTTTGCAGTGTGTTATTTCTGAGTGCGGCTTGTACCGAGGCTCCCGTCGCTGTCGACTTCGGGTCTTTGTGGAACGTCAGCACTCCTCCGTGGAGAACCGTCCACGACTGGACCCAGTTTTTCCTGAGGAGGAGCAGAATCAGTATCGCGAGACAACAAAGCAGTGCAGAGAGTAAACAGGTGGTGGGGATGACACATGACACCATGAACACACACACACACACACGCACACACAAAAGAGAGTGAGAGAATTTTATAGTCTGCTGCTCGAAGGTAAGTGGAGTTTCACATTACCTCACTTTCTTGCCGTTCTCAGACACTTTTGTTTTGTTGAGAATTCCAGCTTTCTCTAAGTTCTGCACCTGAAAATGCAATACATCACAATATTTCATTTGAGTTTTACAGATTAACTGTTAAGATTATCAATAAAGTTGAGATCTCTGGAGTACACGATGATATGAAGGACACACAATTCTGGCTCCAATGTTAAATACAAACTTCACTGACACCATTATGAGTGAGGGGACTGCAGTGAATAATAGTGAATTACATAACATTGCTCTAATGATATCAGTGGTAACCAAACTTCTCCACTACGCTATGTGCACAATTATTATATCCATGCATGCCTCATTTTTTAAAATTATTTTCAGTATTTGATGAATTGTGACAGTAAAAGTTGTGCTGTGTTGTCACTATAACTCAGTTACAGTGCTCAGATGTGCTATGTATCAATGCAACTAGGAACATTTGAATGTAGGCAAATATACAGAATCTTCTTTTCTCTGTTGGTCTTTTATCATGAACTGGGACAACATGGTGAACATGTAGGTTTACCAGGCTGACAGTTTGGTGGTAACGTGAACCCCAACAGTAAAATCTCTGCATCAGCACGTGGCAAACAGGATGATTTCACTGAACACTGCACTTCAAACAGTCAAACAGATGCAGGGGATGAAACACACACGTTCCAGTGCAACAAATGCTCCTTGAATGAACTGGTATTATACCTCTGGCCCGTCATAGATAGACACTGCTATCTATGCATCAAGCTCAGATGAGTGCTTAACCTAACAACCCACGTTGTAGCGTAGCCACTGCGAGGTCAGATAATAGGGGCTTCTCCAGGGCCGAAACCCAAAAGCCTTCAGAGGGAGACACAGAACACCATTCAGACAGGGGGCGGGTCAGAGAACTCTAGGGCAAACTTCACAGATGACTGGGAACAGAGTTGCCTTTTTCGTTTGTTTTGTTTTTTGTTTTCAGGCTGCAGCTAATCTGGTGTAATCAGTATCAGCAGACTGGACAGGCAGGCCACTCACGTGATGCTGCGTCTCCGGGGAGTTTCCTGCACTGGAGCTGTCGCTGCCATAGTCTGATGCATTCCTTCTGTGAGTTGGAACGAACCTCTGAACCGTGGGGGGAGAGGAAGAGAGCAAAATTTTAGGATGTGCAGTGTCATGCTCAGTGAGCGTGAGACGGCAACATCAAGTTGATAAGAGTCATTTGCATAATGAGCAGGTCATGTCAAAGTTTCTGCCTTTTGCAGCTGAATTAGCCGTACACTGTGCACTATAAATATCTGTTAGTGTAGTTGCTCATGACAAAGAAGACCTTAATACTGAAGGAAATGGGACAGGTCTCCCCGGTTCGCCACATCACCTATTAAAATCTGGGTGGAAGAGCTGAGCAAAAACCCAGTCCTTCCCCCAACAACTATAACTGGAGTGCCCTTGAGCAAGGTGCCGTTATGTCTGAGCTGCCTGGTGGGAAAAAGTACAGAACTTTATTTGTGTTCAGCAGCTACCAGGTGTGTTTGTGTGTGTGTGTGTGTGCCCTTGGGCCTTTGCTGTAAATAAGGCTGTGCTCTGAGTCAATTTGCCTTGCGAAATAAGGGTTAAAATAAGCTGGGAGTGTCAGGTGTTTCAGACTCACCCTCACTACTTCTGCCTGACTGAGGCTGTCTGTTCAGGCCAGCTGGCACACCCTGTGCGTATGTGTGTGTGTGATACAGCATGTACATGCAGGTCTGCTAATGCATGGCTCTGCGTGAGTGTGTGCGCGTGTCTTAATGCCCACCCCATCTTCCTGGACTGTGCTGAGCTGTGCCGGTCCCATGGTGTGTCTCCAGTTCTTGAAGACTGACACACCGTCCGCCTCAACACCGTTCCCAACCTTGAGCTGGCCTGGACCGACAGGAACCTGGGGGAACCAAAACGGAAGAATGAACGCTTTCATTTTACTTTACAGTAAAAGTCAATGAGTCGATTAAAAAGGTGGAGTTGAAAGTCTCTTTTTTGTGTTTGTTTTTTTGTAGTTACCAGGTACAGCAATATACCAAAAACACATCACACTCTCTTAAAAATGCACTGGGAATACACTGAGTTGATTCATTGCACTGAAAGGCTATGAAATTATGAGTCAAATACAGCCCTAACACAAACAGCTGTAATCAGAGAAATCACACAAAATACCAAGATTTATTTTCACTATGCCTGTTATTTTAATCAAAAAATAGACAAGTAAATCTGAAAATGATACTGTGTATATTTATCAGGGTTCAGTCTGGGAGTCTGGGATCTGATCAGAAAACCAATAAAAACCTGTGTTATCTGAAAGAAAGAAGAAAAACTCAGCCCTGATTAAGTGTCTCTTGCAGTGTGATGTGCAGATATTTCATGGTAATCTAATAAATTCATCAGCAGAGCGGAGCTTCACCTCAGGCAGGTTCCACTGGGACTTGGAGCCGTCTCTCAGGTAGTAGTAGGTCTGCCCTCGATCATCCAGCGATTTGATCCACTATTACATAACACAAATTTCCTCTTAAAACATTAAATATAACAGATTTAAAAAAGCAAATGTCTATATACTGTAAAGCAAACAAACTCCAGTAGTAGTAGTAGTAGTAGTAGTAATAACAGTAGTAATAGTTTCCTTCAAAGTGTTTTCACAGGTACAGTATTGTTGATCTCATAAAATGTGGATTAAGACCACTTATTCTTCGAAAGAGAACAAAGGTTAAAAAAAAAGTTAAAAGTTAAAAAAAAAATGGCACCTATCTGAAAGCAGAAGAACACTTTTCAGATATTAGAAACTCTTGAAAGGAAAAAAACACCCTTGGGCAAATTTACAGTGTTACTGTAAATTCTGTGATGTTCAGTGAAATCCAGAGGTCATTGTGTAAATAAGTGTTGTAATTCACTTTTTTCTTATGCCCATTCTTTGCCAACCAACTTCATTCATTTCTACTTCAGTCAGTGATTGCCTGCATTTCCCAGAAAGCCAATCAAAGTTCATGTGCCTGAACTTGTTGAATCCTGGTTGAAGTTGGGCGGCAAACAGTAACACTAACAGCGATAGCAACAGCATAAGAAGAGTAAAGAGAGTGAGCTTTTCTAGTCAGGAAAAAGTGATAGTCACACCCCTTTCATAAACTGAGGCTGCTCTGGTCTATTGAGGCTGCTGTCTGCTGAAACTGGTACCTCTCCCTCTGTTTCTATGATGGATTTCTCCTTGCATGACCTCTGAACATTGGCACCAAAGAGAGAATCTATAAAGAAGGACTTGCTCTTTGATTTTGAGGGACTGGCAGCACTGATGTTTACTGTTGATGTTTTAGACAGATGTTTTTTTCTGCAATTCACTGTAACTGCCTTGGAAGCAGCTTGGTATAATGTCAAAGGTGTTCACAGTTAACGAAAAAAAAAAAAAAAAAAATCCACGGCCAAACAACAAAAATGGTGCCAGAAATGAAAGATACTTTGCCAGTAGCTGATTTAAGCATCTGAAAGACCTTTTTAAAACTGTACTTAAGAACCTCTGAGTGCTGGGGATTAGGTTTCGCAACACCACACCCTTTCATCTCCCCTCATGCCACCCGCTGCCCCTGTTGGCTGAGCCTTGTAGCTACCTGCTCTTGGGAGTGTTCGCTAGTGAAGATCCAGGTACCATCGGGGTCCACAGTGAGGTTCCAGCCAGACGGGCTACTGCGGTCCAGGTTAGCCCTGGGGATGATGGCCCGGTTGACGTGGCTGAAGGTGTACTCCTTTGGGAGAGTCGGAGGGGCTGCAATGGCGGGCTCCTCCTGGAAATCAGGTGGGTCAATGACCGGATAGTCCTCTGACGGGTAGTCCTCTTCAGGCAGAGGAGGCTGGGGATGTATACATAAAGAGAAACATGACACATACATGCACAGAAACACACACAAGCACGAAGAAACTGTCTGCACTGTACCACAGAATAATGGACAGGACACGAGCGTGCTAACTCTCATTAAGGGATTTCAGTCAAATCATACATTTCTAATCAGGGTTCCCACTGTGGCCCTGCTGTTAAATTACATCACTTCTCTATGACTTTCAAACTAAGGCGGACTGCTTCCATGACCTAAAAATCCTGTTCTTTGCTGGCTTGTTAAAGTTGTTTTTCAACTCAGAAAAGTTGGGAGAAGATAAGAAGTCTGGTTTCCACTGCAGTTCTATACTTTGTTGTAGAAGGAAAAACAGCGGAAAAGCAGCATGTAATGTGATGATGGTGTGACACTATTTGGAAAATAAATGTAGGTATGTTCCTGTGAAATGAACCACTTGATTTTCAAATTCCATGACTGTCTGGTATATTCCATGGATATTGCAGAAAGAAATTCCACAACTGGTCATAACCCCGTCTAATCTTTTTAACTAATTCAAAACGAGGTCAAGTATCTTGCTTCTTTTGAACTTGGGGACATGCTGTGGGGGACATTCTGTGAGCTCTTCCTGCCTAATGGAAATGAGTCCTGTCTGCTATGTAGGTGCAGGAGATTTAATTCCATTAAAAGCACACTGTATTTACAGCTTTCCCCTGGGTGAAGCTAAAACAGGAGACAGAGAGTGGCTAAGTGGAGCAGCCCTTACCGGCCCATCCTCCTGGAGCCTGTGCGCACCCAAAGGCTCCATCAGAGGGGGGTAGGGGCTCAGCGGCTCTGGGGGCTGCCAAGACGTCTCCCCAGACATTGGGTTATAGAAGTAGAGGCGACCGCTGACCTCATCCACCAATTGCTCCCAGTCAGAGGTCCACGCAGAGGGGGAGGCAGTGGATGGAGACAGGGCAGGGGACTGTGAAGGTGAGGGGGAACAAGGCTCTTCTGCAGGAAGTGCCTCAGGGTCCATAGGGGAGTCGAGGAAGGGGTTGTCCCAGGTGGTGCGCCCCGTGGCAGGGTGGTAGTAATACTCCTGCCCACTTCCCTGATCAACATGCACCTCCCATCCCTCTGGGTTCAGATATGAAGGAGAGCAGGACGAGGCGGCTGAGGGGGGAGACTCGGAGATGCTTTGACGAAGCTCTGCTACATTGACGTACACAGCAGATTTGAGGCTTTCATTCTCCACCTGTGAAATGCCAACAACGCACAGTAAGGCACATGTCAAACACCAAAGACATCTACAGCTTCACCAACAGGCACTTCAATTACTGTCCGTGCAGTGTGTGTGCTACTATAAACAAAGACGTTGTGGGGGTGAAAAAAGTTTGCAGACAGAAGTCATGTATTTCACCTGCCACTTGTGGGTATCTGAAATAGTGACGCATATGTCAACAATGAGCTCTACAGCCCACTGCTCTTACTATAGCTCTCAGTTTGTCAGCCTTCCGGATCAAAATGAGCACAGGAAGTAGCCAACAGCTAAATAACAAAAACCACAGAAGCATGCAACAATGATCAGTACCTAATTCTTGTCTCTTTCACTAATGCAGTCAAAATCATGTGTGTAAAAGTGTCATCAGTCACAACTGTGTCAATTGATGCCTGGTAGAAAAATAGAGAGAGCCGTTTGCTTATCTCTTGTGTGGTTTAGCATTATCACTGTGATGGGTGCCAGATACAAAAAAGATAAACTACCGTACAAGGGAAACACAGGAACAGCAAGTGACCACGAGAGAAATGCACGAGAGTCTGAACTAGGCTAAACATCACCAGTATCACCACTGTGTACTGCCCTGCTGCAAACAGTGTGCTAGATACTGCACAGCAACTCTGTCCTATTATGGAAAACACTCTTTTCAGTGTGCGGACTTTATTATCCCGTGCGGATAATGGCTTCAAGTAAAACTAAATCCAATATGAGTTTCTTTTTCATTTTCCTCTTATTGAGGGCAACTCTTGAAACCTCCAAGTCATGCTACTTTCATGAAACTAGCTCCACATGCTTTAACTTGCCCCACGGTAGGCACACCATTATGCAAAGAGAGTCCATCATCACAACTAATTTGGTTAAAGAATGCCAATGAGAGTGAAACTGAGTGAAATGAATGGCTGCCTTTGTCCTCCACCGTCCTGAAACTCTGAAGCAGTGGCTATCGTCACAGTCATGGCTCCGCACTTGAAATGACCCCTGCCAAAATTTAAAAAAAAAAAAAAAAAAAACAATCTCATCATGTCGTTCCCCTCTCACCTGTGTCGTGGTGAGGCGATTCCTTCTCACTTTCATAGTCCCGGGATAGACCGGCTTGCAGAGCCCTGCGTATGCTGTCATGATGGCACAGATACAGACACTGCTGCCTCTTTCACACTAGCCTCTAAACTACCTCTTATTCTCCACACCTCCCCCATAGTCTATATTTACCAGGGCTTCAATCATGTGTCTGTCTGTGCTACATCTGGACATCACTATGCGGTGCTATACAGGAGAAACAACTTGGACCGTCTCAGTGGCTGAGAAGCTTTCAAGATATAAGTTGTAAGTTAACTGGTCACTGAGAGTCAAACTTCCTACAATACAACTAATTAAGTCCATTTCTTTATGATCAACCTAACAATCAACTGCATTTTCTCATTATTCATGGTGTTAATTTGATGCGTAGTTCATTATTGATCTCAGGACAACAATGTGGCAATCAATATACACAACCAGACAACTGACCCCAAAATAGATTGATTGTAAACAACAATACACCATGACTGGACCGAGACAGAGGAAATGAGAGAGTTGCATCATTGATCTCCGAGCTTGCTACAGTGGCATGCCCTGAACGCTTGGAAAGACATCAAGCCCCAAGGAACACAGCAAGCTAAAAAAAAAAAAAAAAAAAAAAAAAAAATCACACATGCAATCAATGGAAAACTGCACAATGTAGGCAAATATGTAAATGTCACAAAACACTGATGCAGAGAAGCATGTTGGACTGTCACATCTCAGCTTTGAAGGGAAATATCTGATGACCAACAACCTATGAGGCATGCCAATGCAGAGGTGGCAAAAGTACATACATTCTTTACTCAAGTAGAAGTACAGAAACCCGTGTAAAACACTCTGGTAAAGGTAGAAGTGCTTCTTCAGCTTCTTTGCTCAAGTAAAATATACTCAATGTACTAAGTAAAATGTCAATGTACTATGTACTATGTGCAAAAGTACTCAAAGTACTATCAAACTAAAAAGTAACCCTTTGGAGGACATTTCGACAGGACTTTTTCAACAACTGGCTGTTTCTCTGAATCTACTCCACTGGCAGTGTTGGCTGGTTCACTTCCATCCATGGTGCTGCCAGTTCTCCGTGTCACAGACATCACACTCAGTAGATGTCATTTCTCTCCAGCTGAGTCTCCATATCTTGTCCGTTTCGTCGTGTTACATCTGTCGTGTGTGATATGCACAGATGTATACACCGAGGGATTGCCTTTTCTATTTTTGTCCCATCTCCTTATCTTGATATGGGTCTTTATGTTGGGAAGGCATGCAAAACAAAAACAATCAATAACTCTCTACAATACATTAAAACTAAAGAAACAAGCCTGTTTTGAAAATGTAAGGGTATCAAGTAGAGATATTTGTGTTCAAATGCAGGGACTAAAAGTAAAAAGTTGTCAGAAAAATAAATACTCCGGTTAAGTGCAGCGACAAAGCATCTGCACTTTAAATTTTTCACACCACTGTGTCTGGGCTAATGAGCACATAATAATAACACAGTGAACAGGCCTACCAATGCCATGCCTATTATATAATGCTCACTGCCATGTACAAGTTTAATCACTCCTCCATTTTGAAGCAGCTCCAGGATGTATATCAGTTCGACATCCAACATCACAACTGTAGTTCTCTGGTCTATCGCTCTGATTTAGAGAGTTGTTCATGCTCAGTAGAGATTGGAAAACACAGCTGGAGCAGATGTGAATGTCAACAAACAGCAGTTCATTGGTACAAGGTGACAAACACACTGAAACCCATTAAAGCTTCGGATGAACACCGAGCCTCTCCCTGCTGCTGACAGATGAGAACTGCAGTTTGTAACGAAGACTAACTTTACACTCTTTTTTTCAGACTGACGCCAGCGCATGTTCAACATTATTTAAAGGGGTTCTGAATGTGTAACATGAGCCACTGTGTACAAACCAAAAATTTCAAGCGTCAAAACTGAAATAGTGAGGCTTTCATGCAACAGCAGCGCAGTTCTGTGTCAGTTTCACCATCTGCTGAGCTTGTTGATGCATCACAGGAAAAGAGACAAGCGCAGAAGTGACATTTGTGTAGGGCTGCACAAAGCAGGAAGCCAGTTATCAAAATATATATGCTGCCCACAAAGAATGGAAACTCATTACTTAGCAATAAAAAAACGAATCAGTGTGAAGGTAACACTTTAGGTAATCAATCCTTACTGTAGCGTTACAGTTTGAGGTTAAACCTACCTGAGGCGCCACAGGCAGAGACAAGGCGTTCTTGGCCCGGTGACTCGGCCATACGCTGGCATACATGTCCACCATATTTAAACTACTGCACCAAGAAGAGCCATTATAACCGCACAACAACGGATACAGAAATATACTGCTCACACACACAACCACATTCAATCAAACTGGGATGAGAAGGGCAAGCACACACACATCCTTTAACACATGAACACGCCCTCGTGCACACATCCTCCTCTCACGGCAGCTGTCACAGTTGCAACCCAAATAGAAAGGAGAACTATGCACTCTGTTACAATAACAGGGGGAAGCGGCTGTGTGAGGAGAGGGTAAGATGTTTGTGTGTGTGTGTGTGTGTGTGTGTGTGTGCTTGTACGCCTCCATGTCTGTGAACAGGAGATGGAGGCAGAGTGTAAGTGCCAGTATTTGCTAAGAGAGAAAAAGAGAAGGACAGAGTGAAAACTAGACAGAGAGAGACAAGTGTTAGACACAGGGAGTGAAACAGAGTTCATGAGCCGCTTCAGTCTGTTTCCTGCCCACGTTGCCAAATGATGACAAAGGAAATGTCAGCTTGGAAACAAGTCTTTAAAAGAGTCCATTCCGTTTTTGTCATGGGTAAACTCAATTAACTGGCAAGGAAACGTAATGGAAAAAAGCAATACAAAAAACAGCTTCCGGTTTCGTCTATTTCCCCTTGCTGGAGCATCCACATACAGTGGCTACTGTAATTTGTTTGGTTGGATTATTCCACATTTACAGTATGCCCCTGTTTAGGTAAATACAAAACAAAAAACAGTTAACCCTGTATTAATAGGTCACTCAGCCATTACGAAAAAGGAACTGATTATTTCCCATAATGTTTTGTGGGAACTCCTCACAGGCTACTACTTTGATCCCACATCAGATGAATTTCGAATTCATGGCAGCGAATGCCTGAAACAGGAAGTTTGTGTTTCAATCAACACTTCCTCCCAAATGTGAAAGTGTTGGCCCTTCTGTATAAGCCGTACAGTGCAATCTGGAGGGTTCAGGGTTACTAAAAACTGCTGTACTCATCTTCATTCCACTATTGGTTTTTGAGGCAGGTGGGTGGCTCTTACATGAGTTGTGCTGACATCTACTGCCTTCCAAGTTCAAGTGTGTATGACTGGGGTGGCTAACCTCTGTAGTTCCTGGAACATCCGAAACATTTTAGCTGACTATCAGGCACCTGAGCAGAGGTTGTTTGTTATTCAAATGTGCCTGAGAAAGGCCTCGGATACATTACATAATGTAGGGATTAAGATATACATCCAAGTCTGGTGAATGGGATCTCCCTTAAACATTACAGATCAGCTGTGTTATGTTGTTATGAGGAAATTCTTAGCTTGTTTTATATGCAAGATACAAATTGCTATGCTTTAAGTTCCAGCATCCCAAAATTCAACAAATGGAAAGAAATCCTAAGTGTTAAACAAATTTTACAGGCATGCGTTGGGGCGGTAATCCTTAAGTGCAGATGATTCTGCCTTCAGCAAATGCATGAAGCAGCAATCTACTTGATTACTTAACCACATTAGCAAACGTCCATTCACACAATGGACTAGCAAATTGGGGCCCAAATCACGCCACAAAACACACAGTTGAGCTATTGAATCAGTCTGGCTCCACCCCGCTCTTACATCACACTCCTCATGGCCCAGAATCCTGGATTACCGGAGAGATGCCCAATGCTGAATTCCACTTTTTAACACATGTAAGGCCTGATCATATCTTTATGAGCACTAAAGTACCAGTATCTTCAGAAGCAACTGTACTATGAGTTGTTCAAAGTGAAAAGCCCCAGCATCCATTGAGAAGCCACCTCAAAGAAAAATATACAGCCAAATGTGCCATATGCAGAGACAAATACATGTCAACATCCAGCATGATGCCAATAAACTGAATAACAATGGTCTGAAATTCATGTGACTTCAATATGATTTGGGTTTTGGAAACCTGCTGTAGTATACACACTGTACTACTAATACATGCACCGAATGATAAAGTCACAACAGCAAACCCAGGATACTGCACCAAAACACCCGCTGGGAGTTTAAAATACATTACTGAAACAACAACACAAAATATTTTTCCTTGCTATACTGAGAGTATGACTCCTGCAACTTGTGTCACGTATCACTTTAGACTTTATAATCACTGATCATTAGTGCTGGCAGTAGGCAGTGGCAATAGGACCCCTTAGGAGATTAACACAGAGTGTAAGCCCCCAAAAATGCTGACTTTCAACTTTCCTTTCTCTTGTCTTGATTGGTATGTTGAACCTAATCCCTGCTAGACTGTCCTGCATCAGTGCTCTCATGTTCAAACATAATTCTGAAGGCCAGTTTTAGGCCGAGAATTTTCTCCACTGTCATATTTTAAAGTATAAATGAGGTGCATCCCGTCAACAACTCAAATACAAAGTGTACACACAGGCTTATTTTGCAAAAGCTCAAACTGTGACAGAATGTACCAGCAAGAACTCCCTCTTGCAAGCCAGCTGGCTAAGTGGCAACAAAACATCCCCAATCACAGCAGCCCCAGCAATGAGACCCAGAGGGGTGAGGATAGCCCTTTTTAAAGAGAGATCCAGCAATAGAAAACCTGTCATTATGCTGGCTTTATTTTTTTACACTAAACAGAACAAAGCTGGCATAATAATGCTGCCCCTCAGTGTGAGAAGCCGAGGCATAATGTGTGCCTTTACACACACACACACATCGGTTCAGCTGTGTGACTACACTCTCACACTACCTGTCGGAGCAGTTTCCTGGCATTTGATTTTGCCTGCTCCACTGAGCTGCAGGACTTGCTGTGCTCCTGCGGGTGAGCACTAAGGTTCCCCCAGTGCCCTTCCTAAATCATGTTATGGAAGAACAGACACAGTCAGCTGATCAGTGTAACATGCCAAACATACAGAGGGAGTGGGGCAGAGATATGCACCTGAGGTCAAAAAGTATGGTCGACATTTCTTTTTGTTGCCTAAGATCAATGAGACAATGGACCTCCTGCAGCAGTTATCTGGGATTTGATTGAGAAAGCTCCACAGGTCAGGCTGTGCTCAATATCCATGATTAACCTTTACTAGATGCTCCTCAGACAGATGTAGGAGTACAAAAGTACAGATGTAGTGTTTATACAGGAACACAATGTTTGCACTAAACAGTTTGAACATACAACCACTAAAAATAGTCTGCAGGCTAAGCCTGAGTAAGCATAAACCACCATCATGCATTCATGCATGTTATTCTGCATATGACTTGTAAAGTGAAAGCTACATGTAAAATTTTGGATTCATACAGCAAAGCCACAAATAAAAATCCATCTTTAGAACATGGCTACAAGATTTGCCATCACCTCTTTACCAAAATTAATATTCCAGATAAAACAGTCAGGTCCTTCATACAGGCTTTGACCCTGCACATTAAGTGACCTACATTTGGGCTAATTGCTGGTTTTGCACATGCACATACAAGCACCAACTGCATGGCACTGCTTGCACCAAAGCACCAAAGCCCTGCTTGTTGTGAGTTAGACCAAACCTCACACATCACCATGGAGATGGCCCTCCATTGTGGGGCGAGAATTGGTGCACTTGAGGGGTCCTGGCACGTCTACAGGAGCTGCAGCAGCTCAGTGTCCGCCCAGAGAAAGTGAGGGGCTCATTCATCCTTCCCCGGTGGGAAAGTGAGAAACACACAAATAATAACTGGCCATCTTTACAGAAAAAAAAACCTGCGCTGCTTTCCAGCAGCGTCATTACACTTTTGTTGCAGTTACAGAGCATTAAAGCCGCTGTGTTTTGGTAATTTCAGTGTTATGATGCACATACAATCCCAGGGCAGCCACTCACTAAACTGACACGAGACTTTTCAACCATTACATGCCAGTGTTATTAAAATGTTAGTTCAAATGGATCTTACATTTTAATCTTATTAAAAACTCGCTCCGACGACCTGTCTCGCAGCTGACGTCACCTCACCTTGCAACAGGTGCGAAACCGCGGTGAACTCCGGTAAAAACTTACCTGTCACAAAAGATTTTTGGCTTTTGATCAAATGTATCCTGAGCAGAAAACTAGATGAACTATATATCTGGAAATGTTTCATCGTCTCTCTGCTGTATCATAATAATTCCCAGGAACGTCATCGGCGCTCGGGCAACCAGGTAGCAGCTGGAGCCTGGAGGCTGTAGTTTGGGAGTGGCTGGCAACTCTCGGATTAACTCTTTCCTTCCTTATACCCTGCAGCCAGCCGATACAACCTGTTTAGAACCTGTTTTGGTATTGCTGCAACCTGAGAATCCCAATCGACCTATACGTCAGCTTCAAAACTGTACGTCTCTGGCTGTTGTAGATCCTCCCTTTCCAATATAAAGCCGATACTTAGCCTGCAAACCTCCAGCTCCAAGTCAACAACCAAAACCAGGAGCTACAGCGCACCATGTCAATCAAAAATGTTCAATCAAAGTCATACACACCAGGTAAAAAGTGATTCCGCACCCGAAGAAACAACTTTCGCCGACCAAAACTGAGATGTTGAATCAGCTGCTTTCACCGAGGTATTCAAGCAGCAGCCCCTTGCCCATTGAAATGGCATGCAGAAAGGCACGGCCGGGCATTCATATGCTGATGAGCTGGCACACACACTATGAACTCGGCCAGCACGGTATTCCAAGTTAGGACCTCCAACTGCAAAAAGTGTGCGTCTTAACTCTTAATCTTATCACTCAAAAGAGTGTAAATTCATCCAATAAAAATCTTGGAACAAGCAGATTTACATTAAAATCAAGAGATAACGCCTCGCCCCTTTGGTAGATATTATTATTGGTTTGGAGAAAGGTAAGATTTTCAGATTGAAGGTTAAACTAAGGGGCTTATTACGACGGATGTGTTTTTTTTTGTTTTTTTTTTTGCAGTGTTGTCTGTCGGATGGCTCCAGAGCCCTACATGCAGGCCAATGCTAAGCTAGCCCTTTTTTATTCTATGAATTAAAGCCAGCAGGGGATCGTATACATTTATTGACTGTACTCAACACAATGGGCCTACCTTGCTTCAAGACTATATTGATCTCTTACAAACAAACCACTAATATTGTAGTTTTCTTGACGTTTTCTGTAATCTTTCATTTTACCATGTAGTCCCCCTACAAAACTGAGATGAAAAGTTCCACTGATGGCCAAATTCAATTCATGCTTTTATAGTGATTTACACATTGTAAGTACTTTATGCATGTCAGTTTGTGATCCGACTGGTAACATCTATTGATCCCATGAATAATTGATTTTACTCATATTTTTTGGTAAAAATCTATCTAAATCATATGCTTATTTCCTCCAGCTTGGGTTTGGCGCTTAACGCTGATATTTCCTCCTATTATTTAATAACACCGAGGTATAAAAGCCCAAACTGATGTTTTCATCCCCAAATACGTCAAACTGATGAACTTCTCTAGCATCGTCAGATATGATTGATTAAAAATATCAAGGGACCTTGCATGTAACTCTTCTACTTCTCCTGAGTTGGCGGTGAAATTACTGATATACTGTATATCAGTTACTTTATAAACAGTAGGTAAAGATTTCAAATAAGGCCTGCCCAGATTTTTACGTGATAAAACTGCGCCCTCTTGTGGCCGTAATTTATAATGACAACATGATGTGAACCCATGCTTGAGTTAACATCCAGTAACACAGTATGACTGAGGTGATAAAGCACTTTAAAGTCTCACCTGCTCCTTGGCACCTGCAGAATGAGCTGGTTCTGCAGTTTGACTCTCACTCTGCTGAAGTGATAATGTGCTGTCTGAAGCTTTAGCACCTGACAACTCAGAATATGGGACTTCAGATGCTGGCTCTGTTAGATCCGGTATGGTCTCATAGATAATCGAGTTATCAGTCACAGGGAAGTTTATAGATATATCTCCTTTTGTTTTTATTTGGCATCTCGAGGTGTTTGGCAGTTCTACTTGTTCATCCTGTAGTGAGCCTGCCGACAGCCGCTGGGGATGACCACGCCTGGCCTTGGGCACAGGTTGTGTGTAGAGGCTCTGGCCATCAGTATTCAGAGGTGTTGAGGTAAATGAAGGGCCTGCTGCTGAACTGTGTGTCCGTACATGATGAAGGACATCTCCAGATCTGGAAGAGGCGTGTCCTCCTGTCAGCGTCTCTGTGTGCTCGCAGGCTGCGACGTTCGGGAGGTTGTCACAGAGACCAAACGTTGAGAACCGGAAAGTGTCTTTGGGAGGCTCCTCGGCCGGTACACGAACTGTCGACATCTCTCCGTCTGGCTTTGCTGCTGGCATATCCACTGGCTCACTGTTAGTCACAAACTCAGCAGGATGACAGCTGTTAGGCCCTGGATCCAAGAGGTCTTTATTAAGCGAGGGGATCTCCCGGACATACTGTGCTGGGATGTAAAAGGGCTTGCTGTGCTGGTCTTTGCAGACGTGCCACCAGTGGTCATTAGTCTTTGAGATGAGGATGTAACTTTCATTAGGCTTGATGGACACAAGATGACCATCCCTGGCTTTGTACTCATATTTATACTGCACTGACACAAGCTCCATGCTGCAGTCCACCTCTGTGGCCTCTGTGTTGCTGGGCAGTCATGGATACAGTGTCACAATCTTGGAGCTGGGAAGAGAGGAAATGTGAAGTTGTTGTGGCTTTTCAAAAATAACTATTAAAATGTCAAAGCAGCAAGAGGATTGTGATTAGAATGGGCAGACTTTGATTCTTTCAGCGTTTAAGCGCTTTGTACATGACAATGTGCATTGTTGCACGCTTCCACCTATAGAAATATGTTACACTTATCTCTGTCGTTGTACCTTGGTCACCTATGGCATGTTGATGTTTGATATTATCACTGAACAGAATGCAGACGTACCAGAATAGCTGATACGGCCTCAAGATTTGTGTTAAAACAAACGTGAACAATTAGCTGGCAAAGGTGACAGTCTGTGCACAGAATTTAAGTCACAGGAAGCCGCCTTCTTTTGCTGCAAAACAAGAGCTTGATCTTGCAGACCACTAAAATAGCAGACGCAAGGCTGCTACCCACAAAACAGGAAACATGCACCAACCTGGTCTGAACGTCGATCCAACGTCATCCAGCAATCTCAGTTTTCCATATCAGGCCCTGTGTTATCCATGAATCACTCGGAGTATTTACAGCATGTTGCTTCACCCTACATCATGTGTGATGCCAAAACAACAAAACGACAGGGGACAGTGCTACATCAGATATAATAGGTAACATTTTAAGGTTTTACTGTGGCCATAATGTTCAATCATAACATTTTCACCTAATTTTTAACAGTGACTGGGCACTTTCATGAGTTAAAGCCTTTCCTATATTGTGTATACAATGCGAAAATCAATTAAGTGTTAAAGTGAAAAAAAAAAAAACCCTCATTCACAGGAAATTACTTTGAATAATGACACAACTCAGATATTCAAATCAATAATTTTCACTCAATGTAACGCTGCATCTAGCACTTTAATGCAGTTATGTGAAAAACTAATTACACCACAAAAACATAGGAGTAACTACAAGATCTGTACAGTTTTAACACAGTGTTAAATTATAAACAAAGCTGAAATAGACGAGGTGAAGCAATCGGGAGTGTCTGTACCTCTATTTGTAGCGGCTCTCCAAAGCATCTGACTTTTGTACACACTGGATGGTGCTCACCACTTGCCTGACTTCTTTTTCAAAAATTTCTTCTGACACGGGAAGTCTCTCATGCAACCATGAAGCTGTTTTCTGCCAAATAAATCCAGCGTTACAGAGCCTACAGGCTGTCTCTTACACCGCTGCTTACATGTATCTGCTTCGTTCTCATTTCCTGTTCCCTGTGTGTGTGTCAGTGCGACTTTGACAGAGCCTGTGACTCTGCGGCACACAAAAAGCGTGACAAGTGGGAAGTCTGACTTTAACCCTACTTCCCAATGTATTCTTGTATCTGCGACTGACTACTTTATGGCCTCTTAGTGTCATAAAGCGGCCTGGAAATAGTACATGGACACGGTGATTCATTTTCTCACTACACACAGAGTGTGATTACAGCAGTATAATAAATATAGGCAGTTTCAGGCTAATGACATTTCAAGCACTTTATTCTCTGAGAAACCTTTAAAGGCAACAAAGTGGCATTTCTGAATCAAGGCAGATTTATGTTAGAAAATAAACAGTTTAAGTAAACAGCAGAGGCACCTGCAACACAATAAAACAATATCTCATCTCAGTCTCAATAGAGCAATGTGTTAACTGGGAAACCACACACACACACACACACACACACACACACACACACACACACACACACACACACACAAAACTTGGATTGAGCTCTTTGTAAAGCTTGTTTAATCGAATTTTTCTCATAATTAATCTCATTATGTCCATCAATCAACCATTCACCATGTGAGGAGTTTGCATCTGCACTCAGTTCGCACAACATCAAACAGCAAAATGTTTTGCTTCAAAAAAAAAAAAAAAAAAAAAGTGTCAGACATCTGATAGTGTGAGATTTGTTTGATAGTAGCGGATCAGCTGACATACCACCAACTACCATGTGACTAACACCCAAACAGAAAAGTGACAGAAAAATTAGAACACAGTTCGCACATCTTTCCATCACCATCATTTGATTTACTTGTTTTTTGACATGATTGGAAGCCCCGCCGTTAGGCAGGGCATCAAAAAATTAGTTGATACTCATAATGTTCCTCTCCACGGAAATCTTTAGTAAAAGGCGAAAGATTTATACGATCTGAAGAGAAACAAGAGTGTACTGATTTGACGAGGGAGCCGCGAGGGGAGTCACTGTCGCTGCTAGGATTGTCGATAACGGTGCAACTAAAACAGCCACACAACACACACTTCATTTCAATCTCGGTAACCATTCATTAGCACTGGCAAATTATAGCACCCAGTAAATTAAGTTATAATAACAGACATTTTAAAGAGAATTCAGACATTATTCAGACATTCGAACCGCGCAATGCAGTATGGGTAATGAGCATATGCATAAGTTGATATTTCTGTCTCATAACACGCTACAACGCTTACTTTTTGCTTAGCCCACAAATTCTAACAGGGAATAGGTAATTACAATATTGTCTTGTGTTAGGAAAAGGCACAACAAAGCAGGCAACGTACAAAGCGTATATAAATCCCACGCATGCGCAGTGCATCTAGTCCCGACACCGCGCGGCTGTTTCAATGTACATCCGAGTCGTCAAAGTGTTTAATGTCTCTGCTGGAAAGTGTATGTACGGAAGCCCTAAAGGGCCATACATAAATACATTTTATTTCCTCCGTTTTCTCGTGATAACGAGATAATTCCTCCGTTTTCTCGTGATAACGAGATAATTTTCCTCCGTTTTCTCGTGATAACGAGATAATTTTCCTCCGTTTTCTCGTGATAACGAGATAATTCCTCCGTTTTCTCGTGATAACGAGATAATTTTCCTCCGTTTTCCCGTGATAACGAGATAAATTTCCTCCGTTTTCTCGTGATAACGAGATAATTTTCCTCCGTTTTCTCGTGATAACGAGATATTTTCCCTCCGTTTTGAATGAATGAATGAAACGTGATAGGCCTGAGATTTCCATCATACGTGACATGTCATGCTGACTGACGTCTCCTTGGACACATAAAGCAGGGGTCACCAATCATGTGCCATGGAGGGCCGAGAGGCTGCAGGTTTTCATTCCAACCAAGACCTCCACCAGGTGATTTCACTGATCACCTGGAGCTAATCAGTGAAATCACCTGGTGGAGGTCTTGGTTGGAATGAAAACCTGCAGCCTCTCGGCCCTGCATGGCACGTGATTGGTGACCCCTGACATAAAGCATAAAGCTATTTCAGCCTGTGTCAGGCCTTGATTGAACAGATAAGTGATGCAGTGATCAATACTCTCCTGCTCCTCTGACATTGCTACACTGACTGATGTTTCCTGCAATAATTTAATAAGACAATCGCTTTGTTTTCTCGAGATCTCGATTTAATTATCTCGTTATCACGAGAAAACGGAGGAAAATTATCTCGTTATCACGAGAAAACGGAGGAAATTTATCTCGTTATCACGGGAAAACGGAGGAAAATTATCTCGTTATCACGAGAAAACGGAGGAAATAAAAATATTTATGTATGGCCCTTTAGGGCTTCCGTATGTATGACACCACTATGCCTTTTTTTATATTAACACAAGTTACCTAAATGCATGGGTGACTCAATATCTCTGACTTTATTCACTTTATTACACACGCTCCAAGAAAACAGGCTGCAGCAATAGAGCTTTAAATAAATATTAACTGGCCTTCTTCGTAAATTCAGTCTCCTCACAAGCTTTTCGACAAGAGGAGCTAACTGAGGCCTTGTGGTTTCACTCAACTCATAATTTTTCAACCTAAATAATTCAGACCTTTTACAATTACCCTCGAAAGAAGGTGTCGAAAACTGTTTTTGAAAATATATGGGCCTCTAATTGGCCCAATATCAGTTTTGCCCGAAAATTCATTCGCTATTCTTGAAAACTAAGCGCATTTTCGTCCTATGTTCTGTGGCGGTGACCAGTCTACAGGTGGGCCTTGGCTAGATTAACATCAAAACATGTTTTGGTCCCTTAATATTTCGAATGTCAAAGAAATAAAATACATCTTTGACCTAGTTTTCATACACTGAAACACCTCCAGGTAATCTGTACGTGGTGAAATCTATTTTTGTCTATTTCAATTTCTCCAGCTGAAAGCGGTTGACCTCGGAGGCCACAGGCTGAAACTAAATAAAAAGACAAAACGACAAAAAATGGTATTAACTAACTAATTAATAACAAAGCATGCGACACACACAGCTGTGACTGAGTGTAATTACCGGCCCGGTGCTTCCATCTTCCCCAAACTCGCCAAAAGAAAAAGAAGAAAAAGTTGTGTAAGGTGAGCCATAAAGCTCTCGGTCCTGATTGGACAGTCGGCCTTGCTGCATAATAAATTGCTCATTAGAGTAGAACTAGTTTTGGCATACGGCTCATTGCTTTCATCGCTGCCATGCTCCACTAGAACTTACTGGAGCACAGCGATGTGATGCAGATGAGACTTGTTTCCAAGTGCTAAATGCAGTCTGAAGAGCTTTATGGCAGCAGCAGCGTTACAATGATGCAAAGATACAACTTCAATTTGTACCTGTGTTTTAATTTAATTCTACCTGCATGATAATCTGGACCAGGCAGGCTATGCTGGGCATGGAGTGCATCAGGTTATTAAATGACTCACAAAAAGGACAAAAATTAGCTGTCATCCCTGTTGGAGTTACCAGAATCAACCTTTACATCTCCAACCAGGGAAAGGATACTGTGGTTACAGATAAACCACATTTATTTATAATAACAGTTATTCATTAAATGCATAGATTTGCTTTATACTGTCATGCAAGTACCAGAGAGGCTTGTCTTAAAAGTTATGGAATGTTTTTATTGACAGGAAAGAGGTACAAACATGTCATGGCACAGCAGTAATGCTTTTTTTTTAAGTTGATGGCTTCCGACATTGATACGATTTATTTGTAAAACCAAACATTCTTTGTATAATGTGGACAATTACAAAAGTGAACTGATAACCTTGTGAAGGGCATATTTTTTGAGTACCCATCTTAAATACTGTACTGTGAAGGCTACAATCATACGATGCTAGCGGTCCAACAGACACATGGCAGCCTTGTGCAAAAACCTGTCAATACCAGAGATGTCTGAAAATACACGTCTTAGCATATAAAAAAGGATTGGTCACTCTGCATTAATCTAAAGAAACAGTAAAACGAGAAAGAATCCATTTTTGTGCAAGTTCCATGCAGTATCAACTCCACTTTTAAACACACGTGTTCTGTTCCATATTCTTCATGTTTTTCTGTAACTTCTGTATCATTAGAAATCACAACTGGGCAAAAAACTAGCTGCCTCTCTCCTTAATGAACCAGCTTGATGTTAGTGATCACGTGATTACTTTGAGGCAAGAGAATTCAGACTGTGACCTACACCAGAACGATGCTTTACAAACAATATAAACATAAGATTTCATTTCATCTTTGGCCCTTGCTCTGAAAATTGTTGCCTTGGTCCTTCTGGTTCCAAAGGATTGATTGTTTGTACTTGATCTTTTGGTCATCAGTTCTAATATAAATATAAGTCATTTGTTCTATATATCAAAATAAGGCAGGTTTCATTTTTTTTTTTTAAAAAGTGGCATTTTATGATTTGTCCCACTGAGACTTTTCAGTCTACTGTCCATGTTTAGCTGCACACTAAGTGATGAGTTGTGTGACCGCTTCTTCCATGGGCACAGGACGCGTTTATATCCTTGCACACAAGGTTTGGCTGAGGTTGCCCTTGAGTGTGGATGTTGGAACAGTTTATCATCCCAAATCCTCAACTAAACCATGACTGAAGAAATTGCACAACTGGCCTCCAACCCCTCAAAGTGTCTGCGTGCAACTTCACCCTCCTCTGTTTGGCTCAGATAGCCTTGACATCGATGAGGTGGCCGTGTTGGGTCCCTTGCCTCTGGGTCTTGATGCCTTGTAGCTTGCGCCCATGAAGCGTGAAGCGAGACCAGGCAGTGAGCTGGAGCAGGGCGCAGGTAATAGGTACAAAGACCAGCATGTAGAAACAGCCCAGGCGGAGAGGGGGGGTCCCTGCACCAGAGGCAACAGCAGGCACTGCAACCAAAGAGTCTTTCACGGGTTCCCTCTCAAAAATATCATAACCTGAGGAAGAGAAATCCAACATTTGGAAAATATATGATGTCAAATAGTTACATTAGCGCACATGGACTTGATCTATCAAGATGTGCAGCCACACATTACAATCTGATTTTAGTCAAATCTAATGACGCAGTTCCATAAAAGTTTAGCAGATCATAGTGAAAATCCCACTCCTACATTTTAGTGCACCCTGGACTTACAGAATAATAGGACAGAGCTAAGCTGGCATAACACAGGAATTATTGGCTTCTAGATGATATGAATCACAGTTTGGAAAAATAAAACCTCATCCCACAGGCTGTTTGGCAGGAGAAAAAATGTTTTTGTTCTCTCTAGCCCAAGAGAGAAAAAACCAAAGTGACAAACAATTGTTCACTTATAAAAATATAAAAATGTTATGAAAGCTCTTTTTTTTTTTAGCTGTGATATTTTAGGTGAGACATTTTTTGGTGGGTAAAGGGGGAAGCTTTGTCTGGTTCAACCTGTTGCACAAGGCACATCTACTTTATCTCCAAGATAGAGCTACTTTTGTTTTAGAACAGTTTAGCACAACACCTTATCATGATCATATTGTTGTACAAACCTGACAGTTAATACATTCATTCATGTACATATTGCTGATAGATACGGCTGGAATTCAAATAATTTGTTGGGTAAACTGTGCTATTTGATACTGCAGCTGTAATATGTATCCCTCACTACTCAGGACCCAGTCTGCCCCGTCCTGTCAGTACCTGCGTAAACACACAGCAGCCAGGTGCCGATGAGCGGGGCGAATGTCTGGCCAGGTTTGGTCACCAAGGCGACCATCCCAAAGAGGAGGGCAGAGGCAGCCTGGTGACGTCGATTCAACACGAAATCTTCGTCCACCAGGTCGGAGATGACCAGTTTCAGCAGCTTGCAGGTCCCTTCTGTAAACACCCGGTTACTGGGAGGAATGAAAGTCAGCTTAGTTTCTAGCCCCAACAGCACTGGGTGGTTTAACAACAGGAAAATACTAAATCTACTTGCTTGCCATTCACCCTTTGGAATCATAAGAATAATTCTGCCACACTTGGTTAACAATTATTGGTGACACTTAATGTGTAGATATGATTTTATAAACTAAAAGAAAGCTAAACTTTACATTTTGGCTTCTTCACCAAGGGTAGATTTTGTTCAGTTTAGTAACAATTACACATTATATGCAGTTCATTAGAGCTGTGTTGTCAGCAATCATCCACCAAGTATGGCTTGATTTTTCTTTTTATTTCCCTTTTCAAAGCCCACTCTCCACAGTCAGAATAAATATGGGTGTAAAAGTCTCTTTTCCAACAGTGTGTGCTTACATAAGGCCAATGTTTTTGTGTGTGTGGATAAAAAACAGGATTCACAGGATTTTGTGACTACATCAGTAAATTGTGGCTGACATAGATTTGTATGAACTTATGTTGGGGTTGGGTGTTGGTAAATAGACAAAAGAAAGCATTCACTACTGAGAATTATCACAACTATTTGGTCACTTGTTGGGCAAGATTCACCACAGGCTACATAAGGGCTTAGGTGGTGTGTACTTGAGGCACGCGTTCACATGCAACTACTAACTACATTACAAGAATAGCACGGTACTTTTCCACTGATAATCCCTGTGTTGTGCAAGTGCTTTGTCCTTGAAGAATTAATTATAGCCTGAGCAAATCAAAATCAATCAAATCAAAAGGCCAAGGGACTGAAATTACGTAACATTAAGGTGAGAGCAAACAGAAACCAACCACTACCCTGGTGACATTTAGAGATCAGCTTCAAAGGCACCAGAGGACAGGGACATTTAGCACTCGACACCTTCCGTGTTTACAGAGTCAACAGACAAGTAATAAATACCTATTCAGTCGAAAGAGACAGAAGCTCTCTAAACTGGAAGGTAAACCTGTACATTTTTCTAGCTGTGGAAAAGGACTTGCAGCAAAGACAAGGTATCAGAACGTCTGGACACCAGACGTGATGACTGTGTGTGTGCTCAGCTTTCATAACGACAGCAAGATAAACAAAAAGCTATCAAACACTGGATCCATGACGTGTGTGTATGTCATACCTAGCAATGAAGATGCACAGCAGATATATGTGGTCAGCCCCTGCAAGCAGCATGGCCACACTAAGGCCCAGTTTGAGCATAAACAGCCAGCGGATAACATGGTAAACCCCGTATCGCTGGCACAGTGTCAGGAAATACAAATTGTTGACGTGGGGAGCAATGTAAGAGATTCCTGCATGGAAGCAAAAGCAGAGCAGCATTACAAGTGAAGAACAAAATAGTGAAAACGTTGAAATCAAGGGGGGTGGGATGTCCATAAAGACGGACATCCAGAAAAATGCAAATTCAGGCAGCTTGGTTGTCTCCAAAAATTTCGAGAATACAATTTCTGTGGGTTTCTCAGTGCTTTCTGGCATTTAAAATTGGGCTGGGATGACTGAAATTGTAACTGTGAGCTGCTGAAAAGCATTTATCATATCAAAAAAGATTTTATACTCACAAAGCTTGCATGTTAACGGCAATGGAATAACTCCATTGAGTGTTAACCATATAACCCTTTTATACTCAACTGCACAACAACTGTACCTAGTATAAAATATAATAATCATGCATGCTTGTCTTGCAATATCAGCGCATCTAAATGAATGAAATCCTAGTCAGTATAGGAAATTCCCTTTACATTTTATCTTTGATGCTTCACCTCTTAAAGTGATCTTACCTAGTAAGATAGAACCTGTAGAGGCAGATATGCTGTCAGATAGGAGATGTTCCAGGAAAAGAGGGAAGAAGTTGTTATTGAAGTGGCAGTGAAACACCTGCAGGGGGAGCAGGAACAACGTCAGAGAGAAACTACAACATACTGTAAACCCAGCACAGTATCAAAGAGGAAGGAGGACAATTAAAAAAAAACCCCACTTGGGCCCAGTTTCCAGTTCCCAAGATACCTTCCTGATTTAAGAGGATCTTATTTGTTGGCAGATCATCTTAGTGCTAGAATGCTTTTTAGAAATGGCTCTATACCAAAAGCAAAAAGATGAAGCAAAAGTAAAAGCAAATCAGGAAATACCACAGCTATCATGTCACATGAGAAAGTGCCAAAAATAAGTTTGTTCAATATTAATGCAGAATAGCAATGCTAGTGGTCCCTTCTTCATCTGTTAGAATGGCTGGTGAAAAACAAATTATGACAGAGATGCTGGTTCAATATCATCATGACGGTGAATGATGACTACATGAAGACTACATGAAGATAACATGTTGCAAAGCTTGGCATGACTCATCATGCCCTGACTGGCTGTAATAGTTGCTCTTGTAAATACAACATAATGAATTAAGATGAAAATGGACCTGTTAACAATAGGCAATGCACGTGCTCTTCAAGTTTTAATGACATAATTGTGCCATTGCCATTAACATACCTGAACAAGGTTCATAGAGACAAACCACAGGAAGTTCCTGTGTTTGGAGAGCTGCCTGAGATATTCTCCTATAGTGACAGGCTTTTCAGCCTGGGTAAGTGGAGCATGGCCAACACTCAGTCTGGAAAGAGAGAAGAGAAAATGAGAGTGGTGAGACAGTACAGTGATGCAAGCACATCAGGGGTCAAAAAGGAGATTAAAAAAAGACCAGACAGATAAAAGCTGAGGGGGTGGTATGCTTTAGAAAAATCAGTGTTTAAAAGACTGCTTGTACTTTTTAGATCAAGTTTATGGCACTATGACATCATTCTAACAGTAACAAAAATACAAAGGCAGTGAGCAAAGGAGGGTGGCAATACATCATGCATCACTTCTCTTAACCCTTCCAAATGATTATTTTATATCATCGTGTTCCTCCAAGCAGCTAAAATGTGACAAATTTGCATTCCTACAAAGAAAAGAAAAACAACGGCAGTCCAAACACATCTCAACCAAAGGCGCTGATCGTTTCCAGTCATCTCAAGGCCTTCTGCAGTCTATTCATGCAGACAGGGCAGGGTATTTTAAACTTACTCTTTGAGGATCAGCGCCTCGTCTTGTCTCATCCGAACCTCGCTCTCAAAACGGCGGCGCAGCAGCTGGGACACTAACACAAAGCCCAAAGTGGAAAAGGCCGCCAGTGTCACGCAGAACAGACGGAAGGAGAAGAAGTCCTCCTTGTCCCAGAAGGAGTAGGACAGAAAGACGGAGATTGAGCCCAGGGCGCTGAACACTGAGCAGTGGAAGTTGAGGCGCGTGCGGTCACTGGCGGACACGGCAAGGTCGGCCAGCAGGGCGCTGTGGTTGAGGTCCACAATGGTGAGGAAGCCATCGTACAAACACAGGCACAGGAGGAACTGCAGGCCCGGTCTGGCCCACGCCACCCAGAAGGCCAGGAAGGACAGAGCAAAGAGGGGGCCATTCCTGGACAGGGCCTGAAGACGCTTCAGCACCACCTCTGGAGACGTGATCTGGGAACCCACCCTAAGGAGCAAAAAATTCAAATTCATAATATGTATTTGACACGTATAAATGTTGATTTGTTGGTGAAGAAACTGCAATAAACAGCAATGAAAATGTATTTGTTGACTTAATAATGACCCAGGTGTGGCATGATTGGCCTGAACTATGGTTCAATCCCAGTTCAACAGGGGCTTTGGACATTCTGAGATGTTGAAGCCAAAGGGTGTCAGCATTTTCTAATCAGCTTTTCAGAGACTTTCCATTGTTTTGTGGATTGGTTTTCTGTTTCTATTGCAACCTATTATGTTAAGACACCTGCGAATTTACTTCAACTCAGCTCATAGCAACGCTATTGATACATATTTTGCTTTTGGGAACATTTCAAATGTTTTTTCGTAACTCTGGTACTTGTTGTTGATACATGTTGATACATGCGGTCACTAGGTCAAAATGAGCTTCCTCTGAGAAAAAAGGGGAAGGATGGAGACAGAACTCACTGTGGAGAGCTGAGGAAGGCGCGGTCACTCAGCCAGCCAAAGAGAGGGTCATTCAGACTGTTCCAGATGAGAAACACTGTCTGTGGACAGACATAGAGGAAGACAAAGAGACAATGAAAGGCTTTGTAAAAATCTGGCAAAGCAAAAATTCTACACCATGACTGGAGGCGGGTGGTTTCTGTGCCAGAAGATGACAAGTCCACACTTATCAAGCTTCTAAGAGCTGACATAGGATCACTGACGAGTTTACTGACCGTGAGTAACTGTAATCCAAAAGCAAGGCCTGAAATTAAAAATATCCTCTGAAAATTACAAACTTTCACTGTCAAATTACTTTTTAAAGACTGAAAGAAACACAAGTTGGCTAGTAGGACTGACACATACAGACTTATCAGTTAGTCCTAAAATGTATCAGTATTGGGCTGATAAATCTGCACTAAATATCAAACCTAACCTATGAAGTAACATTTTGATCAAAATTCCCATGGTTACATGACACCTACAGTGCCAGACCTCCTCAAACTCACCTCCCCCACCCAGAAGGAGATCTTGTCAATCTTGTAGACAGACACAAATGTCTCCACGTAGTAAAGCAGGAACACATTGTGGAGGATGGAGGTAAAAAGGGCCAGACAGCCGTAGAGCAGTGCAGTGGAGAAGACGCCTTGCCAGCAGACCCAGACACTTCTGCCCATTCTTCTTTCTCACTCGCTCTGCTCCGCCTTTTCTCTGTGCCGAGCTGCATTCATCCCACGGCCTGGCTGGCCCAATGTCACCACCTCGCCATCATCTGCAAAATCAAACAGGCACAGCCCTAGCTGATAAATCCATTAAACTTTTTTTTTTTTTTTTTTTTTTTTTTTTTTTAATTTGGTGGCCAAATGAGATAATCTCTTATCCTGACAGACACAGGAGAACACACTGCTGTTAATGTCTGGACCCTCCAGGCCCACAACACACTGAGGTCATGTCCAAGTTACTGGAAATTTCCATTGCAACATATCAGGGTCCTATCTCAGCAAGAACAAGTTACAATACAAAATGACAAGGCTATATTAAACTTCAGGCCACTATCTCTGCAATGGGATTCAACGAACCAGAAGGGAAGTGTTTTCATAGCGACTGTAAGTGTTCATTATAGTTAGGCTCTGGGCAGCTGTTCCTCTCTCCCTGGGCCCATTTCCAGCTGTGTGTGTGTGTGTGGGTGTGGGAGTAATTGTAACCTCCCTCAGTCACTTTTATAACCAGTCTCAGGATACTCTGCTTTACTGTCCCCATAAAACCCTGATCCTCTTGAAAAAGGACAAGCACAACAAAAGAAAAGGCATTCAGTCTCCCTTTCAACCTCACTTTCAGGGTTGGTACTTTTATTGTCCTTAGGTGTCAGATTCAGTTTTGCATTCTGCCCATATTTTGCTGTCGGCTGATGAGAAGGTGCTGTGCTTCAGAAATGATAGGCCTATTAGACAACAGGTAGTGTATAGTAGATGAGATAATTTACCTCTTGCCTTGAAATGTATCTACAATGAGTGCCAAGAAACCCTATAATGGCTTAGTCACTGACTGTCATTATGTTATTGGTCCTTTTGACACCTGAGTGGCAAGCGGAGTCTCACACGTGGCACCCTACACGTAGCAGGAAAAAAAACCTTGTGAAAAACACCAACAGGCTGCCTGCTTCACACTTGACTCCCACAAGCTCTGACTTGCCTTGGCCTTGTCATATAATAAACCATATAGCTACACACATACACGTCTCCTCAAATGCAATGAGGGGAATGCAATAAAATAGCTAACAAAAACAATGTCTCATGGCAAAGGGATAGGGGGATTTTTCTGTCAAAGTCACTCGCAATGTAGTAGATAGGAACAAGCATGAAACTTCAACTTCACACCCAAGATTGCAGTTAGATAGCACACTTGGCATAGGAAACTCCCTTGGAGTGCGACAACATGCTCCTAAACATTGCCCCTATCTGATCCAAGCAGTGAAGCAGGGTAACTCTTGGCTCCCTGTACCGTATCACATCTCACTGTGAGCGAATCTCATCTCACCTTATCAGAAGTAGCCTGCTTGGGAACAGGTAGCAGCTCACAACTTGGATTTACAAATATCCGATTCATGTTCACTCAGCCAGGACAGATTGGGGGCTGTTTTCAACCCAGGGCAAGGTTTCTTGGCAAAGAGCAGGAGTGATGGCAGTAAAGCCTGACTGTGCACCTGTTGTGTTCACACTGTGATAGGCGGCACACAGTGTGACAGAGCTGGGGATCATGGCACCTGACCTCATGACAGATAAGCACCACAGACCTGTTACAAAGTGCGCAGGCAGCCATAGACCTGATTTCCATCATCATCAAGTTTTGATACTATGAAAGACATTTCAGCAACAACATCGGTCACAAACTTAGTAGTCAACATGCTGAGGGGGGCAACTACACTCAAAATTTCAACCAGTGCCTGTTAAGGATTATAAAGAGGATGTCTGCTGAAACAGATGCTATTCTGAGTATGGCTGATGGAGAGGACATGGCAGTAGCACTGATAGGGTTAGCCAAGCTACCCTGCTGACAAACATATGCACCAAAAATGACATATTGGGTGTACAAAAAAAAAAAAAAAAAAAAAGTCTGGCCAGCAGTGTTGACAAGGGGTGTCTGGACTCTCTTATGACCCAGCTCCAGCTACCAGGGAGCAGCTGACACAAACAACAGCTGAATGAAGCTGATCCTGTTGAAAACCCAAACTGGCAACAGATAGCTGCTTCCTAATAGTAACTCACCACGTCGTACGCTTACTACTAGCAACAGCTAACGTTAGCCTGGGCTACGTCGGCTCGGCTGTCGACGGCTTGGCTCAGGAGGCATATTTAAAGCTCCACGTAATAACCCCACAGGTTGTCTAGTCTGCTGGCAGTGTCTGTCTCGCTGTACAAATAGGGAAGCATCTTTATTATTATTATTATCATCATTACTACTGAAGTCACCAGGCAGCAGGCTACTAGTTGGAAAGCTAGCATTAGCCATCGCTAGCTGGTTAGCGGTAACCAGCTGGCTGCCAGTCTAAGAAGATAAATAAAGTTACGATTTACACTTCAGCCTGAAATAGACTCACGACCGGAGGGTTTTAATGTTACTCACCGTCAAGAGAGTCGGTAGCCCAGGTGAAGTGTGGTGCTCGGCTGGCTGGAGAGCTAATAACCCATCCGCTGTGCTGCTAGTCAGCCGCTCCGCCTCGATCACCAGGAGCCGACCAGCAGCGGGCAGGCGGACGGACCACGTCATGACAGCTGGTTAACACACCCGTCACGACTCGCAGCACACCGCACAGCCACTTCCCAGCGACGTGCAAACAAGGCTATAGCGCCACCCAGTGGTCCAAGTTACCAGTGAATTGAAGAAGCCATGTGTTTCATGGAGCAGTCTGTTTGGATTTAGCGCCATGAGTTCTGTGGAGTTTTTTTTTTTTTTTTTCTCAGATTGTCTGTGCTTACTTTCTTTTATCTTTCTAGTCTAATGGAAACTATAAACTAAATCACACTTCTGTAAACTCTTTGTTAATTATAGAATGGATATAGGTTCATGTATTATGAGTGTGTGTTCTTGATGTGTGTGTTTGTGTCTTTTATCGCTTCATTATTGCATTGTCATACATTGTTGTCAAAGCGCCATGCTATGTTACGTTTCTTTTTCTTTTACTTTTTTTTTTTTTTTTTTTTTTTTTTTAATATTGGTATGGCATACAAATTATGTATACTTATTTTCAGTGATATGCTGCCCAGAGAATGCCACTTTTTAAGCCCCTTGAGGGTTTTTTACTGTCCCTCACAATTTTATTTTGTACCTTTTACAGTTCTTATATGTGTAAATAAACAAACCAAACTGAGGTACAGATAGACTGAAGTGATTGCCTGTGCGGTGATGACTTGTGCACATTTTCTGCTTGGGTCAGCCTTTCAATGCGGTGAGGATCACTCTTTGTGCATTAATAACTGCACCATCCTTTTTGCTTATTATCATTTTTTTTTTTTTTTTTTTTTTTTTTTTTTATCTTACCTGGCAGAGTCAAACTGTCTGGCAAAAAGAACTGATACCATAGGTGGACAGTCATCATCAACCATCTATGGAACTCAGTTCTCAAGGCCAAACAATCATTTACACCATTCCATCTCTCTTTTAAGTCCCATAGCCATCCATCCCTCCCTTCAAACACACAAATCTGCATGACAGGATTTAACACTTTATAAACTCACAAGATCTTGGCAGCACCTGACTGATATCCAGGTGCAAGGTTTAAAAACCCTCCTCTAAGCTGCCCTCCTCCCCTCATCTGTGTTCATGATATATTTAATGATAATGGAAGGAAAATATATTCCTCTGGCAGGTACAAGTGCTCCCAGTATTTTGTACCATCACGAATAAAAAGCCCAGGCCAAGAGATTAGCCTAGGACTTTCACAATAAGTGAGATTTGGAAAGAAAAAAAAAAAAAAAAACACTGAAAACATTGAAAAGGAAACAAGGCTATCTCTTGGCTTCATTCTGGATCAGTATACCCAGATATTGTTGTTAATTTGTGCATTTTGTGTGTATTCATATGTTGTTTAGTGTTGGTGTTTTTCTTTTTCCCTGTGACAGTTTGTGAAAACGAATTTCCCTTTGGGACAATAAAGGCCATCTGTCTATCATATTATACTGGCAGTATGAGTCAACAGGCTATGTCTGGGTTAAGTCTGATTTAGTGAGCTACATGGGGGAGGGGAGTAACTTTCACAATACAGTTTATTAACGATTAGATTGCCTGCTATAATATGATTGCGTTCATTTACATTTTAGTTAGGCTCTAAAATGCATATATAGTGTTATTTAGACGTTTGCTCACTGCTGTAATCTGAGCAGTATGACTGTGGTGTGTCCTACCTGCACCAACCATTAGAGCTATAAACTTCTGTTGTACTCTCACAGTCTAGAGTTTCCTTGAGTATGTTTAGTCTGCAGAGTCTAAGGAAGTAGTGTATTGTCCTGCCTCGTGAAAGCTACCTGTAATCTGAACATGTTTGTGTTTGTTTTCAACAAATCTGCAACAGATTACTATGTCCCTGTTACACATGCAGGCGTAATCCTCAGCTTTGGCTACAAGTCAGACAGACAGAGCTCAGACTTTGTTCATTAACTTCATTTTGAGATTATCACCAGTTTGTGAGTAAGAGACAAAATAAGAAATGGACAGGGAGAGAGAGAAAGCTTTTTAACGTCATCACAGTGTAGCCTGCATGTCATGTAATGGCACACTTGACATTTGAACTGTGTTTCAAGACTGTTTAACTTCAATATATTCTCATATGAGAGATCTTTAAAAATAGTGCATTTACCTTGGTTTTTGGCTTTAATTCCTACATCAGTCACAGGCCAAGTAGCTGTTGATGCCCACTGAACCATTTGAATGTCCTCCTCCGCTCTCATTCTGTATCTGTCCATGTCTGTCTCTCTTGCCCTCTCTCTCTCTCATTTCATTTCCAACAGAAAAGAAAAGAGTGGGTGGGAACTTGTGAGTCAAATACACAAAGCAGTTCCAAGAAGAGGGAAACAGCTGACTGTCTACAGTTTTCTGGTTCCCATATCAAACACAAAAAGGAGTTGTTTGGAGGAGGAACTACAGGAATTCCCCTGGTGATGACAAGGAGCTGTAAAATGGGGGGAGGCTATATGGTAAAAAAAAAAAAAAAGAAAGAAAGAAAAAAGAAAAAGAAAGAAAAAGAAAAAAGAAAAAATGCTGCCTTCTAGGAAATGTAACTTAAAGCTCCATCTCTCATAAATATGTGGATTTTTAATACCCTAATTGTTCTAGTTTTTTTTTTTTTTTTGCTGTTGATGTTAAACCAATGTGACGGCCTCCATGCAGGCATGCGGTTTGCATGTCCATCTCTCTTCCAGCAGGGGGCAGTCATGAAACACCCAGCAGGTCCAGTACATTGCAGACTGTTTGGATTTGGAGAGAAACTGCTGAACTAATTTGTGCATATAGCCCACTTTTTATCTCAATATTTAAACTTAAAAAAGAAGAGGAAAAAATAGGTTTGCAAATGAGGGCAGCTAAAATACTCATAAAATATCACAGAAACAACCAGGTTACTCTTACGGAAACGGTTCTTATAATATTGTGAGTAACGTTTAATTAAGTTAAATTAAGCAAGTTAATTAAGTTAAACTTTTAATTAGTGCTATTGTCTAATTTGGTATCGCTACAGTGTATCAGTTAGGCTACTTGATGGTTGATGGATAGCTGAAGTCATTAGGGTTTTGTTTGCTTGTTTATTTATTAGTGTGTTTGTGTTGTAGCTAGCTACATTGCTGTTTTATGCTATTTTAAAATGCATGCATGGTTGTAAGCGTACAATCGTATTTGTGAATTTATGAGCATTAATGCATGGGTGCATGTAGGTATATAGTTTTATATTTTTATGATCTACAATCATATGTACGTTTTATTCACGTAAACTCTGCTTGTATTCAGTTGTCAGCTGTGAGCATGAATGTAGCTAAACTCAAACCTCTTTACTTTGGGTACGTACAGTCTGTCTGCTGTATTTGATAGTGAGTTGTTGACCATGTGACACTAATGATACCATTGTATCACTATAATATTCTTAGACTTATTCCTGTATGATATTGCAGAATATAAAATGTTGCTGCCGTTTCTACTGAAGGTTGTCATTAGTAAAGATTTATTTCTTTATTAACGGACAAATGAATGGAGTATAGAAGAATGGCAAAAATGTAGACAGAGGAAGGTCGACTTATTGGCTGCTGCTGTGAAAGCGTGTGTGTGTGTGTGTGTGTGTGTGTGTGTGTGTGTGTGTGAGAGAGAGAGAGAGAGAGAGAGAGAGAGAGAGAGAGACGTGTGTATGAGCAGAGGAGGACTGAAAGCTGCGCAGAGTAGCTCTCTTCTCACCAGGACGAGGAGGAGGAGAACGACACGGAGGATTTTTTGCAGACTCCGCCAGGCGCCCAGGTGAGTCCGCACACTTTATCTACACTGGAACCGAGACACTTCATCTATCCACACAGGCTTTGTATGTAGATTTCCACCCAGGTGAAGGCGACTTTATAGTGTGTGTGTGTGTGTGTGTGTGTGTGTGTGTGTGTGTGTGTGTGTGTGTGTGTGTGGTGTGCGCTTTGTCTTCTCCCCCCGTGCTGCAGTCCAGTCCGGACAGGTGCACATGGTGGAGGAGCCAGTTTTAAGGTGATCGCCCGGTGCAGCTCAACGCATACTCGCTTAGGCTGCATTGATAAAACAATAGGTGTTATGTGTGGAAAGTGTTTTCACCGCCTTGAGTCTAGCTGAGGTTAATGAAAAGAGCCCATAACCCACTTACCCCGTCCTGACTGTGCTGTTCCCTGCGGGGAGTCAGATCTAGGTCTGAAAAATAACCTAAACGTGCGAGTTTGCGTGGATATGCATGAGAGAGATTAAACTGTTTTTATTCCGACTGCTCAACAGCCCGGAGTGGTTTGTAGTTAAAGGTTTATAACCAACTTACAGGTCGAAACTTATGAGAGCAGATGCCAGGGGTCTTTGTTCTTCATTTGGCATGGATGGGATAATAAATGACTCTCCCAGAGCTGCAACTTTGATCCAAAATTAGTTTTGTAAGTTCATTTAATAAGGATCTGCAGTGTGCTTGAAGTGGTAATCTCAGCTCTCAAACTCACTTGATTCAAGGGCTCAGGAGATGAGTGGAGGAGGAGGAGATCTGTGTTTTCACACTGGATTTCTCTGATCCTGAAATATGCCTCCAATTTCTAGCCTGAAAATTTTCTTTGTATCCCAAGCAGCTCCATTTCAAGTCGCAATATCCATGTGACAGAGAGAGAGAGAGAGAGAGAGAGAGAGAGAGAGAGAGAGAGAGAGCAGTTACTGTTTGCAAATTTGATTTACATTCTTCACCTGCAGGGATTGCAATATACATTACAAGATGTGGTTGTCTTACACAGGGTTGTAGGATGAAGTGGGGGCGGGAGAGTAAATGACATCAAATCAGCGATTCATATCATCCTCCTCCTCTGTTTTCTTGTCAGTCACAGACTAATAACTAATATAAACCCTAATCCGCAATGCTGGGTTGATGTACAACACGGTTTCATAGTAATGAATAGTAGACAGACTTTGTTAATGTTTGTCTTTTACATCCAAATTTGAGATGGGTTTTTTTACACCATAATGTTAACAGTTCTGACCTAAAAATGTCTCCACATCCCCCAGAAGACCAATTTAGCTCTTAGATATCTTTTCCATCCTCCAACTCATTCTCAATGAAGATACAATTGGTGAGATTAAGCGGGTGGATGACTTTAATAATCAGATAAACTGCAAATTAACCCCAGAGAACAATTGAGACTATTCACAAGTTCAGACCTAACCTTCCCAGTGCAGAGGAAAACCCTATTTGAATGTTAAGATATATTAAGTATATCCCTTTAATTCAATTATAATAAATCTTGTGAAGCCTTTTTATTTTCATATCTGTAAATGAATGACATTTAATGAGGGATTTTGTCAGCTCTAATTATTTTACAGACTAACAGAGCAGCAATTCCCTGACAGATAGTATATTTCCACTCCAGAATGGCAGATTATTTGGGACACAATTGCAAATTCACGCTTCTCAGAGGAGATTTGTCTTAAGATTTCCCCATGACAGAGTGAATTTGCCCCACAGGGTGAGCCCACTCATTCTCCCTTTTGCTTGTGATTAATCTCTTTAGTGATGGTTCATGCTTTTCTCAGCTATTAGCCTGCTACAGTTGGCTTTGGGTAAGGAAAAAAAAAAAAAGCATGTCATGTATGAGTATCATGTTTGAGTATCATGTACTCATAAGCCCCGTAGTATATTTATCTTGTATTTGTCAAGAAAATTTGTTGTAACAAATTCATTGTTGCATTGTAAGGCCAGCAGTGACTCCACCTAGAGATTTTCAATGGACAGAAACTATCACAGAAATGAAGCCAGAGGTGCACACCAGCTCTCCAAATGACAAGCCAGTAGGTCTGTTGCAGCATCACGGATCAATAAACAGGAAGATATTGACAGATGTTGCCAGGTAAAATGAGCTTCAGACACAACCTGCTGTTTGGTTCGATTCCCCCCGACACGTGTGCCATGTTAGGCGTGCCAGTGCCAGGGCAGATGTGTTTACCTTTCCTTGTGGAGTTTCCATCCTTTCATCAGTGAGGTAACAACATGCTGTCATCGCCTTTGCCACCTACAACAGTGCACATCACACAAAGGCAGATGTGTGGAGGAAAAAACAGTGTTTGCCTTGCGCTCCACATGATGATAGCATGCAACAAAACGCACTCAAGGGCTCCTCCGTGCCATCACCAGGGTGCCTGCTTGGATGCTGTACGTGTTGTCATACGTTGGGCGGTCAGTGGTGTTGACAGCACACAAAAAGGCCAGGACACGTAGCAAGAAGCAGGTCGCACACCTGCTTGCTGCACTGCTGCTGCTCCAACACCAAGTGGAACGTTTTAGAAAGCCCTGTAGTTCTAGATAATGTAAGGCAATGGAACCCCCACAACAACACACACTTAAAATCATGATTATATTGTCATGTCAAAATATCAAGATATTCAATAAGATCAAACCTACACTGTAACAATCCATTTATTTTATTTGATTCTTCTTGAAACGCTCCTAAAATTATATGATTTATATGCATGAATTTAAAATATACAGTAAATTGCCACACTATTATTGATATTTTGTGCATCTATCTTCTGCAAAGTTTTAGGAAACTTGGTACAAGCTGCAGTGCCGACAATTTAACAAACTGTTTTGTTGTATTGATGTGATTGTTTGACACTGATGAAAGTCTCTATGGGCCTGAAATATATCTGTGTATTATTATTTGCAAGATTGGTGTGTGGGAGTGTTATCTGTAATGTGAACTTTTTACACCCCAACACACCCACACTGAGGAAAGAACTCAGGATGTGGCAGTTTCCAAATTGATTTAGTCAGTAAACAGTAAACAAAACTTAAAAAAAAAAAAGCAATGGGAGGTTTGATTTTAAAGATAAAACCACATATGGCCACACGTATTGCGATACTCAATATTATCAGATATCGGCCCAAGCCTACTTCCTCTCTCTCTATCTGCCCGTCACTCTCTCGCTCTCTCCCGCTCTCCCCAATTCTCTGTAATCTCATAGGTTGATTTCGTAGAAGCCAAACACCCATCCTGCGAACACAGAGGTCATTAGCCTTGTTGTGTTTCATGCTGAGAAGTGACTGGCAGCAGCAGCAGCACTGGAGATTAAGCTGGAAATTCTCCTGTGTCACTGTGCAGAGGAGCGGGATCCACGGTGCTGGCCCTTTGATCACTAACAGAACTAGAGAGCGGGGCAGCCAGGCGGAGATTGTACTGATGGCACGGCGCCTAATCGCTAGATTATCCATCATTCAGCTTCAGCGTGCACACAGCTAATTATGAAGTGGTGTTGTGCATCACAACTTCACAGGGGCACACCGTTTCAGTCCCAAAACATTTTTTTTTCAGCTGTGTTTTACATAACTGCACCTTAGTCATTAATTTTGGCTAATTGGTTGTAATCAGAGAGTGATGATGCATAGCCCATCAGCAAGTCATGTGGTCATGTAGTTCAAGTTCACGCGCAGTTTCTCTTGTCAGCAAAGTTCAGCGGAGTTAATCACAGCCACTTATTATCTGTGTTTTGAAATATCTGAAGGCACATGAAGGGCGCCCTCAGATATTTCCACACTTCCTGAGGCGGCACAAGATATGCTGATGGCTCGGTCTAGTGATGAGGGGGCGGCACGGTGGCTCAGTAGCTCAGTGGCTAGCACCGTCCTCTCACAGCAACAAGGTCCCCCAACACAGCCCAGAGACATGCAACCTGGCAGACTGGAGATCCTAAATCAGCCATAGATGTGAACGTGGGTGTGAGTGTGAATATCTGCATATCTGGGTTAATGCTGCGATGGACTGGTAAGATGTCCCGTGTGTTTCCCTGTCCTCCACCCACTCTATCCTCACTGTATGATATGATAAGCTTCATTTATCCATGACCTTAAATAGGAATAAGCGAGTAATGTCAGTGAAGGGACAAATTAAATAAACACATGAAAAGTTTCATTTTAAAATGCCATACACTGATTTTCTAAAAGTATTACCCCTGGAAATTCATCAGGTAAGGTTTGAAAAGCATAAATGATTGTGGCTTTAAAACATTAATAAAGTATACTAAGATAACATAACTTTATTATGAACCCATAATTTGCTTCATTTTTCTGCCTGCAGTCAATATGTGAGTGTTAAAAGTCATTTTTGGTGAAAAATGTTCCTCTCTACGTTTGACTGCTTTTTCTCCTGTGTACTTGTTTTAGCCTCTTTCTTCTCATATGTACCGTTCTTTCTGTTTACACTGATCTTCCCAAACTCCATTTCGAACTGGGAAGTGAAGCTGAACTTTCAGCCTTGAGTTGGGTATGTTGGTCCAAAGTCTGTTTTCATTGCAACCAGTGCATCTGTATTTAGCACTTTGCTTTCTCTCTTTTGTTTGTCTGCAGCTCAAGGATGAGTTAGAAGCGTGCATCTAACCAGGGAGACAGACAGAAGACACACTTGTTCTCACGCTGAAATTGTGTGTATGCGCAACCGGTTGAGTGCAATAGAAAACAAGCTTGGACCAAATCAGTCCGTCGAATATGAGGGACAAGAGATCAATCGAGCCCCTGCTGCTGCTGCTCCTGCTGCTGCTCGCCAGGCTGTCACAGCTGTGGGCCTTCCCCTTCAGTCCTTCCCTGGACCTGGACGTCACCCCGAGGACCACTGTGTTCTCCAAAGGTGAGCGGGACGCCTGCTGAACAGACAAAAACACATCAAAGTCACAAGGAAATGCCATTTTGAGAGCCTCCTGCTTCCTGAATTTTAGGTTTTTCTAGTTGAAAAATGTCACTGAAAGGCAGAGAGGTGGATTTTGAAAGTGTAAACCAATTGGTGATGAGAGAGAAAGGCAGTTTTAATTGATGGGAGAGGTGTGATTTTTCAAAAATGTGATGTTTTTATGGCTTGAAATCATTGACATCACTATTTTACGTACTAGATGCAGATGTGATGGGATTTTGATATAAAAGTATGTTATTAAAATATCCAAATTTAGTATTTTTTTTCCATTTCTTGTTAATAAGCTGAATATTAGAGGATGTAAACTTGACTTAACATTGTTGAAGAGGTCATCTCGAATTTCACTGTGACACACATGCACACCACAGATAGAGACATAAACACAGTAAACACACACCATACTGCCCTGATTCAGCGCTGTTCCGGTTCCTTCCTCCCCTCCCCTCTAAAGAAATGGCACAGTTTTTGAAGTTGGCCCTGAGGACAGCTTCTTTATCCTCAGAGTTATTAATCGCCTCTCCAGCCCTGTCCTAGATCACACCGCTCACCACACACCTCTAATGAAACAATAGACAAGAGGCTCTCTCAGCCCCCATAAAGCAGGACCTCTGCACGCCGGCCCTGATTAGCGCCTGCGTACTGAATACTGCTGAATAGGTGTGTTTTGGCCAAAGAGTGGGTTTTTACGCAGAAGCTCAGCACCTCTGCCATCCTCCCACCTTAAACCCACCCCCCGCTGCACACCCCACTCCCTCCCCCCTTCATCACTGCGGCAGAGGCTACCGCTGCAGCTGCAGAGGGAAGGGAACTCCGGCGCTGGCAGCCTCTTCAGATGGCTGTGCTGTACTTCCACTCCTCTTCAGTCCTCAGAGGACAAGTATTATTAGAGGAGAGGCAGAGTGGGCTGTATTGCCAGACCGGCTCCCTGATGCAGTGTCGTAAGACCTACGGAAACTGTTCCGGTGCGCAGTGGTGTTTTGGAGACGGTATATGCTGCTCGACGTTCTGAGTCATAATTACTCAGGGAAATTAAAGTACTACAGAAGCACTTGTGGTAGAAAGGAACCAATTTTTACCGGGCACTTGGTTCAATATGTTGCAGACTGTTTTCCTGCCCTGAGAGGAATTTATGTAGAAAATTAATCATTTGCTCTCTGTTGGGAGATGGAAGAAATTCTTCTGACAACTTGTCACTTCAGGGACACATTTTGCTTCACAGTATGTTAATTTTATTGCGCTTTTAATGCATTTTCTGTCAGTACCGAAGAGAAATGCAATAACAACTACTGCGGCACTAATACAGAAATACATAGATGTGAATGTAGTTTGATGGCTACTATTGTACTGCTGTCTCCTGCAGACAATGACTGCGGTCTATGGGAGAAGATGGCACTGTACTAATAACTAACATCAATACAGTCACTGTATCAGCTAAATGAGAGGAACGCACCACATTAAGTCTGAAGGGTTTGTCAGATGGGGCGGCACCATAGATCATTAAGCCTCATTTAGTAAGTTTGTAATAATATCTCAGACAGAATACTCTGCCGACAATGTCTATTCTGACGGCGCCAACTCCCATTTGCTCTGCCCCTGGCTATTTATTTAAACATCTCACTGCTCTCCCTCTGTCTTGGATTATAAATCGTACATCCTCAGCTCACTGTGGGCACTTTCTGGTGCTGCAGCCAGAGCCAGTCTGTCATCACAGATCTTATTTCTCTCCTTGCCCTCGTAGAAAGATGTCCTTGACCTACTTTCTAGCCATCAGGGGATGTGTGCGCCGGCGTGTGTGTGAATATATTATGTGTGCGTGTCTGCGTGTGTTTCAGCACGTCTGCATGCACCGCGTGTAGGGATGTATGCAAGCGCAGTCGTTTTTGTGTGTGTGTGTGTGTGTGTGTATCTAGGTGCATCCGTGTGTGTCTGCATATGTGTGCATTTTTGTTTTTTGTTTTTTGTGCAAAGCATGCAGTTACATTTAAAATCTGCACACATGCACCCTCTGTCACAGTCCCTTTGGAGACACTCGGTGAGGTGGAGAGTGCAGAGAGAAGCACATCATAATGATGATCCGTCCGCCTGACACTTGACTGGAGAGTGTATAGAAATGAGAAGGATGCTTTATGTGGGCGGAGCTGCCTCAACCACACCACTACCTATGGGAATGCGTCTGTATTAGTTTGCCTCTGTGGGTGGATTTGTAATGTGTTTCTCAGTTGGGGTGAGGGGGTGCTCGTTCATTTACAGTATGCTTTACAGATGGCGCATGCAAGCAAGAGAATGAGGATATGGAGTGGAAAGCGAGTCCAGATTTATAAGACACATAATGTATAGTATTTCAGAAATCCCATCGTGCAGCTTTCTCTGGCTACGTTTGACCCTTAAAGCAGCTGCCTCAGTGTGTGTGACTGTGTGAGCGTGCCCCTGTTTGGAGATTAATACCTGACAGCGTTGTGAACTCTCCCCTGTGCCCATGGGGTGCCTCTCTTGGCCTGCTTTTTCTGCCTCTGTCTACCAGACCTGAAATAATAAGCACCTGAAATATTGATGCACTGTAAGTTGTCTGCTGTTGCCATGACAAGCTGAGAGGGCAAAAAAAGGTCCACATAGTAACAGTCCCCTTTTTTATGAATAGCAAAGGGAGGATTATGACGCTGCTAATAAACCGTGTCAGCCAGATGTTTGACTGTCTTTGAGGTGTTTCCGTCATGAAGCATGGTTGTTGGCGCATGTAGCAATGTTTAGGAGTCAGACCTCTGCTGATCACTGATTTAGTATTCAGCCTAGTGTCTTTTTCCCCCGACAAGCAGGCAAAGCAGCTGCATGTTCTGCATATTGAACACAGAAGACAAACATGACTCTCTTACGTTATCGACTTCGCCGGGGCTGCTTCCCCGCAAATCGTTTCATCTCCCCCTCTCGCCCCCGTGGAGAGGAGGCAGTGTTGTACTATGTTGGCCCCGTGGTTCATTTGTTTTCCCACCAACGCTGCCACACGCACAAGTTTCCCTCTCTGTAGTGACACGTCTCCTGTGACAAAAGTGGGGATCGGACCCCAAATCCTCACTGAGACTTCCATGAGTGCTGCCGCTTTGATACATTCCCGTCTGATTGAGGCAAGGATCTTACTGGTGACTCTCTGATAGCATCTACCTAGCCCTGAAATAACACCGGCGCTGTTTGGGTATTGTACGTGTTGGTTGCGCTCGGCTTTCTTCGCTGAGATGAAAGTCTCGGCTGTCTTTCATCTCACTCTGCAATCTCCCCGGTAAAACAAAAGTCTTGTGGAAGTTTTGGATCTGACAAGTGCAGTGAAAGATGTTGCAGTGTACCGCTGGCATCACAGGAGTTGTGGCGCACATGACACACTGTGGTTGTTGGCATGATACTTAAAAAGCGTGTTTTATTCTGACGGCGGGTGACATCTTTATTCATGAAGAAGTAGGCACAGACTCTTCTGACTCGGAAGTTCCCGTTTTGTCTTGCACGCCATGAGATTTCTCAAGAAGTGGTGGATTGTACGAGGCTTGGACAAACTTTAACACATAAAATGCACATTAATATTCATGCCAAATTTTGAAGTTTCATTTTGAGGATACATAGCCTTGTGCCTTAACATTACATACTAGGGCTGAACAATATTACAAAAAAAAAAAAAAAAAAATCAGATAGATATTACAACTGATATTATTCAAAATTTTACTGGACATGGTAATTTCTGCATAATAATTTTCATTTTCACTGAAAAAAACCCTATTAAAATGATGATAATAAGATAAGATAAGATAAGATAAGATACTCCTTTATTAGTCCCACAGTGGGGAAATTTCACGCATTGCAGCAGCAAAGTGGATAGCAAGATATGAAGCATAATTTACATTATAAACAGATAATAAATAGCAAAAAGCAATATAAGCATTATAAAAAAGGAATATAGAAAAACAAAATAGAAATATGAACAATTTAAATTTTTGCGATTTTTGCTGTTTTCTTATGAGTGGAGAGTATGATTTGTAGGCCAGGGCGTCTCATTAGCACAACGCTTCATTTGTAATGGTATTTTGTCACAGATTGTACCTTTATCGAAACATTGCAGCTCCTGCAAATTGGATATTGCCCTTGGCCATACTGCATTTTCAATACCACTTGTTTTTTTCATACCTTGTGAAGAATGTAGTAAAATATTTACTTATACACTAAAATATGTGATTAAAGTATAAATGTGTAGTATTGTGCATTTTTTCAGATCAGAGGCATGTCCAACGTCTCTCAAGCCTGATAATGAAGCCTGTGCTTATATAACACTGATTGAGTTGACAGCAGCTGACAGTTCTCACACTGTCCAAAGCGGTTAAGTCACGGGCTTTCCTCCCAGCATTTGTACCCAAAACTTTGTATAAGTGTGTGTGTGTGTGTGTGTGTGTTTGTGTGTTTGTGTGTTTATGTGTGTGTGTCATGTGCCTGTCTAGTCTGAAAGGGCCCCACGAGTGATCACTGAGTCACACAGGAAGTCACGCACTGCATTGACTTCAGTAGCCGCAGACAAACACACACACACACACACACATACACACACACACACACACATGCACACACTCACACATATACAAACATACACTGGATTTACGATGATCTTGGACCCCATATGGAGGATTACAAATATGTCTGGAAGTGAGTACACACAGCCTGTGATGCGCCACCTGTAATGGCTCAGTGTTGGGACAGACGAGCTCAGAGTTCTGGCAAACTCAAACATCCCACACTCCTCAGAGCCTCAGACCGTCTGAGTCACTGACGGAGGAGCCTCACTCTTTCTCAAGAGACAGTTGAAGGGTAAAGTAACTCTGAAAAAAGTCAATGCTTTGGTGTCCTCACTGGAAAATCTGACAGATGTTTCAGAGGGTTGTTTTGACCTCTTACTCTTGCGCATGTGCCAGACTGTTCTCTGAACATACACAAACAAGGCCACGCGAAAGCACACACACACACACACACACACACACACACACACACACACACACAGACTCCCTCATATGTATGCATACATGATGACAACAGAAACTAGAAACCAGCCAGCGGGCTGAGAGGTTTCTGGCACACCCCAGCGCTCTGTTGATTCTCTTCATCGATTTGTAACGGAGCACAAGGTACTGTGTGTGTGTGTGTGTGTGTGTGTGTGTGTGCGCGTGTGTGCGTGCGTACAAAACAGTGGCCTCAGGGCAGGGTAGGTCTACTTTAAATTAGACTGTTGGCACAGTCGGCCTGTTTATGGCTATGCTAATGTTATAGATTGAAACATAAAGTTTTTTAATATGGCTTATGCCTCCACCTTTATTGGTCAGTCAGGTTCAAATATCCATCGCAGCACGTTTATGCAGTTTCAGTACTAACATAATAAAATTTGAATTGTATTAACAAATTTTCCGTGTAGTTCTTTGAGGTTAAGAAAAAGCCAAATAAAATGTAATCATGGGAAATAAGGATGTGATCAAAGCCTTTTTTTTTTTTTTAAACAAGCTCTCTGTAGCTGCCTGTTTTTATCTCCATAGTCTTAACTGTACTGTCCGTGCATGAGGGAGAGTAAGAGAGAGTTAGCACAAGTTGTTTTCTTCTTTATCTTTCCTCTTGAGCTGACAGATTTGGTTCGAAGCAAGACTGTGTTCGCACTCTATTGATTTCCGCTCATGAGATGACTTCAGAGCACGCTGAGCGTTGCTTTTATCTGCTTCATAAATTCTGGCCTGTTATCACAGAGATGTGAAGAGGCAGCAAGTGTCCAAAAAACGTGCCAACAAGGCAGCGTTGCTTGTGTAAAACAAGGCACCGGTCATGCCGGGTCCAAGACCAAGGTCGCTGTGGCTGCGCTGCCTCGGGCCGGGGACGTTTCCTACGTCACCACAGTCCTTCTCTTAAGCGCCACGCTTGTTATATCATTGGGCCACTATTTTTGTAAGATAGAACCCAAGGCTCGTGTTCACTCTTGGATGACTCACGAGTAGTGGGCTCTTTACATTGCCTAGGGCCGTTGTTGTGTTTGCATAACTTTTTCTTTAAGCGTGATCTCAGAGGATAACCAATGTTCCCATGAGGGGGTTGATGTGTTGTCACTTCTGCCTTTATGTGTGTGTGTGTGTGTGTGTGTGTGAGTGCACGTGCAATGTCTTACCTCTTTTTCTTGATGTCCCCCTCTTTGTCACTGTTTTTTCCACAATGTATGTCCCATTTATAGCATCAGTGTACACTGTAAAAAGAAAAACCTTGCTCAAATTAAAAAAATTTGATGTTCAATGGTCACATCTAAAATATTTGACTTCACATAATCTAAATTGAGTCACTTGTTATGAGCTGATTCTTCTATGTTGATGTAAACCATATTACTGCACTTGACCCAACCTTAATTCTTTGTCTTGATCCAAATGAACTAACCTAATGTATTTACATTGCACCAAATAAATAATTAATGTTTGCGTTGACACCAGTAAATTCATTTACACATAATCAAACTATATTCTTCACATTTCATTTTACTTCAATGCATTTCCCATCTTACACTCTATAAAAGATAAGACACTTGGCCAATACATTATTTCAAAAATTATTTATTCTTTCAACATTCAACTTTCAACAACTTTCAAAGTGCTTCATAATCTTAGAGAAGTGTATTGCAAAATAAATAAATAAATAAATAAAAACATAAAACATTTGTCCTGGTTTCACAGCTAACCTTTGAAAAATGTGTCTGGAATGAAGAAAAAATTACAGTCAAATGTGGACCAGCGATTTTCTCGACCATGACCCTCAGTTAAATTTGGTATCTTCACGACAACACCAGAGCTAATGTTCCAAAAGCATGCAAAGAGGGCGAGCTAGCTTTGGTGGTGGCTGATTAGCCAGCTTCAATGGGGCCATTCTTTGCCATTTTGCCAACACAAAACACTAAAAGTTTGAGTATCTCCTTCTGCTGTGCAACTTACATTTATTTTCGGGTGTAATCCATAAAAGATGTCTGCGACGATGCCTCTCACCCGTCAGGCCATGCAAAAAGAGAACTGTTTCTGGTGGGGCACATGTGATCTCACGCGAATCACATTTGACTCAAAATAAAAAATATTATCTGCTGAACATGAACTAAAAAATATATCCGAGAGAAATCAATAACAAAGTGTTGTGTCCTTTGGGCGGATATTTAGTTCTGTATAAATCAAAACTGATGTCTCAAAATCCAAAAAGAAAGACTTTCACAATCAAATCAATAATTTTATTCTGTTTTCAATGGAAGTTATTAGATTGAATGAACAACTGCATGTTAGACTTTTTACAGTGTAGTGATTTACGTATGTATTTTTCTGAGTGTATGTGTTTCTCGTGTGTGCCTGTGAGTGTGAGTGTGTGTGTGTGTGTGTGTGTGTGTGAGAGAGAGAGAGGGTGCCCTGCTGCGTGATGGCAGCCCCTTCATCCCAGAGCCCACAGCTTCACATGAATCCCCCCCGGCGTGTCCTGACCTTTGGCTTTGTCAGAGGAGCTGCTCATTGTCCACTCATGGCTGTGCTTGACTCGCAATTAGAAATAACATGAGACAATCGCACACTCCAAAACATTTCACTTCTTGGTCTTAGTGCATCATGGAGACGTACAAAATTATTCATCATTCCTGAGGGGGAAACGCATCTGAATTTCAGATGTGGTGAGGTGAACTCAAATGAACTTTTCAACCTCTTCATGAAATGTGTGGTATTTAATGTCCAGTCAGAGTCTTTCTGAATCTCCTTTATTGCTACGTTATTAATCCTATTACTAAAGCTTCTTCCATATGAAATTGTAATAAAAAATGCCTAAAAGAGTAAATAAAAGGCCACATTTTTTTTAGTCTGCATCTAAAAACGGTGATGTTGTTAGCACTTATAAAATTTAATACCACATTTCCCATAAGCCATGTTGCTTCATTTCACAAAGAGGATGTTGCCACTGGCAGTGTAGAAGCCAACAAAGGCTGCCAGCTTCTCAGTGGCATTGTACATTTACAGTAATTACACTAACGTTTCATAATTAATGTGTTATGATTTATTGATGTTAAAATTCTGCACGTTAAATGTCACCGCTCTCGGTGCCGCGGCAAGGCCGACTTCTCGGAGATTTCCTGGAGATTCCCTTCCACAAGGAGCTGCATGTCATGTCATCCCTGCTATCATGCATAAGATGGGTCTGACAGAGAGATATGATAATTATGGAGCGGTGAGAGGGCCCGTGTGGTTGGCTGGCTGTCACTCATCCTCCCAACATAAAAGGCGAGCAGGAAGGAAGGTGGGCAGCAGGAGAGGCATGAGCTGCAGTCTGACTCAGCGTGGTGTCGTATGGAGAGTCAGTCGAGGGCTTTCTAGCAGCTCCTCTGTCATCACCCGCTGTGTCCATGTGACGCTGAGACAGGCAGACAGTCATGTGGGAGAGGAGACTCTCTCCATGTGATGTCGGGGAAACGCAAAAAAATGTTTGATCGGGATTTTGTTATTTTTGTGCAAGATCCAACACGCCGGTGAAAGTCATCATCATCATTATCATCATCATCACTGTTGTTGTTGGCATCATCATTCTCACCAACAGCTCTAGTTGCAGTAGCAGTAGCACAGTAAAGTAGCAGTAATAGAAAAAAAAAAACAAAAAACAGAAAACTCAACACTAGTTTGGCCAAGGGTGCCATTTTTCATCAGTTTAAAGAAAAATGTGTAAATGTCAGGACATGTAGCTTGATTAAAAATGAGTGTTACAGTGCTATTGATGAAATGGATAGGCTCTGCCATTTATGTGTGTTAAAGGGAATTTAAAATGACATGCATTTTGACTTATTTTGTCCTTTGTATTATGATTTGAGGAAGTTTTTGGAGTTTTAGGGAACATCTTGATTATTTTTCAATGGAAGAATATTTGGATAAAGCATTTTCACAAAGAAAATAGATGTTTAAACAGATATGTTGTCTGATGTGGTCTAAGTGACTTGAAAGTCTGTGTTTTATGTTGCTTTAATTGTGTGTCATGTAATCTGTGGTGGGACGGGCCATTGAGATGATATGACATGAAGATAACAAAAAAAAAAAAATCATTCATTCATTCTTTCATTCATTCAGTCGTGGCAGCAGTTGTGGTGGGACATGCAGACTCTTCAGACATCTGCGTCTGTTTTTTTCGTCTCTGTGTTGTATAAACATGGATTTCAGTTGTCTGTTTAAGTTGGAGGGAGGGTCCCTGAACCAGTTTGGCAGCATTGCGTAACTGACTACAACCTGGCCACAGACAAACACCTTGTCGTTTTTGTCGTCACCATTTCCTGCTTATGAATTGGAGGAAACGGCTCCAAATACTTACCAGTTGTAGCGTTACAGTCCACAAGGAGGAGTTTTTTTTTTTTTTTTTTTAATTCAAATTGTGCTCTTTATCTTGACTTAACACTAGTTTGTAATTCCCAGTGAAATATAAGAACCCCAACCAAGCGTAGTGTGACTGAGGGTGAGGCTGAACAGCATCACCGGGCTGCTGCAGTGATTGCTGGGTGGATGGTGCTGAATGTGGGGATGAGGGGGCACGGGGGAGGCAAATTTAAGGGCATTCAGCAGGAATCGTGCCCCAGTACTGCCAAGTCTCATCAGCAATGCTGCCACAGCATCATCATCAGTGCTAAATGCATGTGTGTGTGTGTGAGTGGATGTGTGACGACAGAGGAGGGCGGTTCACAATCTAAGTGGGCCAAATTAGGGTTATCTCCACGATGCGCATCGTGTAGCACTAAATAGAAAATATTCACCCCCTTTTCGTTACCAGGCATCATTATGAGAATCTTTGGCCCTCAAGGCAGGAAAACAGATTATTTTGCCTGTTGCAAGGCTAAATATTTCATCACACCCTGGCCTAGCACCTCTGAAATGGGGGCAGGTTGCTCTGCTGCTGTGGGACAGTGAAAAGGAGGACATTGTTTTTATCTGGGGGTGGAAAATCTGCCTCGCTGCTCGTATCGCAGGAGGTTTACAGGAGGTTACAGCGCCTCTATCTGCACTAAAAGTTTGACACAGGCTGACATCCACGTCTGGCAGAGGAGATGTCGAGATAGGAGAGGAGAAGCAGACAGGACAGGTGTCGTTAGACCTCTACGGAATAGCGAATAGGGAAGGAGAGGGAGAGATCAGCGATGCTATTGAGGAATATGAGTCAGCGGGGTGCAGATGGGCATATTAATTGCCGTACATCCTCCCCTCCTATCCATTCTCTCTCTCTTTGTCTCACACACACACTCCTTTTCTCTGCCTCTCCCTCCCCCTCCTCCTCCTCCTTCTGTTGTGAATTGATGGGAGCGCGTCCCGGCTCCCAGTAATAAGAGAACTTATTTTCATCTCCCACCAATCGATTTACTGTGGTGGTGGGAGGGCTGCATGCTTGTCGCAATTAATCTGTTCTCCTGTTCATTTCACCCCTGATGGAGACAGAAGGGTCCAGTGCGGCTGCAAGAACCAGCGGGTCACAGTTTACCTGCTAGAAGTGTAGATCATTAGCAGCCTGCTCTATTTGAGTGAGCATTTACTGCTGGGAGTGCAGTATAATTTTATTATATGGTCTATGGTTCATAAGTTTCACTTAAAGTCGTTAAATTCGATCAGGGTCACTTGCAGTTTAGTGCCACTTCACTCAAATCTAGGCGTGTAAAATGATGTTACACTGGAAAATCACTGGGATATGATTGTAATAGTCACGAGATGAAGTGAGCTGGCTTGAATGTGTGTGTGTCCTCGTCTTTGTGCAGGTCTGCTGGGCAGCGAGCGTTTCACAGGTTCCTCTCAGAACTATAGCACCCTGCTGCTGGAGGAGGAGGCGGGCCTGCTGTACGTGGGAGGCAGAGGAGCTTTGTACGCGCTCAACACCTCCGACATCTCCACCCCTGGAAACCTCTCCGTGAGTGCCAAGACGCCGCGAGCCTCCTCTCACACTTTGCAGCGCAGATGCTGTGGAACGGCAAACCCCATTTCCCAAACCCCAAGTTTCCTCCCCTGTTTCCCAAGTATTAAAAGGAGGACAAACTAATAATAGCCTTAAGCAGATTGAGCAAATCCCATTGTGTTCCTCCAGTTTTGTGGATATCGGATTAAATGCACCAGGCGTTTATTCAAGGGCTACTGAATACAGTCGGAACTCAGCGGCGTGTTTTGTTGAGCAGCCAGAAAATTAAGACTGAAGTGCACTGTCCTCCTCTTGCTCTCCCTCCTCCTTTCTCTTATTTACTCTTTGTCTTTCCTCTCCTCTCCTCTCTCTCTCTCACACACAGACTTGCTGTCTCTCCTCTGTCTGTCTTCTTTACCCCTCTGTATTTGGCTAACCGTTGGTATTACCTCCCATTATTTGCAGATTGATTGGGAAGCCTCCCCTGAACAGAAGAGGCAGTGTCTAAACAAAGGCAGAGACAATCAGGTACAACCCTGCAGCACTGTTTGCACACACACACACACACACACACACACACCAATTTCACGCCTTCCTCTTTATAGAACAGTTGTGGTCTTTATTCTAAATATTACATTTATTGCATTTATCTATTGAGAAGTAATTGGAAAATTGTCAAATAATTCTGCCTTGTGCTCTGTGTATTGCTTCTAATGGCACCACAGTGCATTTTCTCAATTATTTTCCCTCTTTCCCTATTTCCAAGAAAAAATGAAACAGGAGTTTGAGCGCTGAAACCTTAATTACAGGAGCAGAAATGACCCCCATTTCTTGAAATAGTCCCATTATATGAAGCGAATGGATTGGCCTTTGTTCTTTTGCCTTTCTTACGTGGGAGGCTAGAAGTATTTTCTTTTTACCATTTTGCTCTCTGTTTCCCGCAGACAGAGTGTTACAATCACATCCGCTTCCTGCAGCGGTACAATGAGTCTCACCTGTACGTCTGTGGAACCCACGCCTTCAGGCCTCTCTGTGCTTACATAGTAAGAGCTGGTTTGTTTTCATTTCATAACCGTGCACATAATTACAGTTCAAGCTCGTAAGGATAATAAATGCATTTAAACTGCAACGGGAAAAAAGTGACCCCAAATAGAGGGAGACAAATGAGAGTTGAAGTGAACTGAATTGAATTCAATGGAAAGGAAACTTAAATTAACTGAACTGAATTGAACTGAAGTGACTCATTGGCTGTTCTCTCCTCCCTTGCTGTAAGGATGCAGAGCAGTTCAGCTTCTCCTCAGGCTTCGAGGAGGGCAGAGACAGGTGTCCATATGACCCGGCCAAGGGGTACACTGGCCTCCTCGTTGGTAAGCAACCCTAATTTGCACTGAGCGTGTCCTCTGTGTAAGTCAAGGCAGAATACAGGCCCAGGGAATATGCTGATATCTCTCCAGGGGCCGTGTTAGAGGCACCCAGAGCGATGGCCTCTGTGGTTAATGCATGTGTGCTGGGCATTTTAAAGGAAAACCGTGGAGAGACATGCGCTTGAACAAAATGGCCACAGAGCACAGTGAGGATCTATGTCTCATTACCATTTTTGAGTACTACAACCGCAGTGGGTGGCAGGGGTCACCGTCCGCACACCAACTGTACGCTAAAGTGCTTTAATCTACATCTGATTCCGACTCAGACTGCCCACTTTTTCCTGTTCTCCCTCCTCTCCTGTCCTCTGCTGATGTGTTTCTCAGATGGCGAGATGTTCACGGCCTCGCAGTACGAGTTCCGCAGCTCCCCAGATGTGCGCCGGAACTTCCCCTTCCCCACGCTCAGAACAGAGGAGGCTCCCACCAGGTGGCTTCTGGGTAAGTGTAAGGCATGACGAAAAGAAGGAAAATGCTCCCCTTTTTTGTGCTGTTTGCGATCGCCTGCGGTTTTATACCTGAAGACAGCACACGGTGGTTTTTACTCGGCATTACTTAACACCCAGTGGGCGAAGCCTCACTGACATTTTGCTCGTTTGGATTCCATCAGATATTTTGCTGTCATACAAAAATAGGTCTTCTGGCTCCTGAAATTTCTCATGCAATAGTTGAAATCCCATCTTAAAATATAACTTGTGTCATAAAATGCACTGCAGCACAAACTGGCTTAGTTGTGGCCATTCAATTATACTTAAAAGCTCCATCTAGTATCTGGTTTCCAAGGAGACGCTTCCTGGGCCGCTAATAGGTCTGTGTGTGTGTGTGTGTGTGTGTGTGTGTGTACAGAGGCTGACTTTGTGGGCTCTGTGCTGCTGAAGGAGAGCGTCAACAGCTCCATCGGTGATGATGACAAGATCTACTTCTTCTTCACGGAAAGGAGCCAGGAGCAGATGGCCTACCCCAGCCAGACCAAAGTGTCCAGAGTAGCCAGAGTCTGCAAGGTCAGAGAAAGACACTCACACAGGGGGCAAATTAAAAACATACTAATGGTTTTAGCGGGTTCGGAAAGTACACTCAAACAAAGCCAAACATATTTAAGTCAAGTGATTTGTAGCGTCTGCAAGGTCATGGGCAGAAAAGGTTAAAACAAGTGAGGGGGAAAAAAGTTGCTGAATGTTGGAAGTGCCTAAATGGCTGGACTTTAAGGCTTTACAGGAAACTGACTCAGAGCCAGATCATTATTGCATAAATGGATTTATGGGGTTCTTTGTTTTCGGTTTCTGAGCAGAGTTCCTATTCTCGAGCAGCACTTTGTGTCACTGTGGCTGTCTCTGATCTTGATTTCTTCACTGAGGGGCTTCCTGCCATGCCACTGTTGCCAGGCAAACTAGAAGAAGCCCACCAACCCCCACATCCAGTGGCGAACACCCCCCCTCTCTCTCTCTTTCCCCCCATCTCATTTCTCCCTCTTCCACTCCTCCTCCTCCTCTCTTTCTCTCTCACCTCATTTCACTCGCAATCAGCGTCTCCAGTGTAGACAGCATGCCCAGCAGCCATTCCTGGAGATTCAGAAGGCTGCTCTCTCTCTCTCTCTCTCTCTCTCTCTCTCGCTCCCTCTCTTTTTCTTTTTGGCTATGTAATCGCCACCACAATAAACTCTTGGGCTGATGTAGCCATTATAGAATCACAGTCTACGCAACTTCTCTTGATCCTTTCCGAATTCAGAGGAACTCATTTCTGGAAATAAGGTCTGGCCTCATCAGTGCCCTCCTCTCCAGCTCGGGAGTGGAGTTGCTCGAGCAGTAGAGAGTGTAACAACTCAGTTTGAACTAGGCCACAGCAGCACATGCAGATGTCGATCTAGTCCCTCGCTGATCCCCGTGGCAGCCAGACACACCACGGTGGTTGGAGACAGCTCCACATACGCTGAAGGCGCTGGCAGTCGCCTCCGGCCAGAAACCACTGGAGATCCGCCATTTTTTTAGCTGCCTAACTAGCTGTCCTCTTCTGTTTGTCCACTTCTCAGCCAAACAGCATCGACGTCCTCCACCGTCATAACCCATATTCACAGAGTAGGGTTGCATGAAAATAAGGTCTTTCCAGGCGAATAGCGCACTGAAGTCAACACCAAGTGCAATACCCAAATCACAAGAGCTGCAAAGTTTTGATAAAATGTGGTAAAATATGTGACAAAATGCCATCATAAATTAAGAATTGTGGTGCTACAGAGATGCTCTGGTGTGGGATTTTTTTTTTTTTTTTTTTTTTTTACCATATTGTTCAGCCCAAATATATATGATTATTTTGTTTATACCAGTGTTTGGCTAGTACGTGTCCACTTATTGCTTTGCTGTACTATTACTGCATAGATGTATAGAAACAAACCAGCTCAAACAGGTAAGGCCTAGTCTCCATCATCTGAGACATTCCACGGGTTAATTTCCCCACAGGCACGTCTTTACGGTGCTACGCTGCCACGCTTGACTCGTATTCCCTCAGAGTTATGACATGACAGCGCGATGACCCCGGGTGTGATTTGATTGACTTGGAGTGTGATCTATCAGTGCATTTCTCCACAGTGATTGTCTGGCATCTATCTCTATAAGAGGTGCTTTATGTTATTTTTTTTAGATGGCATCACTCTTACCTCTGCCTCTCTGAGCTCTCTGCCAGCTCTCTCTTGGGGTTTTGCTTTGCAGAAAAAAAAAAAAAAAAAGATTAAACACTGATGTGTTTGTCTGCAGGCCCATTCCCTCTCTTGTTATTTCCTTTATCTTTCCCCTGTACCGAGCAACCTTGCTGTTATTATTGATGGAACTGTACTCTCCAGATGCAGGCATTTTTGTTTTTGATATGTAAGTGTGCTTTGTTGATTAAAACTACCTTTTTCTTTTGTGTGGGAGGCCGATGTGAGGCAGAGAACATGCCGAGCGTTGTGATGAATGACACGTGTCTGCGGAAGACATAAACCAAGAGCGATGAGGCACCGTACCTCAGACAAACAAAGAGAAAAGTAGTTTCTGTCAAATTGTGTCGCTCCTAAATGAGGTGTGCTAAATCACTACTTCCTGGGAGAGGTTGCATGCAGCCTCGCCTCCCAGCGCTACAGAAATGCAATTAGAGCAAATGTGCTAAAGTAGGCACACTTGGAGCCAGAATACTAACATTAAGCTGCGCTCTCATAAAACTCTCCTGCATCCCCCTTTCTCTCTCCTCTCACTGTGTGTTTATGCATATATGCACTCTATAGGTTGATAGATAGATAGATAGATAGATAGATACTTTATTCATCCCGAAGGAAATTCACAGTTTTCAGCAGTATCCACAGATTACAAGATCAAATAAAAAATAAATAAATAAATAAAGAATAAAGATGACACTCGTGATCTAAAGATCTAAGTACCCAATGTGCAAAAAAACAATGTGCAAAAAACCAAAAAAACAGTGTGCATAGATGTATACAATGTGCATAGATGTGGGCAATGTGCAAATTTACAGTATAAACAGATGATAAATAGCAGCAAGCAATATATACACTATAAACAAGGAATATATAAAAAATAGAAATATGAACAGTTTACACAGCAGAAAAAAAATAAATAAAAATAAATAAATAAATAAATAAATAAAAATAACCTCTATGTGTAGATGTTTATGTTTATCTCTATGTAGATCCACGTGTACTGGAGTGTGTTTGTGCACGTGCCCATGCTGTAATTACCATCTATACATAGTTGTGTGTCCAGTGGTGTGTGTGGAAGTGTGTCTGCCAAAGCATATCAGGTCGAGTGAGTGATTTTGCTTATCAGCCCTCTCTTCTTCCATCCACCCATCCACCGCTCTGTGTCTCCTCCACCCTCAGGGCGACTGGGGTGGCCAGAGGACGCTGCAGCGCAAGTGGACCACCTTCCTCAAGGCTAGGATGGTGTGCTCCGTCCCAGACTACGAGCTCCACCTCAACATACTACGCAGCGTGTTTGTCCTGCAGGGGCGGGAGTCACACAGCAGCATCTTCTATGGCGTTTTTGGCCTGGAGTGGTAAGAGACGACATTATGTTTTTTGCTTCCTCGACAAGACAGCATGATTTTTTTTTTTTTTCCCCCTTTAAATGTTGTGCATATTTTACGTTACAGTCATGTTTTCTCTTATTCATGGCAGCTTACAGTGACTGAGCAGAGTGGAATGTGGTGTCTTTCTGTCAAGAGCAACTGGTTATGGGGGAGATTTTAATCTGTGACTTTCCGGTGACAGGACAGTCTTTCAGAGTTACTCATATATGGGAGACCATCATGAAAATACAATATGTGATATGATTCTACCCAGTGCAATGCAATACAACACGATATTGTGTTGGTACAAAAGAAGAGGCAAGAGGTTAGAAACAATGATGACACAATTAATAAACACTTGAAGAGTTCATTTGCAAAAACAGATAAAAGCCATCCTTAAAATGAATACACCTTTTTCACTGATACTGCTTGGAGTACACACACACACACATATATACACACACACACAAAGCAAGATTTAGGATAATAAACATTATGCCAGGCTAAATAAACATATAAAAATAGAAATAAATATAAAGTAAATTTTAATAAAATTCAAAAAAGTTTGAAAAGGTTTAATAAATTCAAATGGAGATATCTGTTTTTGCAAATGAACTCTTCACTTGGTTAAACAATACATAAAAAATAAGACTAAAACATGTCATTACCATATGTCTATCAGGATGACATCATTGCCATGCATGGTATGAGGACATTCTAAGTGTAGATGATCTTAAGATGAATGTAGATCCTTTTCATTGACACGTGTGAATGAAATAGTTAACTAAATCAGCACAAGCAGAGGCAGACTAGTCCCCGCTGCAGTCAGGGCTGATGTGACAATGTCAGAGGACGATGGCTGCCAGTAGAATAGCTGGCAGCGACGTGAGTGTGTGTTTATGCTGATATGCAGAGTCATGCTGCATAAAACCGTCCCAAGGGTATTTAGATTCAGATGGAGAGAGTATCAGTGCAATGGACCAGTAATACTATCACTCTGTGTCCCTTTCTCCATTTCTTAGTGCCACACTTCCTTTTTGTGGATGTTTGATCTCAGCTCTTGTCTGTTTATTCCCTCAATGCACCATCTGTCTCTTCTCTGTCTCTCCTTCTTTCTCGCCATAAACCTTTCTGCCTTTTCACTCCGTAGTGTGTATGTGAAAAAAATGTGCACCTGTATGACGAGTACCCATCACCATGCGTTAGTCTCAGCGGTGTGTAAGAATGAGTAAGCCCTTAAGCAATACTACTCATAGTTTTGAAGACAGAGCCTGGTTTCAGTTCGATCTCATTTTTCTTTCTTGAATGGTTTTGAAGGCTGAGGTGGGCACACAATGGGCTTAAGAATGTGACTCAGACATTTTCCGCCATTACTAATCTCACCTTTAGGGCTTAAGATTAAGGGTCACCTGGTTCCCACCTCCCAGCTCATGCTGTTATTATGCCGTTGGACAAAACTATTCTTTCATAGGCGCTGCACCAAAACCACCAGTGGGGCTATTTTGTTTATGACTCAGAGGCAAAAAAAAAAAAAAAAACCCTTAGAAAAATAATTTCCTCTGTAGTGGGAGCAGAAGGAATTGCCGGTAACCAGAGATAAGCAGAGGGACTTGCACACCTGGCAGTGATGCCACTCCCACATTTCCATTCAAGACAAATTGATATGATTCAAGAGGATGTTAAAACCAAAACCCCCCTCCTTCACGCCCACACTTTTCAGTGAGTAATTTACAGAACATCTCGTAGTAGGTTATTTACTTTTTGTCTGTCAGTGGGCACTCGTGACCTGCGGTGTGTTTGTAATCCGATCTGGGCGGCAGACAACAACGTTTTGGTGTGGGACTGTCTTTCAGGAAGAATATCAAAGCGTCCGCTATCTGCCAGTACTCCTTCTCAGAGATACAGAAGGCATTTGAGGGCCCATACATGGAGGTGCAGGACTCAAAGTGGAGAGAATATACAGGGAAGGTTCCAGAGCCGAGACCTGGATCGGTAAGAACCCTCTTTCAGGCCCCTTCCTCCTATGATCATGCACTACGCACTATACATCTCATATTACCATATCCTCTTTCACGCTCCTCTCTCCATCTCTTTGTACTTACACGAGGAACACTTTGATCATCTCTCCCTCCCCCTCCCTCCAGTGTATGACAGATGCGCACAGGTCCCAGAACATCAACTCATCCCGGGACCTCCCAGACAATGTGCTCACCTTCGCCCGGAGGCACCCACTGATGGCCAGCCAGATACACCCAATAGGGGCTCGCCCACTCATGTTCAAGAGGAGCGTCAACTACGTCAAGATAGCAGTGCACAAGGTGCCAGCACTGGACGAAAACATTTACACTGTGCTGTTTTTGGGAACTGGTGAGTTTTTGGGTATATGTCGTATACATTTTGCTGGAGTTGGGTCAGTGCAGTTGCTTCATCAGCTATCAGTGAAGTCAGTCATTTTTTTTTTTTGATAAATTGTCTGTGAGTCAGTCAGTCAATTAAAGAATCCATTTTACTTTTCTTTCATAAACATAACATCTATGTTGCAGTTCATTGTTAAAGGACCATGCCAGTGATTTGCAAAGAAATTTGACAGATCATGCATGTGTGCTGAAGATTTCACAACACAAAATCGAAATCCCCACCTTATCACGTTCTGTTTCTGCAGCTAACAAAGTCACAGGCATTCATAAACCACAGAACTGATAACTGGCTGTATAATAAATGCTTCCACGGGGACTATTTTCCGGTGGAGAGACCACTGTCAACTCCTCAAAACACAACAGTGCTGCTGCTTTTAGGAAAAACTAATGTGGAAGACTTTATTACAGTGATGGAATACTGGTGTGACCAAATTTTGATGTTAGTTTTCATATTGTAGTGGAATTAATAGAATCCAGTGACTTGATAAAAGGTAGGAAAAATTATATTGCAGTTTTATAATGTGACTGCTCGCCTTGGGAAAAGATTAGCAGGAATGTGATGTGTATAGATTTTGTAGATATTGTAGCTAAACATGCAAAATCACTGGTATGGCCCTGTAATGCACTCTGTTGGTGTAACATTGTGCTATATCTTTTCTTACAGATGATGGCTGGCTGCACAGAGCTGTAGAGATTGATGGGGAAATGCATATCATAGAGGAGCTGCAGTTGTTTGATAAACCTCAACCTATAGAAAGCATGGTCGTGTCTGCAGCTCTGGTAAGAGATCATATAACCCACTAGAAACTGTGTGTAAGTTCAGTGTGGTTTTAGGGAAGCCAGTCTGTAGTCAGCAGTCAGGGGCAGTTTCTCCTTTGAGCAGTTATCACAAGTTCAATAGGACCTCTGAATGACATACCAAACAAAATATCATTGTAATCATATTGAAAGTGTCTTGCATTGTCAGCAGCTCACAGACCAACATGCAGACACTGTCACGTGCACAGACTGATCATTTATCTTCTGTCTGACAGCGGAAGATCTATGTGGGTTCCCACTCTGGGGTTGTCCAGGTGCCTATGTCAGCCTGTCAGAGGTACACTTCCTGTTACGACTGCATTTTCTCCAGGGATCCCTTCTGTGCGTGGGACGGGAGGGTGTGCGCGGAAATTTCCTCACGTCCACAAAGGTGAGGACGTAGTTGCATTCAAACATGCACATACATTCACACATGTACATACACACTCTCACAAGCAAGCAGATACACACATTGGCTCACGCCGCCTATGGAAAGTGATGAAAGGAAAGGCATTCATCCACATACACACACATGGGCGCATGCTGCACATGGGGGGCTGCCGGTGTTTTGGCAGACCTGCTTTTGTCAAGACTGATTCATTTACATAGCGTCATCGAAATTTTACGCCTGAACCACCATGCACTATATTTCCACAAGCCTCCTATGTGGTTACACCTGCTCACTCTGCTTCCAAGGCTTCCTCCTTACACTCCCTTTTCACCTTCCCTGTCTTTATTTCTTCTCTGTCTCCTGCCTAACAAGGCAAGTGGCTTTGAGTGGCTTTCTGCACCCGTTCTTACAGTGCCATGGTCTCTCCATAGAAGCTGTACAAAGCTATATTTCCATGATCACATGCATTACATGCATTTCTTACAGTACATGATTCTGATTCTCACATGAAATGTGAGAATCAGCACTGTGGGTTTTTTCTTCCACCATAAACTTTAAAGCCACTCTGTTGTTACTTCCTGATTTTAGCTTTTTAAATTTCTGTATTTCTTCTCGAATAAGCTGCTCCTCTTCACCCCCTCGCTGATTCAGCGTAATTCAAAGTGTCTCTGAAATCACACATTCTGCACATAGACATATCCAAATTTTATTGCAAATAAGGGTAATTCAAAGCAGCTTGTAACTGAAGATCAGTAGTTTCAACACATTTTCAAATTATAGGCCAGAGACAAAATAACTGTAGATGTTTGCCAGGAGGTAGCTGATCATGTGCTTTGCCAATGCCATGAAGGATATCTCCCCCCTGATGCAGCTCTTGCTCACAGTACCTGTTTGACTTCAGACCATTTGGAGGGAGTGATGTCAAACTGCGAGTAGGGCTCAGAAGGGCGAGGAATGTGCCCCGGTGATCTAAAGGGGCTCTCGTTTGGGCTTTTACTGAGCTGCTATTTTATGTATTCCTCCAGCCCCTGCTTGGTGGTCTGCAGTGTCCCAGTCTTCCTCTCGTCCAGCAGGCATTAGGCATACTTGAAAGTGTTCCAGGAAGACGCTTGCCCTTGCTTTCTCCCTGCAACATCTGTGTTTCCTGATCCTTTCAGATCACCTCGGGTGTGAGTCTTGCTTTGATCTGGCTTCACATATTCTTCAAGTCCTTCTTTTCCTGGCCCTTGGCTTCCCTCCATGATTTCTGCAAAAGGTGTTGCTCCTTTAGCAGCTGGAGGATTTCCGTTTGGGAATGAGCCTCTCCTGAAGCATCTCTTTGCCTTTCTCGTAGATGATGTGACCAAAAAGTTTGGAGGTTGTGCTTCCTCTTAGCATGTTCTGGTGGGTGATGTGCAGGCTCTGGTCAAAGCTTCTCCATGCGTCCTTGTCACTGGCTTTTGGCCACTTGACTTTGGGTTTTCAGATGTGTTTCTTTGGTGCTCCTCTTGTGGGTTCTCTGCTTGGTGTTCATTGTGAGGCTCATGCTGCGGGCTGTGCTGTTGTTGATGTAAATCCTGCTGAGAAGACTGGCCTTTCTTTCGCTCACCTGCTGAAAGGGTGGGATCGATAGCGCTGTGGTGCTCAACCTGGCTATTATTGCTCCTTGTCTGGTCTGTTGTTGCAGTGCAAGCTTGTGTCTGCTGCATTTTTCCTCCCCTGGTGCATTTGTGGGCCCAGGTAGATTGTCACTTTGGACCGCCACATTCTCTTTGATGATTCGTCGTTGCCATGCCAGTCCTTACTGTGTTATCCACCCTGATTGGGCCATCTTCCATCATGCCTGTTGGTGAGCCCCCAGGCTGTTTTCCTCTTGTTCTGCTTGTAATTGATTGAGGGAGTTTATGTAGCAGGAGTTTGAAGTGGGTAACTTGCCCCTCCACCCCTGGTGCAGTCTTTCCTGCCACCAGCCAGTGCTCCCTTGCAGCCCTCTAGTCATTGCTGGACTTCAGTTACTCTATTCAGAGTAGTCACTGGTGAACCACATTAACTACATGTGAGCACAGGTGGGTCCATCTGCTGGACATTTCTGCCTGACACACCTCAGATGGTGCCATTGTGCCATTTGAAGGGTAGTCAGCCGGGAGCCACCCCTCTGTGATGTTTTGGTCCTTTAACCCCTAATTAATCCCTAACTAATTAATCAATTTCATTAATTTCTGTAGTTTTACTAGCAAACACTTTTTAAATGATAAGTAGCTTTATGTAGCTGTAGTAGTTTATGCATATATCTTGAACCACAAACGACTAATTTCACTACAGTTGTAGTTGTTCTGGTACATGATTCCTGATTTTTTTCTTCCTTCAGGGAAATCAGGCTTGTTAAAAATTTAGTACCTAACTTATATATCTAACCATATTCCTAAAAAAAAGCAGGTTCAAAATCTGCAATCAATCAGTGAGCCTTTCTCGATCAGCTCTGTTCAGCTCAGCTATGATATGGCTCTTTCACAGCCCAAACCAGCAGGTCCTCTTGTCAATGGCTTACTTACTGAGATGTTATTTTAAACTTGTGGTCAATGATCATTCATCTTTAATGTTGAAGCTTGCAGCATTTCCAGGTTGTGAAATGTCCAGGTCGATTTGATCAAGATGTGAAGATACTGTAGGCGCTTGGATTGATCCAGAAAAACCTAGACAGCAGAGAGGCACATACATACCCGCAAAACATATACACACCCCCACACGCACACACACTGAGTTGGGCTTGCAGTGGGGCTGAGGACTATTTGTGCCTCAGTTCATTCATTCTGCATGACTGAGTTGCAGACATCTTAATCTCCATTAATGCAGCAGACACATCGTCGTCTCCTGTGGATTTGTTTTGTGGTTTGGATGCAGCATCACTTTTAGTCTGCGGTAAAAAGAATAGGATGTTAATTATATAATGGAACAGAATACATTTACTTGTTAATGTTACAGAATATCAGCTGAAAAATCTATCACACTATAGTGGACTCCAGTGTCTTTTTAAAATTAAATCTAAAATCTGAAACATTTGTGCAGGTCAACCCTCACCCAGGATATACAGAGAGGGAGCCGGGGCTGTGAGAACACCACAGGAAACGGTATGTGTTAACACACACACACACACACACACACACACACACACACGGTCCAGAGAGACTATGACATCAAAATATTCTGTCACTCAGCTCTTCTTAGCTCTGCCTGAAAACTCAACCATTTAAAGGCTATTAAGGGATTTCATCAGGTATACTTTCTTACCCATCCCCCAGACTCCCGGTGCACATTTTAATCAGCTCTTCTCTTGCTGGAGGTCAGCCGGTCATGCCGGCTGCATTGCAGGACTCGACACATTTACAGAGGCTTATGAATTGTGATGAGAAGCGATTTTGAAAGGTTGAGCCGTACAGGTTGCTCATCTCCACTTTTAAAATGTGACCACGGTGACCAGATGTCTCTTTGTCTCACTGGCCCTTTTCTTCTTTTTTTCACCTCTGTTATATTTCTTGCTCAAACTTTTCCATCTGACTCTCATTTAATGTCTTTTTAAAAATCGTCTTATTTCATTTATCGCTTTGTTTTTAATCCCTCACCTCTGTGTGTTCCCACATGTGTACAGTGAAGCTGTCTCTCCGTCTCTTGCCCTCTCTTAGTGATCCACCGTAGGCGTTCTGTGATGGCAGGGGATGATGTGCTCCTCCAGTGTGAACTGCGCTCCAACCTGGCTGCCCCACGCTGGACAGTAAATGGGCGAGAACTCCAGGGTTATGGCCTCAATTCAGGTTACCGAATTGGGACAGATGGTCTCCTCATCATCGGGGCGCGTCCCCAGCAGAGTGGATCGTACCGCTGCTTTGCCGTTGAGAACGCCGTCTGGGTGCCAGTTCATCTGTACACAGTCAGGGTGCACACAGACCCATCCTTCCCGTTGGAGCCCACCGCCACGACGAACCCCACTACAGTTTCCAGCCCAACCGTTTTCTCCACCAACAGCCCCACTGAGCAGCCCCTGCCCTCGCCTCCCGTCCCGCCGCCTCCAGAGCCGGAGTTCCAGACTTACAGGCACATGGAGGCCATGTACATCTCCCTGGTGGCCGTCCTGGGAGGGCTGTGTCTCGTTTTGACTGTGGTGCTGCTCTATGTGAGCTTCTGCACTAGACGATCCTCTCGAAACCGCAAATTCTCCCAACAGGGGCTGCAGGTCCTGGGAGCCTCCGAGAGGAAAAGGAGCTCCCATTTTGAGCTTAAGACCATCTCCAGCCACTGTAATGGCCGCCAGGGACGCAGATCCATCTCGGTGCCCAACATGGAGGACCTAGGGGACGGCTTCCTCCAGATAGTTCCAGGGGAGGGCCACTTGTCACCCAGTAAGACGCCACCGCCAGCGCCTCCTCTTCCCATGCCCCCGCCGCTGCCCAACATGGACTATGCCAACGGGCTGTCGGCCACCTTGCCCAGCGTACTGCGCAAGATGAATGGGAACAGCTACGTGCTGCTGAGGCAGGCCGACGGCGAAGGCACCTCGCCACTCTATCACTCCTTCACCGAGGAGCTCAACAGGATCCTGGAGAAAAGGAAACACACACAGCTGGACCTCCAGCCCGATGAGAGCTCCATCTAGAACCCCCCCTCCCTCCCTGTCTCCCAGTTATTTATTTTTACCCCAACGGTGACCCATAAGCAGTGGGGAGGACTAACTGTTGTATCAAAAGCTGCTGTTATTTACCCAGTGTCAGAGTACCTGTGGGATGTGTCCTAACCTGATCTGAAATGTGCAGCCTCTTGTGATTCCCATGCCCATGAATTTCACTAATTAATGGACAGTGCCAGTCGCGGACCACCATTCACAAAATGGAGCTGTGTAAAATTTTGACACCCTTACAGTATCACAATTAAGACAGGTAGAGAGCTTAATGATCCTACCTCAGTGTCCCTGGAAGTTAAAGAAGGACAGAAAAGTAAAGGTACAATGTGAGACATGGGCAAGAAACCAAGGCTAATCAAAGTGTAGGAGCTGATCAAGAGAGCGTGGAGGTTTTCAGAGTTAGTGCCAAATAATATTAGCTCTGCCGGGAGCTCAAGACGTTGGCTGTGTCACCGTGCATAAGCCAGAGCGCAGGTGGTTACCTCTCAAACTTCATTCAAACCGCTCTCTCCTCATTTTCCTTTGTTCTCATGTAAATAGCAATAATAACATCACAGTTGCAGCCATTAGTAGCAATGTGTTGTGCCAATGCCAATGGAAATAAGTGTAGCAAACCCGAGACGGGGTGTGATTTTCTTTTCTAGTCTGTTTCTGTTATTAGGATATGTGTGAGAAAACTGAGTTAAAGGCACGGAGGTATAGCCCAATAGTCAAATGAAGACCATTAAAGGAGCAGCCAGTTTGTGGTCAGATTGACTGGAGGATACACCGGGACCTGGGTGGAGAAGAGGGAACCACAACACACACTGGGAAACAAAGGTAAGTGGGGTGGTGGAGAGAAAATGTCTTCTTACTGTTTTGTATTTCGATTCTCACATACTGTATACTCTACTGATTGACTGCTGGGAATAACTCTTCATCAAAAATCTTCATCTTGACAAGTCATGCAAGTCATTAGGCCCTCGCCCTCCATCGGAGAGAGGGCCTATTGTTTTTGTACTGTTTTTTGTTCTCCTTTTTATTATTATTACGTCTAAATAACCTGTAATTTGACCCCCTGAACATGCTCAAAAACTCACCAAATTTGGCACGCACCCCAGGTATGGCGAAAAATTCGATAAAATGGCAACTCGGACCCCCAAAGTGCAAAAATGGGCTCGCTAGCGCCACCTAGGCACAAAAAGGCACACGAAGGCGGCCGCTGCGGCCCACAGGAACGTGATAGAAAGACCAAACCAGCGCCGAAACGTAGGTCTCATCAAGGCCGAGATTTCACGCGCTCGCCCCCCCGACCTAAAACCAACAGGAAGTCCGCAATTTGCCTTTCAAAGTAAAAGTCGGGCCCCGAAATTGCGCGTTGAACAAAATTTATCTCCTCCGAGACCGTAAATTGTGGCGACTCAAAAAGCTAATACATGAAAGAGGATACAGTGTTTAACAAAACTTCTGAAGGATTTCGTCATTCCGGCCTTAGTTTTTAAACTATAAGCCCTCGAAGTCGGCAACGCCGACTTCGAGGGCGTCGTTTTTCCCATGGAGTTTGGCGTGAACAGGCGCACACTGGGCGCTAATTAGGCCCCTGGCATCTAAAGTAAACGTCGCACGGCTTCGAAAATTATGCCACACGAAAGAGGACGAAAATTCCTACAAAAATATGAAATTAATTTTTAAATTGGAACAACTTTGTGGCCGCTGTGAAGAGTTTTCGAACATTTTGGACCCTGGCGTCCTCTCCTCTGCACTCTGCCCGGTCATGTGACTCACTCTAGGCAACGGACAGTTCCGCAATACACACCCATTTTAAACTGTCAGCGGGAGCAGAGAAAACAGTCAAACTTAAACTGCCATAACTCAAAAACGGTATAAGATAGCAAAATCGTGTAAATACAAGATTTTTAGAGCCGAGTCTTGTGCCTCGTTTAAAATTCGAATCGCGTCTGTAACTCAAACTATGTCCGAGCAGCGTTACCTCAAACAGGGGTGGGTTTGATCGATTTCTCCATTTGATTGAATGAGGATTTCTCTGTGTGCCTGCATTTCGGTCTGCCAATGCCTCAGCTGCCAGTACTCATGTCACAGGCACACGCATGCACACACACACAAACACACACAAATACACACACACACACACACTGAGACCATACCTGCCATGCATAGCAGCCATTCACACACACTGGCAGCTACGGCCTTGGCCACATACACACACAGACACGGATACTAATGTCACACGCACACGCAGAACTAATGTCACACTCACGCACACGCGCGCGCTCACACACACACACACGTACACACCAAGCACACACACACACACACACACACACACATACAGGCACACACACGCACGCACCAAGCATGCAAACACACACACACACACACACACACACACACACCAAGCATGCACACACACACACACACACACACACACAAATACACACATGCACACACACATATACACACATGCACATGTCACACGCACACACACACACACACACACACCAAGCATGCGCACACATGCACACGCACGCACACACACACGCACACACACACGCACACAAACAAACACGCATACACCGAGGCCGTATGAGTACGGCAGCTACGGCCGTACTCATATCACACACACACATACACACACACACAAACAAACACACACACACGCACCAAGCACGCACACACAAACGCACGCACACACACCCCACTGGCAGCTATGGTCTCGGTACTCATATCACACACACACACACACGCACCAAGCACGCACACACACATACACACACACACATAAGCAAACACACACACACACACACACACACACAGGTACACACACACACACGCAAACACACACCAAGCACGCACACACACACATACACACACACACACACAAACACACGCATGCACACACACACACACACGCGCGCTCCATGCACGCACACACACACGCACGCACACACACACACACACACACACACACACACACAGGCACACACGCACCAAGCACGCACACACAAACGCACACACACACAGGCACACACACACCAAGCACACACACACACACACACGCACGCACCAAGAACGCACACACAAACGCACACACACACACATGCACACACACACACACACACACACATACACACACACACACCAAGCACACACACACACACATACACACCAAGCACGCACACACACACACGCGCACACACATGCACTCGTACTCATATCACACACACACACACACACACACACACACACACACACTTTTCTTGAAAATGGTGACATTATGTTCTACATTTTAACTCACCAAGACCTCAAGAGGTTTTAAATTTATACATCAAAATAGAGCCAACGGACCTCAATGAACATTCATTTGGGTGACAGTGGTGTGAGCAACACAAACACATCTCACCCTGCGTGATCTCCTCACTGCTGACATGTCAAGCACACTGTTGACCAGGCTACATGGATCATGCTACAGACTCTCACATTTAAAGCATTATATTTTCAAAATAAAATCACTTTAAAAGATGACTTTAAAAGCCTTTTAAGTTATTTTCATTATCATTTCTCCTTACCCAGCTGAGAAAGCTGCAGGGTTACATCACATCAACACATTTCAAGTACAAGTCCCTACAAATCAGACATACCTTTGAAAGATTCAGAAGGGAATTACAGAAAGGTTTCCACATCAGGCAGGTTAACATGCAGCTGAGGGAATATTACACTCATGACTTACACATTATAAGCTCCTCTGTTGGTCATCTCTTCATTCTTGATACCATCAATGCTGGATAATTTACTCATGTTTCCATGTCCTCTTTACCCATGTGAATAATATACTTTTAATCCATTACAATTTATACATACAACCTTCTATGTAGTTATATAACATTGCATTACACAGTAAAGCAGGAGTAGTATTACTACAGACTTGTTTTTCACAATACACTGAAAGGACCTTCATTCATAATATGACAGACAACATCTTGTACTTCAAAATATAAAATTTATTTTTCAATTCAATTTCATTTACATGTAAATGTTTTGATGATTGCATTTTACTTTTAGTCATTGACCTCTTTTCTCAGTACAGTTTAGTTATTTATTCTGTTAAGACAAACATTTAGAAAAATCATGGCTGTACTTCATGTATTGTTCATGTAAGAAAAATGAAATAGCATAGGCCTGGATTCCAATTCAATTCAATTTTATTTATTTGTATAGCCCAGAATCACAAATACAAATTTGTCCCAAAGGGCTTTACAGAAAAATACAACATCCTCTGTCCTTAGACCCTCACATCGGATGAGGAACAACTCCCTAAAAAACCCCTTTAACAGGGAGAAAAATAGGAAGAAACCTCAGGGGAGCAACAGAGGAGGGATCCCTCCCCAGGACGGACAGACGTGCAATAGATGTTGTAAACACAGATAACAAACTACAATTAAGATAGGATTACTTTTTTAACTATTACCTCATACATCTCATGTCCCAGACCTACAATACTGAGACTAAAGTTCATCTGAACCACTTTGACAGGACATAGATACAGTACATGTGCTTTCTCTGTCCCACGATGCCACTTGCTACAAGGCGACATCATCATCACTTGGGAGGTAGGGAAGTTTGGGACGCTGCACCACAGTAGCATCTTCAACCAGGAAGTTCCCCTTCGAGTAAAAAAAGACAACATTTTGAGGCAAACATCACTGACTAACTGCATCTCATAGTACACTAACTAAAGTAACTACAATTTGTTGACAGGGCCACCCAACTGTGTAAAGTTGGTGAGGCATAGGGAGACAGAAAAGTTAAGAATGGGGGACACAAATGGGAGCAGAAAACCTGGAAAATAGACGACTGGTAATGGATTTACTTTTAATATAAATAACTGTCCTGTTGTGGCAGCTCAGGTGTACAGAATGGGGAGTCTGTGCCTTGTTGTGCCACAACAGTTTTGCTCTGAGTTCATGCACACCAGAGGGAACACTTCAGTATTGAAAGTGAACCTCTTGTGTACAGACAGTACACATGAAGGTGACATGGACTCAAACATGCAGAACTATATACATTTAAACTTTAAACAGATATACATTTAAACTTTAAACAGACATACATTTAAATTTTTAACAGATATACATGAAGAGCTCATTTGCAAAAACAGATCCCCATTTGATTTATTATCCTACATCATGTCCTGTGTGTGTGTGTGTGTGTGTGTGTGTGTGTGTGTGTGTATGTGTACTCCAAGCAGTATCAGTGAAACGGTGTATCCATTTTAAGAATGGCTTTTATCTGTTTTTGCAAATGAACTCTTCACATTTAAACTTTAAACAGACATACATTTAAAATTTTAACAGATATACATGAAGAGCTCATTTGCAAAAACAGATCCCCATTTGATTTATTATCCTAAATCATGCCCTGTGTGTGTGTGTGTGTGTGTGTGTGTGTACTCCAAGCAGTATCAGTGAAACGGTGTATCCATTTTAAGAATGGCTTTTATCTGTTTTTGCAAATGAACTCTTCACATTTAAACTTTAAACAGAGACCAACAGCTAACACGTGGCAAACAGAGACTAACACATCCATAAACCTGTGGCACGATTACATGATATACGTCCCTACACATGATTCTCCACAACTAAACCTTCCCTAATTCCCCCTGAAACACATGATTTGCTTAATCTAAGATCTAACCATGATCATCTATTCCACATCATAAATACATAATCTAAAATCAATAATAAATACACGATATAAATACTATAAATAATCACAATAAATAACAATCTATACAATTATAGTGGGACAGGCTCTAAAAAGACAACATTCATAGTGGTAGCCAATGTACACACCATGAACAACACAACACACTACAAGTCAGTTTCCTCTGAACCAACACACAAACGCGACAACACTAACCTTTGCACCGGGACACTGCAATGTAGCTCCGTTTGACTCATCAAACAAAGAATTTAGTGTGAATTCATTGTTTGCTTCCTTTGCCAAACAAACCAACCTAAACCTCATCAAAATCCACGTCTGACTCGAAGAGGCCCTCTACCTCCTCCAAGTCAACAACTAACCCCTGATCATCGTTAACACTAAAACTACAAACAACACCTTCGTGATCACTAAAATACGTGGGCATCACTGCACACTCCACATTATACTGTGTTGTTTTAACATAAACGTGATCAATTAGTGTCCCCTTCTCCGTAGTTTCTTGTGTTACATGCTGACTAAATCCTTTTTCACCCATAAATTTGCAAATTGAGGATGTTTTTAAAATGTTGTCATTGAAATCCCCCATTATTACAATTGTGTTACTGATTGGATTTAACCAATCAAGTAACTTCCCCAGATTTTGTTTGAATAAAGAAATTGGATAACACGGTGGACGATAAATTACTGCCAACAATATGTTGAATTTGTTGCACAGGCACACCAAACACTCCAGATTCAAATCGGGCACCTGCAGAATGTTACAGTCCAAATTGTCTACACTATACAAACCAACTCCACCGTGTTCTAGGTTCTTTAGCTCTAACAATTTGGGGTTACTGCTGCTGTAACACAAGCCACGAGGACGATTGTGGAAAGTGTAACCTTCAATTTGGACACCGTCTAATGAAGACTGTGCAGTGAGCCACGTTTCTGTCACAGCAATACAGGTAAGCTGTAAATGCTGCGTGCAAGACACCAAATCTAACACATGCCGACTTAAATTTTGAACGTTCATTAAATACACAGAGAAACTGTGTGCATTTAATGAAGGCTCTGGCTGCTCAATCAAAAATGGAGGCATGCTATCCAAGGCCTCCTTTATGGCGTTCTTGCAATAAATTGCCTTCTCTGAAAAATCCTCGATGATCAGTCCAGACAAGGCCCTAACACGACTAAGCGCTACATATGCCTGCCCCGGTGCAAACACCCTCTTCAAAGACACTACCGCCTCGTCCACAGTGAGTCCTTGCACTTTGTGAACAGTGCAAGCCCACGCTAACCTCAGAGGAAACTGACGACGCAAACCGCCACGCTTGGTGGCTCTATCCTCCTCTGGATCAATGGCAGTAGACTGCAGGCATTCTACTGCTGCATGTGCACGGTTTTTCCTCCTATCTGAACCAATATTCACATCATCAAATCTAACATACACGGTGAGAGGAAACGTGGAATCCTCTCCAAAAACTATCTGAGTAACCGTGCCACATGCTCCATTGACCAGGCCGTCCGCAACATCCACGTTCTTACATAACATGACTCGCGCGTTCCTCGCTATACACAAAGTCTCCGGTAGAGACGTGTCCGCCGCAACGCCGTGATGCCCGGGCATCCGTTCCAAATTCCCTGTTGTCCTGTTAGTCACAAAATCCTGCGCCTCAATGGTGACATAATCAGGACAACAGTCAAACAGATAATTTAGGTTGTGCTCACTTACTTGCCTATTCGTCGCAAAGATATGCAAGGCTGAGCTCACCTCGCCGGTCTCGCGCATCTTCAACATTTCAACGTCGCTATCTAACATTGGGGTGGCCCTGGAACGCACTCTTAACCTATTCAGCATCTCTGCAAAAACACTATCCTTCTGCCTAACTATCTTTTTCAGCTCCACGGTGCTGAAATTACACCACAGGTCCACACCAACAGGACTACTATACAGAGGCTTCCCTTTAACGGGAGGCAACTGATAGAAGTCTCCGACAGCTATCACGCTAACATTACCAAACGGGGAAAAGTCGCCTGTCTGTTTTATCTGTCTCAATCTACCGTGGACATAAGCCAACAAGTTGTGATTAACCATACTTATTTCATCTATAATTAAAATTTGGAGGTGACTTAATTTTGCTCGCAAAGAGTTTAGTTTATCTTCACCCAGAGGGGTGTAAGGTAAACTAGCCTGTTTGCCAATACTCAATGTGTGATGAATTGTTGCTGCATTTAAATTGTATGCAGCTATTCCTGTTGGAGCAGTTAACAAAATACAGATATCGTCTGGTTGATCACAAAGTGTTGACAGCAGCCGCGCTGCCTCATACTGGATAGCCCTAATTAAATGACTTTTCCCCGTCCCTGCACCACCTGTCACAAATACACGCAGAGGCTCTGGGTTTTTACCCATCACCTTCTGCAGACACCAGTGTCTCACCTTATAAAAAACAGCAAGCTGTGTCTCATTCAGAGACCTAACAAGCGCTAAACCCTCAGTTCTAGATAAAATGGACCTGTTTCTCTCTAACTGCGCTACCTGTCTGCCACCAACAATCAAATCTGGCACATTCACCAATGACTCAACCAACTGTTCCTCAGCTAACTCACCTTCCCGCTGCTGCCTCATCTCCTCTAAACCCTCAAGGCGTTCCGCTTCCTGTTCAGGACAAAGCTCACCCCAAACATCCTCATCTACACCGTTATTCTGCGCAGCTATCTCCTGAGCTAACTCAAGGTGAGGACAATTTACCTCAAACCTTGCCCTATTCTCATCGACAACATCACTAACCGAATGTACGGAGCCGTTGCTAAACATCACCTCACCATCGTTATAGAACTGCTCAAACAGCTCAAAGCCATCAGGTTTGAGGTCTGAGTCAGTTCTATAAGGAAGAAACAACTGCAACAGGCTCTGAAAATGTGCCTCCTCCTCTCTATCCAAATTAAAACGCATGTACCGCACCACTGCAAACTGAGTGCGTGTTCTCCTAAGAATGAATCCTAAGTCATTCTTAAGTTCAATTCTGTCTTTAGACATTTCATTTTTGCTGAGAACACGATACTCAGATGCAAAGGTGGCCATACACATGTTTTCAAACACGTCGCTATCAGGCCTATTTCTATATCTATCTACAATACTTATCATAAACATATCCTCCTCCCGTAGATCACGGGAGGCCGCCATCTGCCTCAACACACTGAGGGGCAAACTCATTCTAACTATCCTACTGCCTGTCGGCACAAACACAACCTTTCTGGAACACTCCCTAAGGTGCATGTTCGTTAGCCTATACACCGACTCCTGCGCACAAACATCTCTGTTGTGTAAATATACACTGCCCAGCTTCCGCAGGGCTTCTTTAGCAGAGAGATTCCCTTGTTTTTTTGCTTCTTTTTGGGCATTACTCAATAAGAGGCCAATTTCTCTCTCTGCTTTCGTAATATACGATATTATGTATATTACTACTGCGTAGGCGTCGGTGACAAAGCTAATGTCCATGTTAGCATTCCAGCACTTCAACAACTTCTTGCTATATTGATTAACCCAAACCTCGTTCACCCCTCTCCTATACACTACCTTATGCCTCTTCTCTAAACGCCTATAAGCCCTCTCAAAAATCTCCTGATTAATACGCAAACTATGAAACAACTCCTCTACACTAGCAGGAGGCACATCGCATTCCACAGCTTTCTTGACATCTTCAAGAATTTTGTGCGCAAACTCTTTGGGCATTTTATCCCTGTCCTCAAAACATTTACAGGCTGGCTTGTTTTCTGAATTAGATTCAGCCTCACCTGTCTTCTTGTTCTTATCACACTTGCACTCAGGCATTCTACAAATGAATGTACGCGCAGACACAGGTTTTGGAAAATTGAAACGACACGTCGTTTTGTGTTTTCTGCATGACTTTGAATGTCGTTTGGAATGTGTTTGAACAGATGACACTGTGTCCAATAGTGTGTCATCATCTGAGGGTAGCTCACACGTAACGTAGCGGTCGATAAACTCAACTACCTCCTCATCTGTGTTTTTATCAATTTGGGGAGCACCCTCGATCCAAAATAAACAGTGTACATGTGGTGAGCCTCTTTGTTGAAATTCTACCCTATAAAAGTAATCAACGATCTTGCCGATTGGTTGACAGGGAGACATGAGAACCTCTTTCAGAAAACAATGCCACCTGTAATCAAACATCCGCGCCGCGGTCACAGGATTACGTCGCAACAACGCACACCTATCTGCCCACTCCAAATCCTCTACCGTCTGCGATCTGCCTTCCTGTTTCAGGATGCTGGTCAGAAGATTCTGCCAGCGCATATCCGCAGACGAAAACGAGCAAAACCACGTCGGAATGCCTAACTGACGCACACAAGCCATCACGTCCTTCTGGACAGACTGCCAGAAGGCCGGAGTTCCTCTAATGGGTTTAAGAAACCTAAACCCATCATCACACGCCAACAACTGCTTCAAGGCGTCCGCATCTGCCAACATATCCTCACTAACCCGTTGAGGCCTCTGACCTCCTTTATCCTTACGCAATGCGACGGAAACACTTGACACAACCTTGTCCAACTCCGACACATACTGAGCAAAAAATATATACTCTACATTACGCGCAAAACGACCGTCGGCATGCATAATCCTATTATTAAGATAACGCGCCAACGTCAAGTCGTGCCACCGACCATCATGAAAAGTCTTACCACCCGTCGGAAACAACACCGGGAAACACTTTGCCTCGTTCGTGTGGTCAGAAAGCATTCTTACCGGACTATTCCCTTCTGCAGGCGCAATGTTCAAAATATCCTTAAAATACTGATCTAAAGCTTCCTGACCAATATCAACAGGCATAAGACAAGTGTCCTGAAACATGCAGTGCTGTTGTCTGTCATGTAACAGTTCATCCTGTCCTATGTCTGCTGATTCCACTAGCTCACACATTTCAGACTGAACCGTAACCTGACCTAACCTAACCTCAGCCTCATCCTCACTGCCTGATTCGGCCTCTTCCTTCTCCCTATCTTCCTCCCTAACAAACTCATTAACCCAGTGCTCATTAAATTCAATATTTCTATAGTGAACATTTGTCCTCTTTAAGTACTCTAGCGCCTGTCTTACACGCAACGTATCGACAAACTGATACTCGTAATACCCTTTATAGGTGAGTTTCCGCTTCAGCTTAACCTGAAGCAGAGACCCTTCCATGCTCGAACGCGGCAACACATTCACAGTCTGAACAATGTTGGCTGGAACACATGTCACCGGTCCATGTACTCCATTCTGCCCGCCTTTAGGCAGTGCCAACATCTTCATGAATGGAATATGTAACGCAATAAGATGCTGTTCTAAACTATTCAAAGATCCCAGTTCAGCAGGAATGGGATCAAGCTCCAAGTTATTAACCCAGCATTCAGCTGGCATCTCACCTGAACTAAGCTTCCTATGACATGTGTAACAAATCCACAAATTACCGCGCGATGAAACCAACAAACACGGCGCAACACACTCCCCACTACACCTATGTAAATACTGCTGGCCTATACACCTATCTGCCACAGCCGCTGTCGCTGAACTTTCCCTATAAGTTTCCCTATCACAACTAACCACCTGATATCTAAAAAACAACCTATGACACACACAGCACACAAAATCAGGTCCATCTCTGACCTTTTCTAAAAACTGTGCCATAACAAAGCCAAAATCTTTTGCTTTCTCTACCTTCTGCTTTCTGCCTAACCTAACACTGGAAATAACTCTCTCCTTATACTCTACACTACCATGATACTTACTCTTAATGCTTTCTATTTCTTTTTCCCTTTGGTCAATGCTGTCCCTATATCTGACCAACCTCTTAGCCTTAACACTCTCCCTATGCTCAACACTGTCCCTATATCTGACCAACTTCTTAGCCTTAACACTCTCCCTGTGCTCAACACTGTCCCTATATCTGACCAACCTCTTGGCCTTAAAACTCTCCCTGTACTCAACACTGTCCCTATATTTGACCATAATCTTGGCCTTAACACTCTCCCTGTGCGCTACACTTTCTCTATATTTACTAACACTCAGCTTCTTAACCCTCTCTCTGTGGGGTAAATTCTTACTATAATTCCCTACACTCCACAACTTAGCTTTCTCCCTGAAAAACACATTTTCTTGATAAATCTTCCTTATCCTTGACTGACGTTTCTCTCTAAGCGACAAATTCAACTTTTCCTGCTTCCTCTGCTTCCGCCTTAAGTACTTAGACTTCCCTGACATTCTACCTGACACTAACTCCCTAGCACCCTCCATAACCTTGGCACAATTCTCTACACCTACAACAGAACCAACTACATCACTACACCTAACCGCTGTGTTGTCACTATCTACAACATCCATCATTCTAGACCTAATTCTATAACCTGACACTTCACTAACTTTACAGTACCCGTAACAACTATGCAGTCCAGGCTTACACACGCAAACAACATTCTCAAAATGCCGTCCCATGGCATTGTCTATGTAAATACACTCCGCTGACAAATGCTTACTACTACAGCTATACTTTATCCAACGTCCGTCATGGAACGTAAACACACTAACACCTAACCAGTCGGCCGTCGCCTGAATTTCCACCTCTGTGGCCCAACTGCCGACACGCCTCATCCTGGACTGCTGAATATACTCTAACACAGAGGAGTACTCAGTCCTCAAAAAACTCTGATATCTATCAGTGTTCCTTTCTAACTCTTTACAGACAACTAACCTAATCCTACGATGGTGCTTCTGAGAACCACTCACAGCCTGAGAGATGGCTCTGAAGAAGCAGTTCCCATCGGCAACAATCCTCTCTTTGCTACAAGGAACACCTAACAACCCCTCCTCTGTGGCTACCGGACTAACAACTTTCACGCAATCGACGTTCAACTTTGTGCATAAAGCACGACAAACATCTAAGCCGAGGGGATGGAAGACCAGCTCTTCGCTTCTCACCTCGCTAACAAATTCGACGTCCAAATTGACCTCTCGGACATCGAAACTCTTGGATTTCTTCGACATACAAGTGCCGGAAGAAATGACACGCTTTCTGCCATCGGTCACCGTTGGTTCTGCTGCTGAACCGCTGCTCACCTCGCTGGAGAAACTAAAAACAGAAATGCCAGACAGTGCCGGACTTGCGGCAATGCTGACACCACACTCAGGCACACAAACGCCTGCAGACACCTCACTTTTTCTCCCAGCCTCAGTGAGCACACTAGACTCTGGTGCTGGAGCAGCGCTCATCCCAGTGATGAGACTCTCCACAGACACACCAGACCGCGCTGGGCTTACACCTGTGCTGACCGTAACACCACACAGCTCAAAGAGCTTCTGCCTTGAACTGAGACTGTCGGCCAAACGACAGATGTAGTGGTGCAGGTCGTCGAGACACGCGAAATGCAGAACCACGCTTGTACCATTGTGGTGCAACAAGCCAGTGTTACTGCGTGAGTGACTGTCGACCACAGCGAACCGTCCACCCTCACGCACGATGGCAGTGGTGTTTCCACACATTGTCAAAAGACATGTGGTGTATTGACTGAAGATTCTCTCCAGTCCATTACGCAAGCTGATGAATACACCGAAATCGATGTATTCACCTTCGGTCACGCCTACTTCGCCTAACACTGTGTCACCAAAACCAAACCTAAACAACTGTCCGTCTAATTCCAGCTGTTGTGGCAAATCTGGCACAGACAGCAGATTAGACACATGGCTGAAGATGTTGAGGTCACGCAGACTCGTGTACAACTCATCACCTTCAACCAACGCGCGATCCAGATCCAGCCTGTCCCACGAGAACGCGCTCCTCACCGTGTGTTTGGCTAAGCTGACCAAAGCTATAGCCATACACTGGACTCCACCATACACAAATCGGGCATTTCCCTGATGAAACGACCCGCGCACAACTTTAGCTAGCCTAATCCTGCTGCTATCTATGTTAGACCCTGTTGCCACAGCATTAGCGCTAGACTCTGACTGAACATCACTAACACAAACAGAAGGAACAAAAACAGCCTTAGCTTTGATGATCTTCTGTCGCTCCTCTGGGACAGCAGGGCCCGCTGCGGCGACCTCCTCCCGACCGACGACCACCCCCGGCACCTCGCTGGCCGACTCCTGAGCTGTCGCCTCCACCTGATTAAAAAAAAAAAAAAAAAAAAACACAGCAGTGAGATTTTGGCAACGAAACGTTGCTTGGCTTCCGGATTACAGCAGAGATGGAATTGTGGGACCGTTTAAAAATTAAATATAATCTATATAACTAGTGCTAAAAAACAAGAGCTAAATAATAATGAGTGCAATTGAGAGTAACTAGATAAAACAGAATGTAAACAACAGACTAAACAGTATAAATAATACTGAGTGCAATTGAGAATAACTAGATAAAACAGAATGTACACAACAGACAAATATGAAAAAAGGAGAACCATTTTCCTGCTACCTCTCAATGCTAACTCACATATTATATTTAAACAAAGACAAACCTGTTGCACCGCTGGTCTGGGCCCGGAGGCGGACACGGTCCCACGGGCTGGTGAAGGTCTTGCCGGCACCTAAAAAAGATGGGGAAGAAAAAAAAGCCTCATTTACATAATGCCCTCATTCACTCGGGTTCTGCACTTTATAAAAAGTACTCTGCTGCACCTCCGGGACGGCCGGGCACGCTGCGGCAACCTCCTCCCGGACGACGACCACCCCTGGCACCACGCTGGACGACTCCTGGGCTGTCGCCTCCACCTGACACAAGACAAAAAAAAAAAAAAAAAATCAAACAAGGTCTCACTAAATCACAGGAGAACCATTTCCCTGCAACCTCTCAAAACGATAACTCGCATATTATATTTAAACAAAGACAAACCTGCTGCACCGCTGGTCTGGGCCCGGAGGCAGGCACGGTCCCACGGGCAGGTGAAGGTGTTGCCGGCACCTAAAAAAGATAGGGGAAGACAAAAGACTCATTTCAATAATGCACTCATTCATTCGGGTTCTGCATGTGTTATCAAAATATGGCAAAAACAATCCACATATTTCACATACTAAATATGATACCAACCTGCCGCTTTCCTCCTCTACGCCTTGTGGCAACACCTTTCGGCGAACGCCTCACACGGGAAGTCTAAAAGAAGGAAAACAAACCTTGTTAAATGCAGTCTTCAATTCAATTTTGTCCAGGACATACACACCTGCAATGGATGTTGCAAGCACAGAAAAAAACAACAACAAAAGATCTGTATGTATAATATAAAGGAAAAAAATGTAAAAACAGTTGGTAGATGAGGAATGCGGATGCCGAGGGGAGCCACATGCACTGGAGCAGCCTGGGACCTGAGCCACACAACCACCAGCAGCATGATGACCTGGCTCAAAAAGACACAGCACGCACTCAGAAAAACTCACAACCATTCACACACACACTCACACAGAGACAAGGGGAAACATCAGAGGCAAACCCATTTAACATTTTATAACTTAACAGAAACACCTTAAAGTCAGAACTAATATGGATTACTTCATACTATATAAATGTAATTATCAGGCACTTTACCTGGCCAGCTGGCAGAAGGGAAGTGACGCTGCAGTCCGAGGATGGCGAAACCCTCTCCATGGCCTCCAGGATGTCGCCGCTGAACCACACGGGGTTGGACGGGAGGACAGACTCTTGCACCGGAGATGCTCGAATCTTAAAAACCACAACAAAAAAAAATTTGTCACCATTAAAAACACACACACACACACACACACACAAAATAAAGGCGTAAAACCAGAAAAGATGCACAAATGTACAGCCAGAAAATGACTCAAACACATTACCTTGCCCTCCTGTCCGACGACGGTCCACTCCAGTGGGTTGCGGTGACGAGCCGCGGGGCTGTGTCCCGTCACGACCAGCACGGGGGAGACCCTGGCACGAGGCGATGTCCGGGGGGGCACCGAAGGAGGAGGAGGAGGAGGAGGAGGAGTCAGCTGGCGGACCGCGGCGTCCCACAGGGCCTGGACGAGGATCGGCGTTCCATCGCTGTCGCTGAGGTGCACCTGGAAAACAGTGAAACGCAGAACACATTGCGCTCAGCTTGTGTATCGAAAATGGAAACCTTCAACTCCTCCATGTGTCATGTCACAACAACAAAGTATGCTGTACTTACACCGTCACGGCTCCACAGCTCCAAACGATCCATCGGGAGGTGCTCTGCCACAGACACGTATGGGAGACCTGCCGCAAAAGTGAGAAACATCATACATTCTGGTAATAAATACACTCATGTAAAACATATGAGGTTAAGTTCACGATACGTCAGTTATAATCAAACTGATGACCAAAACTAAGACGTACCCATGCGTGCTGCGACACGGTGGAACTCCTGGCGGAACAGCTCCTGCAGGCCAGGCTCGATGTTCAGGCGTGGAGGGAAATCCAGCACGAACACCTACACACACACACACACACACACACACACACACACACAAAAAAATCACGTTTAGAATCACATTTAGGTTTCTAAAAAAGCACATGTGAAAACACACGCTTACTGTGACAGCACAGGACAAAACAAATACTGCCAACTGCAAATTAAACACACCTTCGCCCAGCGGTTGCAGACTGTAGCCAGGAGAGCACCGAAGTCCAGCGACGCCTCTCCGATGTTCCTGCTGGCTGTCAGGTTGTTGCTCGGGGCGAGCACACACACCACGTCCGGGGTCCAGGGGAGAGCGGCGTGGGACACCTCCGTCCTCAGCTCTGCTGCATGCGCACCTGGAACAGAGAGAAAAGAAAAACACAGAGGTACCTCCGGCATCGCGACGATCCCATCCACCAGGGCCCGCAGGTGGGAGTCTCCCACGACGAACACCATCTGCAACGACAGAGACACGGCTTTAGAACATAGACACCGACTTCTTACGACAAGCACTGTGTTTCTGAAAAAGAAAAACTAATACCTTCTGGTCCGGCTTCTGGGCAGGAGTGACCAACTTGAAGCTGCGCTGGGTCAGCTTCGAAGTCGGCCATCTCCGCACGCGATGGCGGTACCCTGTACCGCGCCCTGTGTAGTTGACAACAAAGTTAAGTATGATGACACAAAATTCGTACTTCTTCACACAACATTCAAAATGCATCAGTTAAACATTAAAAAAAAAATAAACAAACTGTTTGATACTTACGAGCAACGAACTCGGGGACAGGCGGCTGGGGGATCCATGGCAGCGGCTGCGCCATCCTCTGCTTCAGGGCCTGGGCCCGCCGGTGGGACTTGGCACGGGGCATCTAGGAATGAAAAACAAACAAACAAACAAAAAAAAATAAAATAAAATTTCCTCCAAAGTTCAAAGAAACTTTAAAAATTCAAGTGAATCTGTGCCAATCATACTCACAAACAATGCTTTCCCAGACAAGGTCAGCCTTCAAATACACAAACGTTTCAACTTACCTTGGCAGAGTGTGTGTGTGGGTGTGTGTGTGTGTGTGTGTGTCTGTGTGTGTCTGTATGTGTCTGTGTGTTGAAGGAGTCCAAATATGTGTGTTGATTAACAATTAGTTATGTGTGTTTTTAAATGGAATAAATGTATCTGTGTTAAGTGGTTCTGGATCAGACGATCACAGATGTAGGTGCAGGTAGCTCGCCGGTCAATCGCAGGTCAATCGCAGGTCAAACGCAGGTCAGTCGCTCTCAATAGCAGCCAAAGCAAAGACAACACCAGATCTCACAGCCAATCGATATCAATATCTGTAAATTAAACAAACCATGTTTGATTTAAACATTACTTGTCTAATAGAAAAAAACAACACATTTAATTGAACAGAAAGTTACTGAAAGCATCCTGAATACACTTAGCTGTAGGAAATTTTTAGGTTTTAATTTTAAATAAGGTCTTTCTCTCTACAACATGGTTAAGACACAAACCAGCATCCACATTGTGTTCAAGTAATCGAAAAAAAATGGCCAACAACACGACTGTGCTGCTCAAAACAGAGACACATCTTAAGAAAACCTTTTCCTCTCAAAATCATAATAAACCAGCAAACTGGCATCCTAATTACATTATTTGCTTCCTCATTACACAGAAAGTGGCTGACACAACATCTCACAGCTTAGCCATGCCGGGGGACACAGACACAACCAACTAAATACATCAAACCACGGTTCATGCACACAGCAAAGGACACACACCCGCATGAAAAAAAAAAAAAAAAAAAAAAAAAAACTATTACAGTTATCAATATTGAATCAAATAATGTCCCTTTGTCACACAAGGAAGACCTTCTCTTACAATCATATTGGACCAACCACTAACACAGCTATGCCTATGACACAACTATTAGCTCTTTGAATGCACACAAAAGCCACACACACTGAACTGAATTACATCAAACACTTCCATGCAAATAAAACCTGATATAAACCTACACAAAAAAAAAACATGCAACTATTCATCATCAAAACAAATAACTTTCCTTTTTCACACAGCAAAAAATTCTTCCTCTCAAAATGTTATTACACCACACACCAGCCAAACTAAGACACTCTACACCTGCTTTTTGAATGCACACAATCCACACACACTCAGCTCAACAACATATATAACAAACTCAGTTCCATGCAAATAAAACCTGATATCAAACTACAAAAAAAGAAACACACACAAACACACACACACACACACACACACACTAGCAAAGCTATGACTGGTGTACATGCAAAGAGTAGATATAGCTCTGTCACAAAGCCACACACACTCAGCTCAAGTACATATTACAAACTCAGCTCTATGCAAATAAAACCTGATATCAAAATACGCACACACAAAAAAAATGCAATTATTCATCAAGTCCAATAATTTTCCCTCTTCACACAGCAAGAGAAAGTTTTCCTCTCAAACCAAACACTAGCACAGCTTTGCCTATATCTGCTCTTTGACTGCACACACAAGCCACACACACTCAGCTCAACAACATATATCACAAACTCAGTTCCATGCAAATAAAACCTTATAACTACAAAACACACACACACACACACACACACACACACACACACACACACACACGTAAGTGAAATAGTTTTCCTTTGTCACAGCAAGAAAAAGATTGCCTCTCAAAATCTTATGGAACCACACACTAGCACAACTAGGCCTATGACACAACTTTTCTTTATATGGGCACAAAATGGCCGACACAATGTCTCTCAGCTAAGCTACACAGAGCTAGGCCTATGACACAGCTTTTCTTTATATGGGCACAAAATGGCCGACACAATGTCTCTCAGCTAAGCTACACAGAGCTAGGCCTATGACACAGCTTTTCTTTATATGAACACAAAATGGCTGACACAATGTCTCTCAGCTACACCTGCTCTTTGAACACACACACACACACACACACACACACACACACACACACAGGCCACACACTCTCAGCTCAACAACATATATCACAAACTCAGTTCAATGCAAATAAAACCTTATATCAAACTACAAAAAAAGAACACACACACACACACACACACACAAACACACACACACCAAGTCAAATAATTTTCATTTGTCACAGCAAGAGAAAGTTTTCATCTCAAAATCTGGTTGAACCACACACACACACACACACACTAGCAGAGCTATGACTGGTGTACATTCAAAGAGCAGATATAGCTCTGTCACAAAGCCACACACACTCAGCTCAAGTACATATTACAAACTCAGTTCCATGCAAATAAAACATGATAGCAAACTACAAAAAACACACATAGCAGTTTTCATCATCAAGTCCAATAATTTTCCCTCTTCACACAGCAAGAGAAAGTTTTCATCTCAAACCAAACACTAGCACAGCTTTGCCTATGACACAGCAACACCTGCTCTTTGAATGCACACAAAAGCCACACACACACTCAGCTCAACATCATATCACAAAATCACTTCTATGCAAATAAAACCTTGTAACTACAAACACACACACAGACACACACACATACACACACACACTAGCAGAGCTATGACTGGTGTACATTCAAAGAGCAGATATAGCTCTGTCACAAAGCCACACACACTCAGCTCAAGTACATATCACAAACTCAGCTCCATGCAAATAAAACCTGATTTAAAACTACTAAAAAGCACACACACATGCAACAACTCATTATCAAGTCCAATAATTTTCCTTTAACACACAACAAGAACAGGTTTTCCTCTCAAACCAAACACTAGCACAGCTTTGCATATGACACAGCAACACCTGCTCTTTGAATGCACACAAAAGCCACACACACTCAGCGACATACATCATAAGCTTAGTTTCATGCAAATAAAACATGATAGCAAACTACAGAAAACACACACACATAGCAGTTTTCATCATCAAGTCCAATAATTTCCCTTTTTCACACAGCAAGAGAAAGTTTTCATCTCAAAATCTGGTTGAACCACACACACACACACACACACACACACACACGCAAAGCTATGACTGGTGTACATTCAAAGAGCAGATATAGCTCTATAAAAAAGCCACACACACTCAGCTCAAGTACATATCACAAACTCAGTTCCATGCAAATAAAACCTTATATCAAAATACACACACACACACACACACACACACAAAAAATGCAATTATTCATCAAGTCCAATAATTTTCCTTTTCCACACAACAAGAATAAGTTTTCCTCTCAAACCAAACACTAGCACAGCTTTGCCTATATCTGCTCTTTGAATGCACACAAGCCACACACACACACAGCTCAACAACATATATCACAAACTCAGCTCCATGCAAATAAAACCTTATAACTACAAAAAAAAAAAAAAAAAAAAAAACACACACACACAAGTGAAATAGTTTTCATTTGTCACAGCAAGAAAAAGTTTGCCTCTCAAAATCTTATGGAACCACACACTAGCACAACTAGGCCTATGACACAGCTTTTCTTTATATAGGCACAAAATGGCCGACACAATGTCTCTCAGCTAAGCTACACAGAGCTAGGCCTATGACACAGCTTTTCTTTATATGGGCATAAAATGGCCGACACAATGTCTCTCAGCTAAGCTACACAGAGCTAGGCCTATGACACAGCTTTTCTTTATATGGGCACAAAATGGCCGACACAATGTCTCTCAGCTACACCTGCTCTTTGAATACACACACACACACACACACACAGGCCACACACACTCAGCTCAACAACATCTCACAAACTCAGTTCCATGCAAATAAAACCTTATATCAAAATACAAAAAAGGACACACACACACACACAAACACACACATGCATCAAGTCAAATAATTTTCATTTGTCACAGCAAGAGAAAGTTTTCATCTCAAAATCTGGTTGAACCACACACACACACACACACACACACACACACACACACTAGCAAAGCTATGACTGGTGTACATTCAAAGAGCAGATATAGCTCTGTCACAAAGCCACACACACTCAGCTCAACAACATATATCACAAACTCAGTTCCATGCAAATAAAACCTGATATCAAACTACTAAAAAGCACACACACCTGCAACAACTCATCATCAAGTCCAATAATTTTCCCTCTTCACAAAGCAAGAGAAAGTTTTCCTCTCAAACCAAACACTAGCACAGCTTTGCATATGACACAACACCTGCTCTTTGAATGCACACAAAAGCCACACACACTCAGTGACATACATCATAAGCTTAGTTTCATGCAAATAAAACATGATAGCAAACTACAAAAAACACACATAGCAGTTTTCATCATCAAGTCCAATAATTTTCCTTTTTCACACAGCAAGAGAAAGTTTTCATCTCAAAATCTGGTTGAACCACACACACACACACACACACACACACACACACACACACACACACACACACACACACTAGCAAAGCTATGACTGGTGTACATTCAAAGAGCAGATATAGCTCTGTCACAAAGCCACACACACTCAGCTCAAGCACATATCACAAACTCAGTTCCATGCAAATAAAACCTTATCAAAATACACACACACACACAAAATGCAATTATTCATCATCAAGTCCAATAATTTTCCTTTTCCACACAAGAGTAAGTTTTCCTCTCAAACCAAACACTAGCACAGCTTTGCCTATATCTGCTCATTGAATGCACACAAGCCACACACACTCAGCTCAACAACATATATCACAAACTCAGTTCCATGCAAATAAAACCTTGTAACTAAAAAAAAAAAAAAAAAAAACCCACAAGTGAAGTGAAATAACAAGTGAAATAATTTTCCTTTGTCACAGCAAGAAAAAGTTTGCCTCTCAAAATCTTATGGAACCACACACTAGCACAACTAGGCCTAAGACACAGCTTTTCTTTATATGCACACAAAATGGCCGACACAATGTCTCCCAGCTAAGCTACACAGAGCTAGGCCTATGACACAGCTTTTCTTTATATGGGCACAAAATGGCCGACACAATGTCTCTCAGCTAAGCTACACAGAGCTAGGCCTATGACACAGCTTTTCTTTATATGGGCACAAAATGGCCGACACAATGTCTCAGCTAAGCTACACAGAGCTAGGCCTATGACACAGCTTTTCTTTATATGGGCACAAAATGGCCGACACAATGTCTCTCAGCTAAGCTAGCGGGCTAGCAAGGCTAGCGTTCCATTCAAATAAAACCTAATCTACTCGACTAAACACCATCAAAACACTTTAAAATTCATCACACGTCGATGGTAATGCCTTTTCTACAACTTAATAAATGTTTCAAGCCAACCACTTGTATCTCAGAAGTTAAGATTATCAAATAAAAGTTAGCTTTACATGTAAAGCTAAACGCCAGTAGGCCTCAGGCCTAGGTTAGCGCGCTAAGCTAGCGCTAGCTAGCGCTAGCTTAGCGCGCTAATCCAATCGACCAAATGCCATCTAAACACTTTAAAATTCATCTCACGTCGATGGTAATGCCTTTTCTATTTCTTAATAAATGTTTGAAGTCAACCACTTGTATCTCAGAAGTTAAGATTATCAAATAAAAGTTAGCTTTACATGTAAAGATAAACGCCAGTAGGCCTCAGGCCTAGGTTAGCGCGCTAAGCTAGCGCTAGCTAGCGCTAGCTTAGCGCGCTAATCCAATCGACCAAATACCATCAATAAACTTTAAAATTCATCTCACGTCGATGGTAATGCCTTGTCTATGTCCTAATAAATGTTTCAAGTCAATCACTTGTACCTCAGGAGTTGAGATTATCAAATACAGGTTAGCTTTGCATGTAAAGCTCGACGGCCCCTCCATCAAAACTCACCAAAAGCACAAGCAAACAGCACAATGCAAAGTACACAATCACTCTCTGAAATATAACATTTAAATTACCTGTGTTATCATCAACCATAGCCTCATATTAGCACAGAGTTCAAACAATAGGCTAACGTTAAGCTAACAGAGATGAAAACAGGTCTTACCTCTTAGTCTGTGAGAAGAAGTGGGGGGGAGGGACACAGACGCAGGCGGCTTTTATACGCAGCCCCCCCTGCGCCCCTCCCGATCTCTTTTTCAAATCAAAACAAGATGGATTACCATAGCACTGGTCATGTAAATACCTACTACATAATGTAATTGTAATTTAAAAAAAAAAAGTAATAATAATTATTATTTAGTAACTATTATTTTGTTAATAATAATTGATAATAATATTGTTAATAATATATATTATATGATATTATATTATAGTTATTATACTCTATTTTATTATTATTATTATATATTACATTATGCCTGTCTGTGGATACTTCCTCTACCTCTTTTTTTACCATGGACTCTGGTGTGAAGAGGCAGACACTTGGCACTAATTAGGCCCCTGCTGTCTAAAGTAAAATACTGACAGCTTTCAAACCTACGCCGATGGAAAGAGGACAAAAATTCCTACAAAAATATGATATTTTGGTGTAGATTTGAACAAGTTTGTGGCTGCTGTGCAGACTTTTTTACCCTTTTTGACACTGGTGTGTTCTGTTCTGCACTCTGCCTGATCATGTGACTCACTCTAGCTGCTTGCACATTCCCCTATACATACCCATTATAAGCTCCCAGAGGGAGCAGAAAGCACACTCAAACTTAAATTGTCATAGCTCAAAAATGGTAAAAGATAGCAAAATCATGTAAATACAAGATTTATAGATCCAAGTCTTGTGACTCGTTTAAACCCTGAAAAACGTCTGTAACTCAAACTATGTCCGAGCGGCGTTACTTCAAACGGGTGTGGGTTTTTATGGATTTCTCCATTGGATTGAATGTGGATTTCTCTGTCTGCCTGCATTTTGGTCTGATTATGACACAGTTGCTCATGTATTAGCGCAGTACTCATGTCACTCACACACTAGGATGTCCTGGGCCTTTCAAAATAAAAGCCCAAAACTCTTTCCAACTGAAAGCACAGAAAAATACCCTTACAAATGGGAAACATGGATAAATTGTCTGCACTTCAATGACACAAACATCGTGGCGGACCGGCACCGGTGCGAGGGCCGACCAACGCTGCTTGCAGCTTTAATTTATTCTTATATTTAGTGTTAAAATCTTATTTTTCGAGATGAGATAGTGGGATGAGATAATTCCAGTTGTTTCCAGTGCAGTTTCAGGGAACAATTATGAATATGTTGAAACGAGGAAGAAAAATCCCACAATCCAGACAAGGACACTTGATTTAGGAAAAACAAATCCGGAAACAAGCTGATTAGCATTGCAAACAAGTGTGGCTGACAGATTATTTCACTTCTTCCCAAAATTCTGACACTGAGTATGAGACTAAATGACTTAGACAGACGTTGGTCCAGTCCCAGGTTTCTGTTTATGCTATGCTGGGTGTCCTTTGCTGTGAGAGGCTGCTGGCAACTGTCCAAACCAGGGCACAGGACCTTCACACTGCAAAACCTGCGTCACGCTTACCCAACCCACAATGAACCATTAGTGTTTACCTGACATCAGTGCAATGCTAATGCAACATGACCTGCAGGCTGAATGCACACAAATTTGTCTTGGCAAGGCAACCAGAGCTATAATTAAATAGTGAATGCACAACTTTGAGGAACCTGACCATGCTGTATCTCCTGGAAGTTTGTAAACCCGTCACGGCCAGTGGTAAATAAAGATTTGTCTTCCTGCTAAATTGTTGAGTCAGCTCTTGTAGCAGCAGTGCAGCAGCAGCCCTCGCAGCGGGCGAGCCGTGTATCTGTCAGAGCGTTGCTGACAGTAACACTGCTATTTGGCTTAGCTGTGGTGGGCTCTGTGTCCACACTAATTCCACTAACTGCTATCTGTTTATCTGTGGCCTGAGGAGGTAGAACCACACAGAAAACATTTGACCTGTGTGTCCTGTGTGTGTCCTGGTAGCCATGTGGGCATGATGATGATACAACAGGGGAGGCTGGCAGGAGTTACTCTGCACTTCCTGCTTCTCTCCTTTCCTTCTCCCCTCCCTTTTCATCCCTTTTGACCTCTTTCCCTTTCCCTCACTCCCTGTAATCCTCACCTTCATTCTGTCCCTCTCGTTCCTCCCTCTCCCATTTCTCTCTTCCATCACCTCTGCACAAGCGTATCATCTATTACTCTCTCCTCTCCACGTTCTCAGTCCCTCTCAAGGACCCTGCTGAGTGTACAAACGGCCGTGATGGCCCCTAATCAATTAGAGCTAGCTTTCAAAGAGCCCTTGACCTTGTGTTTGTGAAAGGCCTGGAAAAACAGCAGGGTTTCCCCCACTGTTTCAGCATGACAGTGACAGTAATGCTAAATACTATGCTCACATCTCAAGCTGATGAATATAGTCATGCTCTGTCAGAGCAGTTTCATTACGCATGCTGTTTCCTCCAGGAGCCAGACAGTGTACGTTTCATTTAAGTCACAATGTCCCTGCATTAGTTTGTTTTGTAATGCACCAAAATGTCTATCAGAATTGACATTCGTGAAGAAAGGTTTTCTGATGAAGATCAAGCAATCTGCTTCACCATATTTTTGTAGGTGTGATTCGTGAAACTGTTCTGAAAATGAATTAAAATGACAACAAACTCTTTCACTCTGAGTTTTAAATTAAATTGAAATCACAATTTCCCTGAATTATTTTGTTTTTGGGATGCTCAAAAAGCTCTTCCAAAATTGGCAATCATGATGAGCAAAGCTCTCCAAAGATGATGACAAACAATGTTGGATTGGCAGTTTTATAGGTGTGATTCATAAATCTATTCTGAACACTGATTTACAGTAAGTCAGTTGTAACAAATTTGTTCCACTGCATTATGTATCTTACATTATAATGTTTAAAGCAACTTTTATGCAAAATGATTGCCATGTCAGCTGAGCTCATGTGTTTTTGTTTGCTCTCCTTGCACAGAGATGGAGGGGCCCAGATCAAGTGGATGAAACCTTTGTGGACAAATATTAACATGGTGAAAGCTGTGACTACTGCTGCTGCTTCATTCTCACTGAAGGACAATCTGTTTACAATGGACGTTGAAACTGGGCGCCGTTACGTGTGTTGAACTCTGGACTTTGAGTAAGACGGCGAACATGTTGGCTACAAGCCCCACCCTCATCTTATTTCTGTACACAAACCCATGGTGAAGCACTTGTTTTTTGCAAGTCACACAGCACTGCTCACACACTGGTTTGCTCTTATGCAAGACATAGTTTGTGTAGATAAACTCCAGGAGTTGGCCAAAGAGACTGAAGAAAGCTCACGATTTGCACTATTCTTACCTGAGTACTTTGTTAAAAAAAAAAAAAACTTGTAACATACCCTTGTAAACAACTACACTTTGCATAAACTTGGTTCTATATTGTGTTATTATTTTATATGTAGATAATGAGCTCGTCTGTGTGGTTTATTCAGTATTTTACTGGCTGCAATGACATCAATGCTTCATGTAATATAGTTAAGAAGCCTGAGCTGTTGATGGAAACTGCCTATTTATATTGGATCCCCTGTGTTATATTTATTTACGTTCATTGCTGCTGTCTTTTGTGCAGATAAAAAAAAAAACAAAAAAAAAAAACACGTTGCATTCACTTGAGCTGGGGAAATAATTTTCTCTGTCAACAGCCTTGAGGGGAAGTCAGGAAATTACATGCAAAACATGTTCACACTGAATCCTATTCTCCAGGCGCCACGATACTCGGCTGTTTTTGGCTTGTTCTTTTCTCATTCGGGACCGCCCTCCAAATTATCAGGAGTCATTCACATGTGTATCTGACAAACCAGGGGGGTGCAACACATTTTTATGCTGTTGGGGGGGGGTAAAGGGGGAAAAGGACCATTTTCAGTGCAGCATCCAAGGTAGTAACTTAGCAACAGCAATCTTTATTTAGAGCTTTAAATGTCCTAGTGTGGGTCAAGCTCTGCCAGTTCCCATTGGGGAGTGTGGTGTGATGTGAGCGCAGTGATCCTCTGGTTCCCATAATTGGTTGTAGATATATTAGCGATGGAAATTCCAGAGGCAGACATTACCTTAATCAATACAAGTAAGCAAACTGTACTCACAAAATATTTTCACACCACCATTTGATGAGGTTTATGCATCTCCAGGCGCTTTTTTTTTAAATTTGATCAGACAACTCCCTGAAGGCAGCGGCGCCCCTATCTTTTAACCTGTCATCGCGGGTGTATAATGTGACGCACATATGGCAGCAGAGTTTTAAATTATTCAAAAACTAATTGCACAGACGCAGCGTGTCATTTTCCTTGGATGTGCGGTGACAAACCAAGTGGCTGCTGTGCATGTATTAGGGAGCAAATTTGAGGGGAGGACTCCTTCCCCCGAGTAACAAACACTTGGAAAACGAGTGAGCACAGCCAACAGCGAGATCCTGCTGCAGAGAGCTCAGCCTCCACTGTCCTGCACTCTGATGCTCACCTCCATCCTCTGCAGTCATCTCACACTCTCACCTAATTCTACACAATTTTCGGAGAGATAACCTAACCGTTTCCCAGGGCCGGAGTTGTGTGCCAGCGGAGTGGTACACATCAATCAGCAGAAACAAAGAATCTGTCCTAGGGCACCTTTCACATCACTTCCATGCATGATTGCACTTATCTGTATTCGCCTGGTGACCAGCAAAGGGTAGTGTGTATCTGTGTGCCCGCTTGGGAGGGTCATTTGAGGAGGGAAGGGGGTCAGACCGCATGACCCCTGCTGTCAAACATGATGAATTTATGGCGAGAACTGCGGAGAAAGCAATGAGTTGCTCTGCCGCCGTCCACCTTATTAAACTGAAACAAATCCCCCCGTCGGAGTGTACGCTTCCTTTCCAGCACACAGCCAGCGTGGTGGAAAGCTCCTCGCTGAAGGTTAAGAGATGTCCCTCAAGCTGTCACATGGCCATCTGTCATGATCATTTAAGCTCTGGATCATTTAAGATAGACAGCGAAGACAAACTGAATCTCTATCAGTGTTACGACTGTAAAACTATTTATTTCTCCCATGTCATGCAAATAAAAAGTTAAGAATCCGCTGTGTCTTGCCTGTTAAGTACATACCTGCAGTATCAGTCAAACCTAACGATGTTGACAGCACCACCAAACACGGACAGCTCGGCTTTCTTGATCTCCCGCTGTCAAGACTCACAAATCTCAAAGAGGCCTTCTAAATTTAGAGATGGCATCTGAACAAAACATATTTTCTCTTTTTTTTTTATTATTATTTCATTACAAAGCTCCAGCTGCTGCGGGCTGCTGCACTTAATACATGAATCGCTGTGTAACCTTGGGATGAAAAACATTATCTGCATTTTAGTATGCTCGCTGACAAGCCTCTGGTGTAATCATGTAAAGTTTATTCAAATGTGGTATTCAGAGCTGGTACAGGATGCATTGTTCTGTACGGCTGAGTGGAACCAGACAAGTGGCTTTGCTGCCACTGCCAGACAGGAGGGAGGGTGTGGTGATGAAAAACAATATTCAGTCTCTAGTGGGGTCCCCGGCAGACATGCTCCAAACACACCCCGCAAAACGGCTGTCAATACTACAGCTGTCGGAGCTGTCAGACGCTCCATCAGCCTCCAAGATGAGTGACATCTCTTGCATGATTGATAGAAATCAAGCTCTGTTTTGGTGGAAATGTCCCAGCTTTGATTGTCATTTCGCCCAGGTCTGGTCCTCATTTTGCCTCCTGTGTCGGGGGCCTGACGGGGCCGACGGTGGGGGCCCGGTTGGTGAAGGGGTGCCACAGGCCCTGGATGCTGGGGCTGTCGGTGTGGAAGGGCTTCCGGATGCGGATGATGTCCAGGCCGGACTGACTGGCCAGCTTGGTCACGAGCTCGGAAATCTGCTGAGAGGTTTTGTTTGTGACAGTTTCCTCCCTCACGTTGCCATTTACTGCAGAGAAGTGAGAAAGAAACTCGGTGAGTGTTCAGACGAAAGCAGACGGGCCAAAACACTTCTTTCACTCTGAACTGTAACCACGTCAGCAGGAATAAATTATTCCGCTTGACAATGTTTGACTAAGTCATGTGAAACGCCCGTAGCATTTCTCTTGGTGACATTTTCACTTGGAGTGAATCAAGCAGGGGCCTGATGAAACCCTGTATTACAGCGCCCCCTACAGTATTTACAAGTAGTGACAGCTTCTTTTGTAACTAACTTTCTTCGACATGATTTTAACAGAGAAAAATTAATTATTACCCTACACCCAAACTTAAACTAATTGGACACTTTATGCAAAAAAAAAAACAAAAAACTGCATTTTGACTTTGTGGCATGGCCCACCGAAATCAATGCCTCCTTTCTGATTCTCAGGTATGTTTCAGTAATTTCAACATTTCTCCAAGTTATTTATTTTGTTAAAATCAACCAGAGTTCATGCAGAGTTAGTCAGATATGTCATAAATACACCGAGCCATTAATACTTACAGTATTCTGCTACTATTTTGGGTATCCTGCAGGTCTGGGGAGACACATAGACCACAGTTCCAGGGTTTTTCTTGGCATAATCCACCACTCCCTCTTCAATGAAGTCCCTGGGAAAGAAAAGGTTACAGTCACTGGATGTGGCTAAACGTATACACAGTACAGGGTTTGTGGGAATAATGGTGCTTTGTGGTTTGTGGCACTTCTTTTGATGTCTACACAGTGATGTTAGACTAATATAATTGATTGTGATGCTGATCTCAGTATTAGCCCTGAACTAGTTCGTGGCAGCCTTTATGTTCCTGTCGTGGGAGGCTGCCAATGCTGCTGTGGCAAACATTAACAATGATAACGATACATAATCATTTTTAAAAGGCCTTACCTGACCCCCAGCGAGCTCTGGGCTTTTTTGGAGAAGATGATGGAGATGCGCTTCAGCTGGCAGACATAGCGGCCAACCCCGTTGTGGAGAACACTCTGCAGGAAGCGGCTCGGCGTCCCTCTGGATGTCATTTTCCAATCGCCTCCCAATAATTATCTACCTATTCATATGGTGGTGGTACAACTGGACGAAAACAAACACGGTAATGAAGTTAAATAACAGCGAAATTCATAGAGGACGACTTGACGGGCATGTACAGCAAGGAGTCCGACGGGAATGAGCTCCGGAGTCAAACACACGCGTGAACACGTCTCAGTTGATAAAAATACAAGATGGAACTCAGCTTCATTCAGTGTACAGTAAAATATTAGACAGCTTATATTTTCGCTTCATAAGACACGAGGAGATATATTTGCGCCGTTTTGTGCATGTATTATGATAATTAGTAAAGCGGCACCTGTGACGGTGCGGTTCAGCCGGACTTGTTTTGGAAGCGCACCGAAAGCCCGGGTTGGAGAGTGAAGCATGGAGGAAGACACATGAGACAGAGAGTAAGCCGAAGCTGACCTGTTTTTTTCTCTCTGCTAACGCTAATTTATCTCGAATAATGTTGCGTACACACACATTCAAACGTGTGCTACCGCAAAACTTGTGTCCAGTTTATGGAAGGTAGCTGTTATTGCCTCCCCGGCTGGTTAGCCTCTCTGACCTCTCAAAGTGGGTCACCCAAATATAGGCTGTTAAACGGACTGCTTTATGTTTAGCTCATATATGCACGCCTGTATATTACTGCCTCCTATGTTAAACTAGGGCTGCATCATTCGTTTTAGCTTGAATGGTCATTTTTCACCATCATTTTTATTTTTATGAGGCATTAGAATGATCCTCCTGTGTTTTTTTGCTGGTTTTATTAGCCTATATCTGGAAAATATGATCAATAGGTCAGGGGAACACCACAAAACTCCAGTTATAATGCTGTTTTGTGTCATTGTCAGTCCTGGCGTATTCATAATAAAGTGTCTTTTGCAGGTTGGATGTCTTAAACAGGTAACCGATGTGGAGGAGCTTGCTGCTGAAGGGCACCTCCTGTCTCCTGCAGGTGGCAGCCCGAGGCTCCGTAAAGCTGCTCCACCAAAGACGTTATTCATCCGCCTGTGTGAGTCTCTTAACCCAGAGGCTCACTCACAGGCTGGCTTCATGTTTCCTGCACGGACAGCTAAGGGGTCCAGGCTGCGCGCCGCTCACTGCGACCAGAACGTACAAAAAGGACACCAAGTCCACCATAGACTTCCCCGCGAGCCACGTCACAGTCACAGACATCAAACAGTATCTGCGCTCCAGAGATATTCCATTCCACGATGGGTACAGCTGCCTGCACACCCCCAGCATCTTTTTGGAGCCGGCCGCCAGGAAAGACAGCTCTCTGTTCATCGACAAAACCACCGGCCAGTTTCTCTGTAAAGACACGCTGGTGGAAGGGAGCTGGGAGGACCTGCAGGACTGCCTGGAGGTGATGCACAAGGAGGGCCGGGACTTCCTCAGTCCACATGTGCTGCTGGGATATCCAGAGAGTGTGGAGGAGCAGGAGGAGAGAGAGAGGGAGCTGAGGGAGGTGCAGAACATCTGGTCCAGCTCTGTGCCTCTCTCTGACGTCCTAGAGGAGGAGGCTCAGCTGATAAAAACCATGTTTCAGGTATTAATGCAAAAACTTTGATTTGCAAAAAAATATATATATCTGTCCATCTAGCTATCTCTATATCTATATACTATACATGGATAGATAGTTAGGTATAGATATGAGTGTACACAGTGGTTAATCAAGCATATCCTTAAAAATGGGATTCAAAGGCAGTCTAAAAATATATTAAAAGCCTTTCAGAGAGTTAATAATAAACTTTAAATTTTGATTAAGTTCATTTTGTCTTCTGTTAATTAAAAAAATCTAGCATAGTGGTGGTAGTAGACTACCAAAAGGTGACGATTCTAATTGCCTTAGGTAACACGTGTCAACAAGCTTAAGAAAAGAAATTGAAAGCCATGTTGTCCTAACTGCAGTGGCCTATTTAAGATACAGTGGTGGAAAAAAGTTTTCAGACACCCCATGCATTTGTGAAATATTGCATTAAGAGTCACTCTTAGGTCTTCAAGTGCAATTTCTTTCAGTACAGTCACAGCCAAAATACTAAACAAATCCTAAAAAAGCCATTAAAAACTTCAAATTGATTGGTTCCATAAAAATACATAAGACATTTTGAGTATTGGGTCATTTTGGTACCAGTGATGAAGGTCGTTCTTTTATCAAAAGACACAATTCTTGTTGCCAAGCTTCGTGTCTGTATAAAGCCAGCACATTTGAAAGTTCTTCAGACACAAAAATGGCTAAAACAAGGAACCTAACGCAGGAAACACGCCTGAAGATAAAGATTCTCAGCCAGGAAAGGTACAGCTGCCGCCAGATAGCCAGGAAGTGCAGATGCAGTCCTTCAGCAGTTGAATCCACTCTGCAGAAATACAGACGAACCAACAGCTTGGAAGACAAACCAAGATCTGGGCGTCCAAGAGTTTCTTCAGCAAGAAATGACCGCATCCTGATCCGCATGTGCAGGCAAAACCACCGAATGACATCACAGGAGCTTCAGCAGCAGTGGTCAAACCAAACTGTTCCACCTGCACTGCACGTGGCTGACTTTTAGATCATGGCTTAAGGTCCTACAAGGCTATCAAGAAGCCCCTGATCAATGAGAGACAGAGGCTAGCCCGGCGTCGTTGGGCCCAGGCACACAAGAACTGGACAGCCAGGAACTGGAAGAAGATTCTGTGGTCAGAAGAATTTGTCAAGAATTTAGTTTGTTAGTTTTTCTTGTAAACAATAAACAAAAAAGATATATAGTTTATTTGTTTGTATCTGTCTAATGCAGCCACACCTTTTGAAACTCAAAAAAGATTTTTCCACAAATATTTCATGATATTTGAGATTGTGTAAAATTTTAAGGGTGTCCGAAAACGTTTTTCCACCACTCTATGTTTAGCCATATAGAATAAAGGCTGTTTAATGAATTTTTCAGGAGATGTTTCAGGTATGTTGAGTGTGCCAGTGTGTGAATGAATGACAAGAAGACACGGATGTATCTTGAGTTGACATGAGTGATTAAAATTTTAAGTTTTTCATTTTCTAAATCGTTCACATTTTGCTGTTCTTAACTGCCATCTGCATGAGAATATCCCAAGAAATTTCCTTGCAGGATGATAAAATGTATCTGTGCTGTATTTCAGATCACTAAGGTCTCTAACGCCACCCTCAAGAGGTTTGGAGTGAGGCTCTTCAAGCCCACCAAGAGCCTGGTTTTCCCCTGGTTTGGAGGACCGACGGCCAGCTTGAAGGGGCTCAAGCTCCTGTCCGCCCAAAGCACCGAGACTGGAAAAGTGACTTACAACGAAGCCACAGTCCCCAAATGTAGCTCCTACTACAACCTGTTTGGGCTGCCTCTGGTGGGCCGTATGGACTCTGAGGTGGTGCTGACAGGTCATGAGCTGGACACGCTCTCTGTGAGCCAGGCCACGGGACTCCCCTGTGTGGCTCTGCCTCGCGGGGTCAGCTGCCTTCCTCCCATTCTTCTGCCCTACCTGGAGCAGTTTAAGCGGGTGACTTTGTGGCTGGGGGATGACATGCGCTCCTGGGAGGCGTCCAAGATCTTTTCTCGCAAGCTGGGGCTGAAGCGCTGTGCCTTGGTGCGGCCGGGAGAGTACCACCCACGCCCGGTGGAGGCGCTGGCCCAAGGAAAGAACTTAAGCCGCATCGTCAAGACGTCCATCCCAGCGGCTCATAAGTCCATAGTGTCCTTCAAGCAGCTCAGGGAGGATGTTTACGGGGAGCTGGTCAACACAGAGCAGGTGGCGGGGGTGAAGTGGACAAGGTTCCCAGAGCTCACCAAGATCCTAAAAGGCCACCGGAAGGGGGAGCTGACGGTCTTCACAGGTATGGGGAGCAGCAAAGTGTGGAAAATAAATGACATGACATTAACATACTCAGCAGGCCGAGGCTTTATTTTGATTTACCAAAATACTAAATGTACTACAAACAGTACATTTGGTATTTGATTGGTCATTTATTGTAAAATAAAAACAATAACAGCAATTGAATGATGAATAAATCAACTGAAAGCTTTTCATCAATTAGGGCATAAGTCAGCATGATTCATTCTAATTATTTCATTTGGCAGATTTATATATATAAATTTATAATCATCAATACAGTGAATGAGGCATTACACCCCCGCTGTTACTGCCTTTTCCTCTTTAACCTTGTTCACCAGGTCCTACGGGCAGTGGGAAGACCACCTTCATCAGTGAGCTGGCCTTGGACCTTTGCATGCAGGGTGTCATCACCCTGTGGGGCAGCTTTGAGATCAACAATGTCCGTCTGGCGAAGATCATGCTGACCCAGTTTGCCATGCAGAGGCTGGAGGAGAACTTGGAGCAGTACGACTTCTGGGCTGACAAGTTTGAGGAGCTGCCACTCTACTTTATGACTTTTCATGGGCAGCAGAATATCAAGTGAGTGGATGCCCCAGTATCCAGTTACCTCCCTTCCACAGATAGAACCAGCTTTCCTGCTTAGTCACTCCTGGCAGTTTATGATTCTGGATGGAAGCAAAATGCTGATATGGACTGAATGTCAGTCAAGAACCGAGCATTCGCTGAACAGGATTTCTTTTGCAGCAGAGGGTGGTAATAGTAGCAGTGGTAAGCTGTAGGAGTATGCCAGTTTTTCTTTAAATTCCTTGATACTGCACCTCATTTATGCTGGAATGCAGGTACTGGTATTATTTGAAAGCTATGCCATATCAATATGCAGTTGCTAACATCGCTAGACTATGAGCTAAATACACCCATTTTCTGTCAATTCACTGACTGTGCAACATGGATTTCACATCACAAGCTTAATATGAAGCAAAAACAGGATTTTATTATTGATTGCCAGTTGATATCCATTGTAAATCAATGATAAAGCAATGAGAGAGGATATTTATCAGTTCTTAAGCATGGTTCACTCACTTTGGCCCTTCCTTGTTTTCTCTAGGACGGTGCTTGATGCCATGGAGCATGCTGTCTACCTCTATGATATCAACCATGTCATCATCGACAACCTGCAGTTCATGATGGGACAGGAGCATCACACAGTGGACAAGTAAGAGCCACATGTTAACTTACAAATTAGAAGGTCAACGTTCAGTTTTTATCCTTAATCTGTGTGTTTCTGTGTGAATAAATGTTTCATGTGATTCAGGTTTGCCGTCCAGGACCACATCATCGCTGCGTTCAGGAAATTTGCCACCAACAGCAGCTGCCACGTCACTCTGATCATCCACCCCCGGAAAGAGGAGGATGACAGAGAACTGCAAACAGCATCCATCTTTGGATCTGCTAAGGTAAGACTGGGATCTGGTTGGAGGACACATTATATTTAAGACAGATACTGTAGTTGTAGCTGTTTTCAGCTCAGTCAGCTGAGCATGCACACTAAAGGGCAAGGACAAAGTCTTAATGCTCTCAGTGCTCTGTTTCATCATGAATTATAGGCGAGCTGTGCAGTCAGCATTTAATTTTGAATAAAATACAGCTTTTAAATTTAACTTTATGTAATTTGACCCCAATCACTGTTCATATTTACTTTGAATTTAACAGTATTGGACTTTAATTTTAATTTATTTATGACTATATTAGGTTTTAAATAAGGTATATTTTGAAATGTATTGTTTTTAATGTGTGAAGTGGATGTTCCTGTGTAATTGCTGTTCTATCTTTGTTATCCTTGTTTATAGTTTTAATGTAATTTTGATATATGCTGCCTTCCTGGCCAGGTCTCTTGCAACTTATAAACTTATAAATTGTAACAGATCAATCAGTTTTCAATCCACTGCACTTTTGGACTACCTGGAACTGTAAATGTGAAATTATGAAATTCACTAAGTATAATTAATGTGTGTCATTTTATTCCACACCCATGCACTCAAGCATTGAATTGAGAATATAATTTTAAAAAAGGTATGTCCTTACTCTCTTCACAATGCTGCAGTTATTTGATCTAACTAAAACATCTCCTGCCCTTTAATCCCTTCCAGGCCAGCCAGGAAGCAGACAACGTGCTCATCCTGCAGGAGAAGAAGCTGGTCACCTGTCCAGGCCGCAGGTCCCTGCAGGTGACCAAGAACCGCTTCGACGGAGATGTGGGAATCTTCCCCCTGGATTTCCTCAAGTCTTCGCTCACCTTCACCACCCCCATCAAGGGCAAGCAGAGGCTGAAGAAGGTCAGCAAGCCGGAAAACGAGGAGGTCAAGGAAGACAACAAGGTGGTGAAGAAGGAAGAGACAAGTGCGAAGAAAGAGAAGGCAGAGAAAGCCGCCAAAACAACGAAAACACGAGTGGTAAAGACTCCTGCAGCAGGAAAGGAAACGACGCCAAAGTGAACATGTGGATCATCAGTACAATATTGGTCTTTACTGATAGTACAGAAGAATCTTTTTCACCACGTTACCATAATATTTGAAGGTCAGACGAGAAAAGGAAAGCTGATCCCTGAAGCCAGCACTGGATCCATTAATGATGGTGTTATGTGATAATTATGAGATGATGATTTTTGATAAATAGCGTCAGACAGATGGCTTATGTTCGTAATACAATAGAGAGTTATATGTTCTATGGTGGTAATGCATATATAAATATGCAGTATATATGACTGAATGTGATATGAAATAACAGCTCTGGTATTAGTTAATAATAAAACATATAGTTAGACCCGAAGAAGTCCGTTTATTAAAGATGAATTTCATAATGGAATGAAATACGGAGAATTCACCCAGCATGTAGAAAGAGGCCGCGGAAGTATTAGTCTTTGTTAAAGCTGAACGGTTTAATCCATGTTGGACCTTTGTACAGTTTCTAAAGCTTTTGTATACAGCCCTCACTGTATGTTACAACTGACATGTGGATGAAATTTCTCATGTATTTAAAGTTCATACACTACTGTGATTCCAAGAGGTTTTCTGTATTTCATGATGAAACACTCTGTCCATGTCCATCTGTCAGGATGGTGTAAGCACTTACACATTGCCATAATGTGCTTTCTACTGTTTTTGTTTGTTTGTTTGTTTGTTTTTTTAACACTGTTGAAACTTGAAACTTGAACGAGAAGCTTTTCTTCAATTAAAATACCTGTGATAAAACTGTTGGGCTGTGATTTCACTTTTGGTCAGTAGGGGGTGTTTGTGCCTCACAGGTGTCAGTTCATCTCACTCTCCATGAAGGCTGACTGGGGATAAACCAAACCAGCAAATGTCATTAGACCTATTTACACCTGACAGTAAAATGTAACTGAGGGCAGGTGCACTTAATTAATTCATATTGAGGCTATTTTAACACATTTAGAAATTTCAACAGTGACTATAGCCTTGGATGTCAGCATGATTTATTAGGGTAATTAAAGCAATGTCAGTACACATTCATTTGCACAGGAGGTGGTTTCAAACCTGTGGAAGCACTGTATCACAGCTGGCTATTTTTGGTCCGCACCTTTTGGGAAAAAAACTGCACTCGGTTCTCCTGTGTCAATATCTGAGGCTCGGGACTGATTGGTGCTCATGTGAATCTTTGAGTGAAAGTCATCATTTCTAAGAGCATCAAAGAGCTTTTGCCCCCTGTCTTGAAGGGTTAATTATAAAGTGTGTGCGTGACTCATGCTGCCTTTGAACACTGATAAAAGCAAGCAGGTCAGGTTACTCTTAACTTGGGTGGTAAGTTGATGAGGCTTTTGAAGGTTTTCCCTCACCTGCCTGCCTTTCCCTGTATTGGCAGAAGGAGCTGTCTCCAGTTTCACATTAACACAATACATTATTTACAGTGAGTGACTTTTAATAAATGCAGAGTGGGTTGCACAATTACCTATATGTTGCGCATGAATATTTCATGGGGGAAAATCCATGTGGTTTAACTTAACGGGTGTGGGGTTACATGCAGCATCAACATCTTCCAGAGGAGCAAAAACGTGCGTTCCAAGTTGCCGCAGGATCTTTTAATGGTAGCCCGTGTTGTCCTATTTCCTCACTGTCGTCTCGTATCAGCGAAGCCAAATAAAAATTCAGATCTACGAACAGGGTACAGTTCAAAGAGGGGATGTGAGACTATCTATGTTTCATTTGAGGGCGTCTTTGATGTTTCTCATCCCTGGCATCCGCGTTGAGGAAATTGTGTCTCACCCTGGGAATCAAACTCATTAAAAAATTAAACATCCAAGGACTCTTGAAATCTCATTAAAACATTCTAGGACTCTTGTCATGAGGGTAGAGAAACAGCCCACCCCCAAATTTTAATCCGAACATCACATGGGGAGTAGGAGCATTAATGCCGCCCAGATGATGGCGGCGGAGATGCCATTATGTTTTGGACGTTATGAGCGTTTCATATTGTTCTTGCCTCCTTCGCCTCTGTCTGGAGTTCACAGACAGTGGGGCCTCTCTGTCTCGCTCTCAGATCCTTGCTGGCTCCGTCTCTGACAGAGCAGGCCAGGGAAGCTCCTGGCACCGCGCTCGGTTTATACACATGGCATGTAGACTCCTGAGCTCCTTGGCTTGCTGGAGCTGTAAAATATTGTTCTAAGTTGTGGGAATAATCCCTCAGCAAAAAAAAAAAAAAAAAAAAAAAAAAAAAAAAAAAAAGTTCTCTGTTGTCTCTCACCGTACACAGTGAGACGCATGTTGTGTTTGGCTTGAGAAGGAAGGAAAACAGGCTGCAGGAGCTTGTGAAGGAGAGGTTTTGCATGTGTGTGTGTGTGCATGTGTGTTTATGCGCATAAAACACTTTGGATGACACGGCAAGAGGGAGACGGTTTCTGGGCAGATGTTGTGATAGCTCAGTTTATGTTCTATCATTTTCCTGTCCTTTCTAAGGCTTACTGTAATGCTCTGTTTTCGTGTGAATGTTTTACTGCTGTGTAAGAACACACTGCTTCCCATAATGACTACAGGCTGTGTGCTGGATGGGTCTGGGTGTCCTCTTGACTGTGTGGGTGTGGGATATGGCTGCTGGGGCCTGTGAATGGGGCTCTTTGTGTTTTAAGGCGTTCCTGCACCCAGATGATGGCGGCTCTGTCGCTTGCCAGCTCCTCAGAGGAGGGAAAAACACACAAAAACTTGAATGAATGAATGAATATGACACATATGCATGCAGACGCGTGTGCGCGCACAAGTATTTTCTCTAATATTTATAGCCTGAGCAGTCAGTGATGTATGGATTTCATGTTTACTTCGTTCAACAGAGATTTTGAAATCATACCTCGGTGTTTGCGAGGGGCAAACAGGTGTTGAATGAAGCGGCCTATTTTGAAAACATGTAACTAGATTAGATATTAAAATTGCCTTGTTCTTCAAAGCAGAGCGCTGGAGGTTTGATTGTTCTCTTTTGCTTTGACTGTTTTGCTCTGATCAGAGGTTTGCATGCTCATTCAAATGGCTGCCATCTGGAGAGGAGAGGAGATGAAACAACTTGAGTTACACGGCTCTTAATCATGGGGGGCGCGGGATGGGAGGGGGTGCATGGAAACCAAAGGAATTCCATTCATCAAAATCATGATTTGAAACATAAAGTGTAAAAAAAAAAAATGTTTTATTGAGCCATCATCATATGTGTCATTTGATTAAAAAGCCACACTGGATACTTTGTGATCATATGTCATATGCTGCATGTGACTAAAAAGTGTTACAAATAAATTTACTTTTGACTGCATAAACAGGAAAAATGCAGCCATCTCAGCAATCAGAGAACAATAAACAGGGGGCCCTGCTACTCCCACTAGTTCCACTGATGGGACGCATGGATACATGACATGTATGCATAGTTCTCCGCCCCATTAGCTGCCCTTCATTAAGGCAACTATTTGACAAAATCTGGAGGCAATTTTAGGACCTTCAATCACAGGGGAGCTTTAGCACAGCAAAAGGACTTTGCTCAAAGTCCAAGTGAGGATCAGATCCATGCTTTTATTCTCAGATAATCCTAGTTATGATGGTGGATTTCCTCTTGAACTCTAAGAAAATATAGTATTATAACAACTAGAGAAATCTGGTTCAGAAAGCACAGTCTGCCATTTAACGTTTTACTACGTTGCTCCTCTCTGGAAGAGCCGGTCACAAACAAGGAGTCTACAGTATCGAGGTCCTTCAGCCACAAACGGAGGCTTTCTTTTGCAGGACAACAACAGCTGCTCATGTGTAGCTGCTTGAATAGGAGCCTTATGCAAGCTCTGGACTGTAGGGAGTTTTGTTCTCCTTGTTTTTGTCTTTGATGCTGCATCTCATTCTCTCTGATCAAATCTCATCATAACATGGATGTTTGAAATGGTTTATATGCAAATAATTCTCAACATTCACACACATTTCCACCAATGGCTTTACATTTTTTCTTCTTTTTTAGATTGAAAGAAACATATTTTTATAGTTGCCACTGGAAAGGTGTTTTAACACCACATAGCTTGTAAAAGTCAGTCCATATTTCAGACACTGTATGAGCATTTCTTTAACATATGACAACTTTCTTCACCACACAAATCTACGCATGAACACATAATACAATCTTGAGGAAACACCCTGACTTTTTAAAAAAATGCTCAATCTATTGATGCTGCTTTAGTCAGGATTCCAAGGATTTTCCAAAACTTTTATAAAAGTTTAATTTTCCATAACTTTTCCAGGGCGAAGAAATAGGATTTTTATAGACTTTTCCAGGTTTTTTTTATTACTGTATGAACCCTGGTTCACGTGGAGTCTGGTCAAATCCACTCTTGTGTCAATATAAATTTGAAGGCACTCATTTTATTGTCCTGCTGGGCAAGCTCCACCCATCTGGTACTTCTAGCAGATTAAAGCAAACATTAAGAAAACTGTCTGATATAGGTCTGATGTTAAAAACGAACACATGGAGGTTGAAGAGTGCATAGAAATCATGGATTAAGCTGTATGGTACATTGGATTTGTTTGTGGTTTTGTCACATTATGATTTCCCCATTCTTTCAGAGACAGTCAAATAACTTTGCTGACTCAACATAGAAATAGGAGTGGCCTTGGACAGAAGTGCATAGAAGCAACAAGGGAACCTTACACACTTCTGGCATCAGAGACAACATGAAACAATAAATAAATAATGCGGTTCATGGTTGATGTGAGAGATGGTTAAAAATCATAACTCACAATTAGATTTAAAGCTCCATTCCCACTATTGCACACAGAGAAACATCCAATGCAAGTGTGTGTCTTGTTTCTCTGTGTAAGTCAGAGGCTACGTGTGCAGACACCATGCTGATGACTCAAGTTGCTTGTAGACAGACCAGAGGCCATGTCAGACTCCCAGCTGATTCGAGATGCCCCACCGCCCCCTGAGTGTCAGGACATGTGGGGGGATTCACTCCGCCTCTCTAGTTCACGTGCTTTCTGCACGTTTGACCCACATTAGCCAACCCTATGTCTGCTGAGTGTATTAATAACCATGTGCAAATCCTCCTCTCTGTGTTCCCAAACCAGAGGAGAGGCTCGTGTTTCAGCTCATTATGTGAACTTGATGTTTCTGTTTAAGGGCTGAGTGTGTGTGATGATGAGGAGACACAGCAGTTGAAAAAGTGCCATTTTGCTGTTTGTGAAATGACTCAGTCAAAGTAAATGTTGGGGTGAGTGAAGAGGAGCTGGGTGAGTCACAGAGGAGGACGGCTGAGTGAACTCATTGTGAGCTGGAGTCCTGTGAGGACGCCTGCAGTGCTTTACCTCTCTGTTTCCCTGGGTGGCGGGGAGAGAGGTTCACCTGCACGCATGTAAAGGTCGTCCAGCATGTGCCGCTTTCCGGCGCTCTCTTAAAGCGCTCACGTCGAGTTTCTGCCTTTCTCAGCATCTTCACCAGCCCCCTTATTCACTGACACACTTGTATCTCTGCCCTTGAACCTCCTGATCCTCAGCCTCTCCTGTCATGTGGAGGGATGCTCATGTCTCAAACGCTGGGCTGTCAGGTGACATTAGCGACAGGCCCTCGGTTGGCCATCCGCCCCCACTGACGGAGCTGCACTGTAAACACCTGCTGTCCTCACTGTGCTTGACTGGCCATGTTCTGCCTTTTGAACACGACAGGGAAAGCTTTTGAGAGACAGCACAGGCCCCGGGGCTTATGTAACGCTGAGATCTGGCCAAAGAGAATGCTGAGGGGCTTAATCTGCCCTGGCACTGTCGGCGTGGATGCTGTTCAAGGGCCCTGGGGCGACTGGAGAGGGAGCGAGAATGTCCCCTCTTACTTAGCAGCACTGGCTTTTCAGTGTGCCGGAAAAATAGGGGAGGTTAAAGGATTTTATGGTGAAGGGGCAGGTGGGTTGACAATAAGAGGATAATTACAGTGGTAGGAGATGAGAGTGTTAGGGGATGAGCGCGGTGGTAGAGACAGTGTAGTCTGAGATGGAGGGAATAAATGAGTACTGGAAACTGTTGAGTGGGGCTTTTAGAAGGAGCCACCTCTGTAAGGCTTTTAGACGAGTGGAGGGCCTCATTCCTCTCAGGAGAGTGGTCAGAATGAGCGTCCTATACACTGGGTGAGTGAGGCTCTTGGCAGGCCTCCAGCACCTCACACCAGAGAGAGAGGCAGAGATGCTTTGCTCAGCCAACCAGGCATATTCCATGGCCAGTCCAAAGAAAATGCCCATTCACTCTCAAATTAGCCGTCTGTATGGCCACCTTCAAAGGAGGCCCCTCTCCACCTAATCTTCTCCGACTAAGTGTGCACACACTGACCGCCTGCTTCATAAAAGCCTGTGTGCAGCACACCAGAGCCAATGATTGCTCAGTGCAGCAGTTAATTGATGCATTATCGGCATAAGCTTGGACGCATAAGCTGATTACCTAACGGTGCCACGTCTTCCATAAAGATACATATGAAATATACCAGAGCGTGATTGCAAATCCAAACCAGATAAGTATAAACCAACAGATGTGGAAAGAAGAGAAGAGTGCAACTTTGCATAGGAAAAAAAAATTTACTGACTATTCAACTCAACAACTGCATACTTTAACTCTGATGCTCAATTACAAATGCACAAAATTTGATAATTGGGATGAAAGTATGTGCACTATTCACCAAATGACAAAGCAATCCCCTTGGCACGGTGATACCCGGCTGGCTCGGGGAGTCTTTGGCTCCTGGCTGCCCAAGTCTCCAGCCAATAATGACAAAAGAAATTTGTTATGAATTTTTGCAGAAAATAAACATACAGAGCTGGCGTGGATCTGTGCCAAAAATGTTAATGCTCATATTGAGTTACATGCACTGACTGCGCAATGAATTTGAAGCTATTCCTATTTGTGAGTCATGAATTACTTCAACCTGTGCAGATCATTTCATACAGAGACAAATAGCGCTTAATGCAAGTGCATAACATCTGAAACTTAAAGCCTAGTGACATTTCAAAGAAGGCCCAAATGTGTAGAATGTTACTTATTACTTTGCTGTTACAAAACATCTGTAAATATGATTCATAATCATCTTGTCCGGATTAAGAAAAGCATAAAGACCATGTGCCTGAGTCAGTCACAAACTTTCTGTGATTATCACAATATTGGGTTCTACAGCTTCAGTATTAATGCTGCTGCTAAATGTCTCATTTTCTATAAAGAAGAAAAACAGCTATCAGACACTGACGTTTTCTGCCATGCTGTGTTATTTTTTTGACGGAGCATCCTCTTTTTTAAATATAGGAACTAAACCATTTTGAAGACCACGGCCTAGTTCTGTCCCATACTCATCCCAAAGTTTTGGAATTGTTTTGTAGCCTTTAAGGCATTCATGTGACACAGACAAGGCTTAGAATGGAATTATCAGATAGATTAGCTATCTGATCTAAAATATGCTAATGGAAAACAGTCTACTGTCAGGCTTGGTGCTTTTTAAACCTCTGAAAAGGAACAACTTTATAGGTGTGTGTGATAGATGAAACTTTACAGTCACAGTAAGCCTTTGTGGAGTTGTTTACTTGAAGCGATCACAACATTCCTCCTCCTTATCAGTTCTAGTCTTTCCATAATAAATTGAAGGAGGATCATAAATGTCTGTTTGCAATGCCCTTTTTTTTTTTTTTTTTCAAATGCACCGGCAGCGTCCCACGTTGAGAAACCGAGCCCATAATTCTCTGTTTGCCATATGTTCCTGATCACTTTCACAGACAAGACAGGCGGCAAGGCCACGGGAAACCCCACAGCCCACAGGAAACAGTATCCCATCACACTGCCAAATCCAGTGTGGAATAAATGTTACCTCAAATGCGGAGCGCAGGCCAAGACCACTGGTGTGTGTAACAGGCGAAGGTGTAGAGGAGGGTAAACACAGCCAAAGTCAGTTTTGATTTGTAGAAGAGATTACAGCCTCCCTTTTAAGCTAATACACACTCAGCATACATTACTGTTTTACTATCCGTCTACATAAAATAGATTTCTATGACTAAACATGAAACATTACAATTCAGCAATACACTTACGGCATAAAATCTTATTTTATTTTGTGCAAAACAATAAGAACACTTACTTTCCTCGTGAACTACTCTGATGGGGTGAACTCAGGTGAAATCCATTAGGTCTTATTGATTTTCTTTTTTAAATCCTTCATTAAATCAATACCAATCATAAAGGAGGAGAGCTGCTGTAGGTAAACAGGGGCAGAGACATGCCAGAGAAGGATTTTTAAGGTCCGAGACGATTTAGATGCAGATTGTGCAAATTCGGCTACAATTCAATGTTTGTGCACTCATTCTGTCTTATTTGTTCAGCTTGTGATGATCGTCGGCTGGTGTTCATAGTGCAGCCATCTTTGTGTTTGCCACCACATCACTAGTCACAAGGCTTGTGGCTGGATACAGACAATAGAGGCTGGTAGGCAGGTCAGAGAGCATCCAGCACATGATATGTGGTTTTGTTTGTTCCTTTGCTGAGCCTCTAATGCTGGCAGCCTGTACGGGTTCAGGTGTCAGCAGGTCGTTCCCCACATTCCCCTTACCTGTCATTTGTGGGTTTTGTTTTTATTGGCTATACCATTATCTTCTTTTCCGAGCATTCTTTTAATTTGGCTCCTATTATGCAAATGAGTTCTGAGTCTTCTTTTGTCTCTGCCTCTGTGTTTTATCATTTTTTACAACTGCAAATGCAAACACTAAAAATGCTGACAGAGGAGCACTGCTGGAAAAGGTCAGCGAAGAGATGAAACAAGTAATCTTACGCACAGTAATCTTAAGGCAGAGGGAATACAGTGTGTGTGTGTGTGTGTGTGTGTGTGTGTGTGTGTGTGTGTGTGTTTTGCAGCAAAAAAACATCAAACTCAGTCAAAAATGTCAAATGCAACAATCTGGGAATATTACCCGACACCTGGTAAAACTAAAAATTATCCTCCTGGCCTCATGTTATGTGTTGTCAAAATGGAAAGCAGTGCAGTTTCACGTTCAGGAAATGGACTCTCAAATTACTTAGCAGATATGGAGGGACCGTTTCTGTGTGAAATGAGTTGCAACCTCATTGACCAATTACTTTTCACCAATTATCTCCATCCGGTATGTCTGTGAATAAAATGAAGTCTTGGAGGATACAGAGGCGGTCATTATCACTCAGTCAACAGAACATAATTGCAGGTGGGTTGGCTTTTAGCAATGATAGGCATCTTGGGCACACAGTCCCGGGCTTGGCTAGGAGCAGAGAGCATGGGGAACACAATGTCTCCATGCTCGAGTGGCAAAGAGCAGATTCAGTGGTTTGGTTAGGGCGGTCATTATCAACAGACACACGGCATTCAACTCGCACACAATTATCAATTACAGTAACAACTCTTCTCAAATTCTCTGGGGGCCAGATAAGTGCGGGACAATTTCCCCCCGTTCCCAGCGGGCCTGATTGCTGGAATCCCACCAGCTTCACATTGCAGCTCATTTGGAAATCCAATTTCCTTCCAAATGGATTTCAGCTCTATTGAAATAAAGGAGTACTTAAGAAATATGTAATGCACACGCAAAGTGAATAAGCAAACCTAAGCAAATTGGCAGGAGTGTGTGTGTGTGTGTGTGTGTGTGTGTGTGTGTGTGTATTGCTGTTGCAGAGAGAGAGAAAGAAAGAGAGAGAGAGAGAGAGAGAGAGAGAGAGAGAGAGAGAGAAGACAATACTTTTGTTTATCTGTGTGGACTGTAACTGCTAGGTATTTCAAAGGTAGGTAAGCTATTATAAATACTCATTTTAAACTTTCATTGCTCCATCAAATTTCCAGCCACATAATTCTTTGAGTAATGGATATAAAAATGTGTACTTTCAGCTATGTGTAGCCTATATGGGCGTGTGTACATGTGGATTTTGTATTGACATGGAACAGAAGGTCAGACAGAGTTTAACTCCAAAAATGTCCATGGAAAGCACGGAGGAGACAAGAGCAGGAGGGGCCGTAATCACGATTATGCGTCTTAATCTCATTGTGTGTATATGTGAAATGACATTCACAGCAGAGAATGAACTTGACTCTGTAGCCGGGACTGTTCCACTGAGTATAGCCTTGTTTTACTCCACCGGTGCGTAAAGGCTTGAGGTTAGTCAGGTATGACCTCCTTTTACATATTTAGAGTACAGAGCAGGGAACCGGTTGTGCTGGAACAAGGCTGGGAATCTAGGCTACTTTAAAGTCTACATCACACGCTGTATCCGGCTTCAGCACTCCCCTCACTACACAGCCACAGTGCTCCAGCCACTGCGTGCATCTGCATGGGCAGTGCTGCATCAAGTGATATTCCTATGATGATGATGATAATATTCCTGTAATTTTCCTGGTATTCCTTTAAGAACTGACAGCTTGTCGTTTCATCTCCCAGGGTATCTCTACAGTATTCTTACAGGATGCACTTGTGCTGCGATATTTAAAAAACAAAAACAAACAAAAAACAAAAAACTATCATAGGATTATTGGCTTCTATAGTTCCCATCAGACCCAGTGTCCCATATCCTGTTGGTTTACCGCAAACTGTAAGCAAAGGTGCTCTGCTGTTTGTAAAGAAGTGGAGAGAGAGAGAGAGAGAGAGAGAGAGAGAGAGAGAGAGAGAGAGAGAGAGAGAGAGAGAGAGACGAGGGGGGGCTCCAACGGACAATTAGTCAAGTTGCGTCAAAGCAGCCAGAGACAGCAACAACAACACCGGATATCACGGATCTTTGCACTAAAAATAAAAGCACAGAAACTGGTGCTCTGTGGGGCACAACACCAAATGATATGTAGGGAACAACAGCTTCATGTGGGGTGATTTAAATTGAAGTTGGCTTTAATGGACAAAATGTTTCATAAATGCAAGTTAAAGTGGAGATTCTCAAAAAGTACTGTCGCACGCCTATGTTACGTGATTTAGCTGTATTTGTATTTTTCGTAAGACCATATAAAAGACATGTTTCATTTCTATAACTTTTACAATAAGCTGTTAGGTGGACTTGCCGGACAATATATTTTATTTACCACATTTCCTCCTTCGATATCATGTTTTCTCACCTACGTCGGTTGCGAGTGAGAGTTATATTTTGAAAGCTGTCACCGGAAGCTGACTGTCTTCTTCTCGCGGGCTTGACCGGTCTGTAAAACACGCAGCGCAGCGCCCGTCCGGTTCACTCACGCCACAACAAACGCGCCTTCCGTGGTAAGAAGACGAGCTGCGGGAGGGGGAGGAAAAAGAGCAGAAATTTATGCAAATCTTTATTTCTGTCGGCGGAGAACCTCTGGAGAGCTTCAAGGTGTGGAAGAGAAGATTAAAAGAGGGGCAGAGCAACCTCCGTCTCCACATTTCCAGCGTTGCAACATTTTTTTTTTTTTTTTTCCTGAAGCAGACTTTTACAGAGCAGCTGTCCTGACTGGCCCCTCTCCTCCGTGCATGGTAGGCTTTACAGCAACTAACATAAAGAGAGAGCTGAATGAGTTTTATACATGTTGCACAGCTGCATGAGTACACTAATATTCTGCTGTTGTCCTGTAAGTTCATGTGTGTCTGTGAGGAAGGTTGTAACAATCAACTTTGGCACTTCCGTCCTTACGCACAGGTGTGTGAAGGTTAGGTCAGGCTTTTCTGAGGCGCTGTTGCTCTTGTTCGACCACATTTGAGGGGGCTAGTCATTGCAAGTGTCCCACATTCATGAGAAAAAAATCCTTTCAATGTAAAATTGCATGGAGAGACCCCTGAGGTCAGATGTGCTCCTGATTTAGCTACAAAAAAAAAAAAAAATAAATAAAATAGAATAAAATAAAATGAGGCACAGCTCTTGTTTTATCGGTGTGTGCATCAGGCATGACAGGTTGAGTGAGTTTAGACATAACATAGTGCCTCAGCATACCCAGACTCATTTCCTGTTGAGACTTCAGCTTCATTCCAGGTCATCAATTAACCACTTCCTTATGAGAAGCCCGTGCCATGCTTAATATTCCAACAGTGTGTCAAAACAATCTCAACACCACTTGGTGCTATCAGGGATCTTGGATGTAGGTCTGTATAATTCATGCCGGCTGGCCTTTGCCAAGCCTCTGTTGTTGATATGCATATCAGACCTCACGCTCTGTTGAGCAACCACTGCTGTCCCTCCCTGTTGTCCGTGTTGGAGGTGTGTGTGTGTGTGTGTGTGTGTGTGTGTTTGTGGAAGGTGAGGATGGGGGTTACCTGCATCTCACTCAATATATTTTGCAGCTGGACAGGCTGTAGCACTGATTTACTGCTCTCAAACAATTGGCGTCCCACATGTTAAACAGCAGTCTTCCACACTTTTTTTGGCTTTGTTTTCTGCAGCTTTTGGCTCCACACACACACACACACTCACACACACATATTTTTCCACAGCGTTATTACATTGCCAACTATGTTACAGTATGTGACCAGAATTCCCCAGCTCTTGTCTCACCAATGAAAAAATAGGGCTATAATTCAATGCTTTGCACGCAGAATGTGTGTTTGTCGGCAAGTTGGACTGCTCGTCTGTGGGATTTATGGTGCATGTGTGTGTGTGTTTGTGTGTGAGGGAGCGAGTGTGTGTGTTTGTGTGTCTGTTGCCTGAAGCAGCACATTGCTCTGTTTCTCGACCCACATTCCCAGGAGTGCCCGTTTATGTAATTAGTTTAAAAAAGCATCTTCTCATCTATTTTTGCGTGCAGCTGCTACCTCTGTAAACAAAGACCCAGCACTGGGGGAAAAAAAGTTAATATGTATATGTTTTTTTTTTTTTTTTTTTTTTTTTTTTTTACAAGTGATTATTTTCTTCCATTTTCCATGACAAAACAAGAAACAAACAAAAATGAACAGCCCAGCAGCTTTCCCGGCTCCCATCCTCAACCCTGCAGGATGTTAATATTCTAATTTCTGTGATTACACAGGGAGGGTCAAGTGCTTACCTAAGCAAACTCGCCCGGAGGAGAATTTGGAGCCTTGTCAGTGGGTGGCCACAGTTTATTTGCATTGATGATTTCTCAAGTGATTCCTGAGCTTACGGTGAGCTTCCCTCAAAGTTTTTTTTTTTTTTTTTTTTTTTTTTTTTTCAGAGGGGTGCTGTGTCAGCAAGTCGGGAAGATAGCATCTTCATAATTCTTCAGGACAAGCTCTGGGCACGGCAGTGGATGTGTGATCTCTCCCCAGATCAGACAGCCACTTGTCCTCCGTGTTTTATCCCCTTTGCTATGACATGAATAAATCTAGTCTCCATGCTAAATATGTGATCAAACCCCTTTCTCTCTTTTGCCACCAGCGAGCCATCTATTTATCCTTTCCCCGCTGTCTTCCTCTAATATATTCCCACTTGTGTTTCTTCATCAGCATTATAACTTGCTGCTGTCCATGCACTTTCATGCTTGTTTATGTATGAGCCAGCAGACATGAGATGAGGGTGCACGCTCGCCCCCTCCCTCCGCCATCAACTGGAAACTGCGTGCCCCTGTACGGCTCCTAATTTATGGTGGCAAATATGTAAAAAGTCCCCTGGCCTCTCGGATTAAAGGCGGCTGTAAGCATCACAAGATTTATTGAAGCAGGGCCATACCTTTTCATGTGATAATTAGGTTGGTTTAAGTAAGCCACACTTTATGGAGAGCAGGTCTTAGGGAAATTGACAGCCTTGAGTTATGTGCAGGCACTTCAAATAGTTGAGAGCACTGTTTATGATTGGAAAGTACACGTGAGTGTCCGCAAGGGTGCCGCTCTGTGCTTGTGCATGCACACAGCTGGGTGTGTGCGCTTGGGTGTATGTGTGTATGTATGTATATGTGCCCTTCTCTGTGTAATCTGGAGAAGCACACCCTGTTTGTGTTCCAGCTGGACTCCGTGGGCTGACGGGGAGAAGGCTACATGTGTATTTATTTGTCTAAAAGGCCAAGTTTCATAATAGATAATTTGTTTTCTGTAAGCGATACCTCTCTGTCGTGCTGCAGCGAATACTGCCCTTGAGACATTTAAACTGAAGGTCAAGTTGCTCCATTCTTTACATGAGGCTAGACAAACCCCTCTCCTTCAAGAACAAATAAGAAGAGAGAAACTTTAGAAGAGAGGACAACAATGAGGAGCATGGTGGGAGGCGTCTTGCTGAACGGGCAACGTGAAGATGGTGTTGTTGTATTTTTAGAGTTTTTGCTGATGGCCCGTCTTTGGAGATGAAATGCAGATACTGTTTTCTGTGGGCTGCTTTGTTTATGTTCTGTCCCATTGTGTTGAATCCACCCTCCTGTTCCTGGTTGCTTACTGTAATTAGTGATGTTGGCAGCTTCCCACTCACTTCACCACAGCACTTAAAACAGTTTGAAATAACAAGCCTGCACGGCCCGGGTTCTCAAGGAATGAGCCGGCACCCAAGACGGGCCACAGATTGACTCCACACCACCAAAGTAGTACGTCTTAACAAGTTTAAGATGTAAATTTCTCTGATCCGCTGTGTCTCTGTGGTTGCCCTGTCCGGAGCGTAAATGTGGCACAGAGCTAAATTTCTCATTCAAGTCCTCAGGCTGAAAATGTTTTAAAAATAAGGAGACAATTGGATTGTTCACTGCACATTCTGGTGGAGTTTTTTTAACAATGTATTTATTAAGTTTTTCATCCACACAATACAACAAACAGCAACAACAACATCAACATCAAAAAGGGGGGGGGGGGAAAAGGGGGGGGGGGCATCTCGACTCACAGATTCACACATTCAAACAGGAGAATGGCTCAGGAATAGTATAAATTTGAAAAGAAAAAAAACCCCAAAGATCAGTTATTACAGTGTATTACACAAGCCCTCTTACAAGAATAGAGCAGATATCTAGACCATATTCTGCAAAATATGTCATCTTTACAATGTATCTTACAAGTCAGGTAATCCAAAGATACAGTACAGGCCAAAAGTTTGGACACACCTTCTCATTCAATGCGTTTTCTTTATTTTCATGACTATTTACGTTGTAGATTCTAACTGAAGGAATCAAAACTATGAATGAACACGTGGAGTTATGTACTTAACAAAAAAAGGTGAAATAACTGAAAACATGTTTTATATTCTAGTTTCTTCAAAATAGCCACCCTTTGCTCTGATTACTGCTTTGCACACTCTTGGCATTCTCTCGATGAGCTTCAAGAGGTAGTCACCTGAAATGGTTTTCCAACAGTCTTGAAGGAGTTCCCAGAGGTGTTTAGCACTTGTTGGCCCCTTTGCCTTCACTCTGCGGTCCAGCTCACCCCAAACCATCTGGATTGGGTTCAGGTCCGGTGACTGTGGAGGCCAGGTCATCTGCTGCAGCACTCCATCACTCTCCTTCTTGGTCAAATAGCCCTTACACAGCCTGGAGGTGTGTTTGGGGTCATTGTCCTGTTGAAAAATAAATGATGGTCCAACTAAACGCAAACCGGATGGGATGGCATGTCGCTGCAGGATGCTGTGGTAGCCATGCTGGTTCAGTGTGCCTTCAATTTTGAATAAATCCCCAACAGTGTCACCAGCAAAACACCCCCACACCATCACACCTCCTCCTCCATGCTTCACAGTGGGAACCAGGCACGTGGAATCCATCCGTTCACCTTTTCTGCGTCTCACAAAGACACGGCGGTTGGAACCAAAGATCTCAAATTTGGACTCATCAGACCAAAGCACAGATTTCCACTGGTCTAATGTCCATTCCTTGTGTTTCTTGGCCCAAGCAAATCTCTTCTGCTTGTTGCCTCTCCTTAGCAGTGGTTTCCTAGCAGCTATTTGACCATGAAGGCCTGATTGGTGCAGTCTCCTCTTAACAGTTGTTCTAGAGATGGGTCTGCTGCTAGAACTCTGTGTGGCATTTATCTGGTCTCTGATCTGAGCTGCTGTTAACTTGTGATTTCTGAGGCTGGTGACTCGGATGAACTTGTCCTCAGAAGCAGAGGTGACTCTTGGTCTTCCTTTCCTGGGTCGGTCCTCATGTGTGCCAGTTTCGTTGTAGCGCTTGATGGTTTTTTGCGACTCCACTTGGGGACACATTTAAAGTTTTTGCAATTTTCCGGACTGACTGGCCTTCATTTCTTAAAGTAATGATGGCCACTCGTTTTTCTTTAGTTAGCTGATTGGTTCTTGCCATAATATGAATTTTAACAGTTGTCCAATAGGGCTGTCGGCTGTGTAGTAACCTGACTTCTGCACAACACAACTGATGGTCCCAACCCCATTGATAAAGCAAGAAATTCCACTAATTAACCCTGATAAGGCACACCTGTGAAGTGAAAACCATTTCAGGTGACTACCTCTTGAAGCTCATGGAGAGAATGCCAAGAGTGTGCAAAGCAGTAATCAGAGCAAAGGGTGGCTATTTTGAAGAAACTAGAATATAAACCATGTTTTCAGTTATTTCACCTTTTTTTGTTTAGTACATAACTCCACATGTGTTCATTCATAGTTTTGATTCCTTCAGTGAGAATCTAGAATGTAAATAAAGAAAACGCATTGAATGAGAAGGTGTGTCCAAACTTTTGGCCTGTACTGTATATATTCAAGTATGACCCTATGCCAACATGTTTTCGACGGGACTTTGTCTGTTATCCAATTCAAGAGAATGCATTTTCTTGCACAGAAAGTTAACATTTTATATAGTTTTCTTTTGTATTTGTCAATAATAAGAACATTTGGAATCCCAAGTAGCATGCATAAAGGATCACATTCTACATTAGTACATAAGATCGTATTAATTTCCTGACCTACAATCTGCCAGAATTGCTGTATTTTTCTACAAAACCAAAAGCAGTGAGTGAGACTACCAGTCTCTGTTTTACACTTAGGACAGATGGGGGAAAGTCGTTGTTAAACCATCCTGGAGGAGTTAATGAAGTTGTTAATTTGTGGACTGAGAGGAGTGAGTGGCATGGAGGATCTCTCATCAGGGTGGAGTGACTGACACATTCCTGAGGACCTGCTGTGACACCTTTCGTTGTCACAACACACTGTATAAGAGTCCTGGTATGTGCCCTGTTCACTACACACACAACATGTTCCCAAAACAGAGGAGTGAGTGTTCCGTGTTGACGACGTTGGCCTCCCTCGCCCAACTTGAGGACATGGGTCAGAGAGTGCTTTCAAGAATCGTTGTGTTGTTTCTTTCATCGTGCTTCGTGCAGCCGGCGAGGCGGGTTTGCTGCGGGAGGACAATGCAAATCAGGTCAGAGAAGTTGTCATAACAGAAAAGGGAAAATAACACTGACAGTATTACAAGCAATCTGTTGGTAAGCGCTTCTGTGGGTTTTGCCTGGGAACAGCAGGAGAAGGGATACTTTCATGAACATGTAGGAAAAATGATCCCAAGGCATCTCTTGTTGCAAAAATAGCTAAAAAGCTTTTATACTATTGGCTGCATAAACATTGGGTTTCGGATTATGAGGAACAATTGGACTCCCTTGTCAACACAAGCTGATGAATGAATCTCCTTTATTGATGATAAAATTATGAGAATCAAGGGGAAAACACAATAAATGCAGCCACCAATTTAACAGCGTAAGTGCTACATATCTTAATGTGCTATTTAGTGCATACCCTGATCTGCCTTAGAGCTCCCTCCTCATGAGGAAACAGACATGATGCAGCGTGTGCGGTCAGAATTACATAACGTGACCAAAACGACCAGGTGCGTTTGCCGCATTTGGGATGTGCACACAAGGTCAAATCTGAAACAACACGGATGGCACCGCAGTTACATAAACATGCCTCCGTCCAGAATTGTCTGGATAAAGAGGAACTGGAGCTAGTGGAATGTAGTGTTTTGGTTTTTTTTAATGTTTGGGGTTGTGGAGAGCTGGAGTTTCTTGCAGTCTCTCTATGGTAGCGGTTGTTTCAGGCATGCTGTCGACAAACGAAGCTCAAGAAGGATGAACACCAGATTATGCAGACAGCACATCTGCATTCAGAGCGAGCTGACAGTCTTACAGCCGTAAAGAAAGCGTGAACCAGGCACTGAAATGCCAAGAATGTTTAGCATCGGCTGGTAATGGAAGAGTGTCATGCTTTCTCTTTTCACTGTGAATCTTGTTGACCTGCACTTCAGACAAGAGAGGCACAGAGGCAGCATCTCGTCCCCGGGCTGGGGGCGGTATTGTTAGCTTCACAGGCAGCAGCGGGCTTTGTGAACAGCTGGACTGCACAGCTGTCCGAGGGCACCGGGAGACCTGGGGGCCGAGGTTATGGACACCCAGGATCCCTGAGCCCTGGAAAAGGTCAGGGCCCCTCTCTGGTGTCCTCTCTTCGTCTAATTAGGAGTGGAGTGCATCTGTCCAGCATCATGGATATGAGCTCTCAGTCAGCTGCAGAACACAGAGGAGAGAGAGAGAGAGAGAGAGAGAGAGCTCAGAGGATTTACTGACAGAAGCGGTAATAAACATGCTTACATGCTTCAGGTTGTCCTGTTCGATGATGTTTTCCCTGCTTTGGTGCTGAGTGAATATATAGAGGACTTGACAACACACACATACACACACAGGCTTCTGCCTTATCCCCTGTAGTGGGACCTCATGCAATTTTTGCTTCACCACAATTTTTCGGTGTTACGCCGGGGCTCATTAATCTGTAGACAGGATCATCTCCTACCCCCTAAATTGCCATACTTTGTCACCTCCTTCCCTGACTGTTTGACTAATGGCCCCATTTTAATGCAAATGAACCGTGGTACTGACAACACACTGTATCCATATTTTAAAACTATCCCTCCACTGCCTCTCCATATCCACCTCTCTGCACCGCTCTGCTAATGGCTACAAGTTGCTCTCTCTTTGTCGAAAACCAGCTGGAAATGTGCAGAGAGAGGCTTTAGTGGGTAAGACCACCACCTCTTAAAAAATATAATCGAATTCAGTTTGGATCAAATCCCGTCAGAGCCTACTCCCCTGATTTTTTTTTTTCCCCCACTCTAAGCTTCCTGTCAGCCCTTTTACAGGAGTTTCTGTGCAGTCCCATAGCACGGTCATGCCATATAGACCCCGTTTGTCTGTTTATTTAAAAATGATTTCAGCCCTTTCATTATCTGCTCAATAAAGAGCACAGTTGATCTCTCTGAAAGGCCTTCTGCTGCACCATGACAAAGTTCCTCAGCAGCCAGAAGTGCCTTACTTAGCTGCCCTTGCTTGGCTGAATTTGGCTCTTGAAGACCGCTGTGCCGTGGTGAAAATACTAAGGGGAATGAATTGCTCACTGTCCTGAAAACATTCAAGGTTGTTGTGCATCAGATCATGGAGAAACGGGGAGGAAATTGTACCGCAATTTCTGCTTTCTCTTCTATAGAGAGCAGTGAGAAGACGCTTCCCCGTGCAGACTGCTAATATGCAGTTTAAAAATATGACCACATATCTCCTTTATTCAATCAGCACTTCACCTCTGTACCAACACGCAACATTTTTTTTTTTTTTTTTATCTCGCTCCAGCGTTTGCGCTCTTTTCCCAGAATTGACCTAACCCGCCGCATCCTCTCCGCAACCACTTTGAGAATGGGGCCCCGAGGAGCGGCTGCTGTCATGATTAGATTTACAGTTTCATAAACAGCCCTGATCAGATGCCAGAGCGTGTGGGCTCTGCTGCCGTCGCATCCTGCACGCCACCAGCAGCCTCAGCAGCCTTAGGTAACAGGGAGAAAGCGCCCTCGGTGGTGGAGAAACCAAACAAAAGACAAAAAAGCGCCTCATCTTCGATAACGTGGAAGGTGGAGGCAGAAATCATTGTAGTTCTCGCATCAAGAACATTCTGTTAGGACCTCAAGCAGCACATTTGCACTTAAACTTTATTTATTTTTTTTTTTTCCAGTGAAAATATTTCGTATTGATGGAAAGTGCACTTCGAAGTAGGGTTGCACTGGCACAGAGCTAAGGGCTGGTTGGAGGGTGTGGGCAGAATTTAGTTATCTTTGGCCTCGTGCCCCTACCTACCTCTAAGCTTTTTTTTTTTTTTTTTTTGGTCTGGTGTTCCCAAACCCAAAAAGTAAAGTCCATACAGGAAGCCATTTTACATGCCACAGACTTTGTTGCATCATCTCTTGTCAGTTGTGTATGATTAAGTGCTTTCAATTAAAAAAAACCAAAAAAAAACAAGTGCTACAGGATGAAAAACAGCATGTCCTGTTCCCATGAGCAGCTGTGATTGGCGGTAATAGTTAGTGTGATTATGACATTCACAGCTGCTGTGGGAAGGCCCATATGTGCTGATGTACTGTACGGGCCCGGAGCCTCTCTTTCACCGACTCTTCCCTCTCTCTCCTCTCATTCCCTCCATTCCTCCTCACACTCGTTTCACCTCTCTTGTTACCACTCATTTCCCGTCTCCCTTACTCCTCCGCTGCCTTGACTGTCTGCTATACTGCCCAGGGGATCCATGCAACACACCCCCTCCGCTGCAGCGTAGCCTTCAGCCATTCTCATGTATTGTGATCACGAGCAAAAAACAAAAATAGGAAAAGAAGGCCAGCAAATTGGAGTTTAAAAAAAAATAGCAACCTAAATTCTAAAAAAAACAACAACAAAAAAACAAGCTCATCCCTGCTCTCAGTCCAATCTCACCGACCAAGAAAACAGCTCAAATCTTTAGCACCTGTTCTCCTCCACTTATTTTTTTCTGTTTCAGTCTGTTTTGCCCCTTTCTTTGCTCTCTCTCCTCATTTTGCTGTCACGTCCTCCGATCGTTCTCTCTCACCTCTCAAAGGGATGTTTTTAAGTTCCTCTCTCTCTCCATGTGAGTTCAGAAATCCACAGAAATCCATGACCCAGCGTAGGATTGTTTCATGGTGTAACCACGGTCAGACTTTGCAAGAGGTAATTTGACCTCTTATTGAAAATGTAACTGGGATGTCAGACAGTAGATCCACAGGACAGCCAGTTGTGTAAGTTACCCCCTCCTGAATCTCTGTGCAGGCCCTATAGAAAAGTGAACACCTATTTTAAAATGTCACTGTAATCATTCTTTCCCTCGTCTGCTCCCCTTTCCCTCCTCCTTTAGTTTCCCTTCAGTTCGAGGTATTTGGCTGGACTTAAGTAAGTGGGACGACCCCTCCCTAAGGTTGTTTGTTCGGTTATTTTTAAATACATTTCTCATCGCTCTCTGTGTGATTTCTGGCCTGATTAGTCTCCCGCCAAGAGGCCGCGAAATAGACGACACACAAACACACTCCCTGTTAAACACCACTCATATGTATAAGTAATTATACCTCACGCACACGACGCAGGACTAAGCTGTGTCCTTACACACTCCATATACGTCCACATATTCACTTCAGTGTGACAGACAAACTGGCTGAATTGCAGGTAGCCGCATTTGGTCCTCTTGAGTGCCCGTCGCCAAACGCCCCCCAATAATGACTGTGTTTAATGTTTTGGCTTTGAATGGTGAGGTAGGAAGCGTGGTGGGAGGCAGGCGGAGTGCGAGTGATGAGGTGGAAGGGGAGAGAGAGGGTACACAGGCTATGTGGGTGGTGGGCTGCACAGCGGGCAGGAGACGCGTCACGGCGTTTCATAAGGGCTTACGCTGGCAGAGGGGAAGAGTCTGCTGAGCTGTCTGTCCTGCCTACACACTCCATGACAGGGAGAGCCAGGGGATTCAAACAACAAAGAAGCAGGCCCGGGCAATAAATCAATTAATTCAAGTTTACGTTTTAAATCGATGAAAAAAAAAAATACAGCTGAATCATAAAATTGAAATTTTGTCTGTTATTTGTTGGTGAGTCCTTTGTGAAATAAGCCCCGGTTCACTCATGTACACAGAACATGCATGCCCAGAAACCTCTGAGCAAATCACCGGCTCTATGATCATGCCCACAGGTTCTGAAAAACAAGAACAATCGAGGTTCAAATCCTGAATCGTGACGTGCTTTTGTAGTAGGCAGTTAAACGTATTAAGAGTCAAACCTTCCCATGCAGGCGTCCATGCTTTAATAAAGCTGGAAGAAGAAAAGAAATGTCAATCATTTGTCAGTTTGCACAACCATATCCACTTCACTTCAACCAAAACGGGTCTTTTCTCAGATTTTCTCGGACACTTTCCTCAAGGATCCTTTCATTTGTGTACTTTAACCCTTTGGTGCATAGCAGACTACAGTGGACAGCTGTTTAAAGTCATTTTCTCCTAAATGCAATGGTTTCTATGGTGGAATTTCATATCAGCTCTTGAGGTTTATGCAGAGACTGTCAGTTCTTGTTGCTGAAAACATATTAATATCAGTATAATGACATGATAATACCAGTCCTGCGTCCTTAAAGAAGTATGGAGACTCACAAAAGTGTTCATGCCCTAAGAAGAGTAAAAACACATAAGAAAAAAATCTTGACTCAGGCTTCATAATCATGCATCATTCATCATTCATCATCATAATTCATGCATCAGAGGGTTAATACACTAGAAATTGTTAGCATATGAAAATATATCTTTGACTATTTTAGCATGTTTTCATCCCACTACTTTGAATCTATCAGTATTTGATTATGACATCTAAACGGGTTAAAACAAAAAGGCAAAGCAAAAAGGACATGAAAGCGAAGCATCTTCATATCAGGGTTCTTAAAGCAAAATCAATTAAAACGGGGGTCTGCGGGTTAATGAAATTCAACATGGGGGTCTGGAACATGAAAAAGTTTGAAAACCTTTGATTTATCGCTGCATGTTTCACCACAAAATTCTGTCTTTTAGCAAAACTTTAGTTATCTTTACACTGAATACTCCAAAATACAATTAAGGACACCCCATATGAAGCTATAATTTTGTATGAAAAGGATACATTAGATTACAACATGCCTATCAGGGTTTTTTTCAGTGTTGGACATGTCATTTTGTTCAGTCATGCCAACGCTCCCCACCTCACCTCCCTCCTCATCTTCATCTGTGCCAGTATCTCCTGCAGGAGGGAGGCGAGCAGCCACTACATTCCACTCCTTGATCCCCGTGTCTGTCCGTGTTTCCTCCTCATCCTCGCTCCCTCACTGCTTACGGTACAGTGGAGCTGAATGGCGTTTTCCCTCGGCAGGCTTTTAAGATGGGGGGGGGTGATGCTTGAGGTTTGGTCTGGCCAATTCTAAATGAGGATGTCTGAGAAAATAAACTGCGATTTTGGTCTGTTTATGATGGAACGCGATGCTTTCCATGTGGACCGTCGTCTCGCTGTCCAAACAGGGCAGGCATGCCAGCGTTCTCAGCAGATTCACGCGCTTCCCGCCCTGTGCCCTTTTCATGAATGGCATCCTTTCAAATAAACAGCGGCGTGATTTCTTTACTCAGGTTTCGGACGTGAAGCTCCCATTCTTTCCTAACGAGAGGATGATTGCCGTTTTGCCTGCGTTCATGTCGTTTTTTTGTGTTCTCGCTCACATCCCTGAGTAGACAAGTCATCTCTTGTGAGAATGATTTGAGCTTTTCCACAGAGTCTGGTGTGCACAGCGGTGTTTCAGATACACACTGTCAATATAGCCTAGATCTGTTTACACTGTATTCATAACTCTCCAGCTGCTACATCAGTGGGCCGGTTGCTTGTCTGGTGGAGCGTTTGGCACAAAGCTGCAGAATAATAAACCTGAGTCCTGTGAGGTGGGCGCTGTTTGGACACGGGAGACGTGGGCTACCACCCTGTTCGTTAATAGTCCATTTTCTCTCCCTGTGTGCAGGTGTTCCATATACCTACGTGCATGCATGTGTGTGTGTGTGTGTGTGTGTGTGTTCGTGTGCTTTTGTGTGTGAAGCTTGGCAAAGGCAGGCCCCCATTCATCCTCATTACTTCTCTTCTATTACACTGATAATCCCCAGTAGGTTTTTTTTTTTTACTCTCTTCTACATTTCAGTGTCTGTTTATTGGCGCTTCCTGACCCGAGCAGTAACTCTCTGCTAATTGAGTGCTAAATGTATAAATGTGCAGTGATAATCTGATGTTCGCAGGTCTTTTACCGTTTAGGTCTTGTTGTCTTTGCACCGTGTGTTGCAGCGTGTTTGTTGTCAGTGTGTGGCTGTATGCGCTTTAACAAGAAAATCCCTGTATCATCCCGCATCGTTTTATTGTACTTGGTGATGCAAGGATAACGATGTTGAGTAATTGCCAATGGCTGTAAAGGGATTGTTGAGGTAGACTTAAATTGTGCGTGTTCGTTTATTTTGCCCCAAATTATGGGCTGCATCTTAGTTTTCTCCATGGGGCACTGAGAGCTGAGGCAGCTTAATGTAAGTCCCAGGGCTCTGTGTCCTGTTGAGTTTTTTATTTATTTATTTATTTATTTATTTATTTTTTTGTCTGAGATTTAGAGGGAGATTGCTGGCCCTCCTGTCTACAGATTAAGGCTTAATCTGTGTTCTCTTGTCTCTTTCATCTGTCAGTCACTGGTGTCAGGTTTTAGAAGATATTAACTGTCTTTGGACTGCTATCGGAGACAGAATGCGCTCTGAATGTCATCCAGCACACACACACACACACACACACAGACACACACACAGTAGCTTATGCAGAAATGTACGTAACATACATGTCCCATAATATAACACATACCCACTTATGCCATTGATTTACTGAATTGAATCACTTTTTAGAGAACAAATCCACAGCTCTCCGCTCTAAATCAATACGAGGAGTTGCCAGATGAATATTGTTTACCTCAATTCTCCTTCTCGCTTTTCTATTTGTCATACTCTATACCCGGAGGTTTCATAGGCCATTAAATGACTGACAGTAGCGTTATATGTTCAGAGGTTTGGGAGCGATGCAAGCCATCTCTGTTGTGTCAGGGGCAGCAGGGAAAACTTCCTGTGACCGATCAGCTCCATTCATGTGGCGTATACCGAGCGAATGCAAAATGTGAAATAACCGGAAGAGTGAGCAGAAAGATAGAGAGAGCGTAAGAGGGCGCAGGTCTTATTTGTAGAACAGAGAGATGAAGAGATAAATGCACAAAGGCGGCTCTTAATATGGAAATGAAGCCTCTTTTCCCTCTAAAAGCACAGTTGATCAACCTGTCAGCCAATCACCAGCTAAATCACAAGATCTTCCTTTCTTTACATAATGTGTTTATTTGTATATTATCCACTTTGAAAGCACTTCAGGTAGTTCAAAGAGGTTTTCTGAATACGGTTAACTCCCGGACCCCTTCAGGCCGGCCCTTAGCCCTAAAGAAAGAGCGGCGGCCGCTGAGGATGAACAAGTATCTCGTCTTCTTCACTCCTCCACTTCATTGATCGTCAATTGATTTGCAGGTCAGTAAACAGGTCGCCGTGAGGTGTAGCGGTATTGAAAGCTGTCTTTGAAGATGCCTGTTCAGCAGATGAATAATGTAATGAAATGGTAATCACAACCCCCCCCCCGTCCTCTTTTTAACTCGCTCTCTTCCCTCCTCTGTTCTTTTATCTTGTTTGGCCCCGCCCTCCCCTCTCTTTCGGTCGCTCTGTATCTCTTTCCCTCTCCCTCTGGTATTTACTCTTCCTTCCTGGAGCAATAATGAGGATTATCTCCATCGATCCAGAGGAGCAGGTGAAGGGGGGGGTGGCGTTCCTGAGCACCTGTTTATGATCTGCGGGCCAATTGTCTGCCTTTAACACAAACAACTATTGAGGTATTATATTCCAGGGATATACCTTATCTCCTGTATCTGGAGTGCAACCATGTACAATACAATATGGCATGGCATTAGCACAGTGCAATGTTTATGAAGGCGGCTTATGAAAACCATCTGGATTGAGTTGTGTTACATGTGGGAGGCCATGTGTGTGTGTCTTCTGCACTTCCATCTGTTCACAACATATAGTTTGCTCAGCTTTAAGTAAAGCCCGTGCAACATGACACACACTTTCAACAAAACACCACAAGCTGTTGGTAATGTAGCGATAGATTTAGCAAACATCCCTGATCCTGCAGATAAACCAGGACGCGCATTAGTAAGATAGCCACTTCCCACACTCTCCTACACGCCGCAGTCATTTCAGCTTCGGCTCCGACCGCAGTTCACCACGGAGGAAGCAGAAGTCTCAACCCACAGGCTTCCATCGCAAACACCAGCGTCAGTGCAAAGTACAGTCTGGTGTGCGAGGCCCCCACAATGTTACTCAGCTTTCAAATGTACCCACATATGTGAAATGGATTCATCCCCGGGAAAATAACAAAAAAAAGAGGCAAATGTCGGATTTGAGTGTGTGCGACAGAGTATCGCCCAAGATGTCATTTTGAATCCAAAAAAATGTGGCGGTCACAGAGGTAGCAACGTCACACCTGCCTATTAGTCTCTGTATTGTGTGTGTGAACATGTGATTCATGTGTTCAGCGGGAATCTGACACCTCTGTGCACCACTGGCATTTCAATTCCAGCACTTAGGTTTTGCAGATGTATTTGTAATTGAGTTAGCTTTTCACGTGGGGAGCGATGGATTGCACCCTGAAAAAAAGAGCCTGAAAGGGAGAGAGTTAAATACGCATGGAGAGTTGCAGTTGATTTGCATACCGTGAGTCATTTTTCGGCAACACAGTAGCGTCTTCTCATTGGTTTCATCGGCAGAGCCCGTCCACATACCTGGTATTTATCATCAGCACGGTGCCAAGTATCACTGGGCACCAGTTTAGTGAGCTGAAGATGGAGTGTGCACTTTCTCCCAGATGGTGGCAGTGTGTTTCTCACCTCTTGTCCCCTCGGATATCAGGGCACAAGCTGATCCAGAGCTCTGTGTGTTTTGTTTTTTACTGACATTTGATTTGCTTTGTTACTGCAACTTGGGCTTGTGTTTTTTTTTTTTTTTTTTTTTTCATTTGGAAACTGTTTGCTGGACTGTCCTCTGGAGCTGAACCCTCATGTGACCTTTTAAAAGCAGACAAAAGCTTGTGGGGAAAAACGGTTTATGCCGATTCACGTACATAGAGAGAGAGATCAAAGGTTAACTATTTAAGTTAGTCATGGGTCTTTGTTTGATTTTGCAAACTGGGCACTAGGTTTTAGTTTAGTGTACGCTCGTGTTGACATGGAAAATCCCCTTGGCCCAAGCGTTCCTCCTTGTGAAGGTCTTACCATCATGACTCAGATTTTCCTCTTTTCTTCACTGGTGCTATAAACACACTTGTCACATTTCAGGTTTTCCAGCTCCACGGTGGTACTCGTTTCACTGCTGTCTTCTGCTGATTCAACATCATGCTTTTCTGCTTGGTGTCCCTGCAGACCTGCAGAACAGAGACACAGAGAGAGACAGAGGACCCGCCTGCTGATGTGAATTCCTGGGATGCTCTGCCGACCCGTACCCCTTGCTTTCCTCAGGCCTCCAGAAGCTGAAGACAGGCTGTCAGAGACAGGTAGGCTGTGCCTCTTGGACTCAATGTGCTTTTGATTAGAGCAAATGAGAAGTCTGCAACTTTAGCCAGTTCCCTGATATATGAAACTCTCTGTCCATCTTTTTATCTGACCTTCAAGTCGGATTTTATGGAAACATTCTCAGATTACTGCAGGGATCCTCGCTCACAAAGTTGCCATTGAGCTGCACAGCTGCTTTGAATTGTGTTTACTCTCTGATAACCGAAACCAAACACTTTTTTTTTTTTTTTTTTTTTTTTTTCCTTTTCAAGAGCCATTTCTGAGAGAGACTTTGTTGAAGTTAGGAATGGGCTGCAGCAAACGACACACATAACAGTCACGTCCTGCTAAGTGTGGATGTTAACACATTCCTGCTGCGTGGAGTGGCTGCTGCGTGGGAGTTAGCAACAGATCTTAATCATGGATGGGGTTTTGCTGTAATTCCAGAGCTGGAGGCGTAACCCTAATCTCTCTGGCACATTATACAGTAAATCAGAGTGTGTGGCTAAGTCAGGTCCTTGCCAGCTCAGTACAGCCAGCCCATCTCTGTGGATTTATGACTGGACTTAGTAGGAGTAGTTATTTCAATCTACAAAGGTCTCGCTCCCTTCCTTTCATTTCTCTCTGAGACAGATGAACCACCCGGTGCCAAGCATTAAACTTCTGCGATAGTTTTATTTTGGAGGTGTGCGTGGATCGCCTTGTACCACCACGGTGGATAACTGGGAGATTGGTCCAAACGGCTGGCTGGTTGAAGCCAGTTTTAGCTTTGGTGCCCGATGGGAGCGATGTCCCTGCGCAGAGGCGGCACGGACACTGATGGATGGCCTAGCTTTCTGTCGATTGCCGGTCCCAGACGTGAGCCGTTGTTATGAAAATATAGTAGGAAGCAGCCTGACGGGGCCACACTGAAATGGCAGCTCCGGCTGTGATGGATGGCCACTCGCTGGGCGTCCGCTATAGATAGATAAACTAGAATTGTGGCCTCTAAAAGACCGCTCGCAAGACAAATATATATGCTCAATATAAATTACGCCTCAGATGCTCCCCTCGATATTTGCCGCATCTCTGAAGGATAATAAGCTTTGAGGACAAACCAGAAACCACCAGACCGATGAACCCACCATTACAGGAAAGAATTGTAGAGCGGTGGAGAGGGAAGGGGCCACAGTGTGGTTAGTTCTCTGCTTTGCCTTGTAAATCAACTGAGCTGCTTGTAAAGGGGCTGAGTCATGTTAGGCCCCCCCTCCTGCCCATAAAGAGGTTGCGTTAATGGCAGCAGTCAGGGGCTGATTTGCAGCCTGTCCCTGCAGCCCGGTGGCCTCGGGGCGGCTGATTGATGGTGTTTGTCGTCCAGTCTCGGACGCTCACTGAGAGAGTTTTGTTTTGCCCCGGCTGCGGTGGGACGGGACTTCACCTTTGGCGTGTTTGCTGCTCGCCGGACCCTTCACCATTGAGACGCACCCGAGTGTGACCTTGAACTCCCACTCCCAAAGTTACTTCGGCCCCCCTCCCCAGCCCCTCCACCTTGCTGCTTGAAGGACAAACTCAGTGCTAACCAGTGTGACCCAGTTAAAGAATCAGGGAAAGAGAGACAGAGGCAGAGGCAGGGAGCGAGGGAGATGGGGAGAGAGATTCTGTGTGTGGTGGTGGCAGGGCATAGCCTACTTCTCGTACCCTACTTTACCCCCGTCTTCATTATGTTGCTGTGTTGCTCAGCCATTACTGCACAATGTCTTCCCGTTGTTTTATTTCTTTCTTTTGTGTTTTCTCAGCGCCTGGGCCCAGATAGTGGGTCACAGGTCCAGGGCAAGGGGCTTGATGCTGCCACTGTCGCTGGAGAACACGTTCCTGCAAGCAGACCTGCTGGAATCAGCGTGTGCTGTGTGGACTGTGTGTGTTTGGATGAGAGATCAGTGATCCAAAATATCATAGCGTAGGACCAGAATGGAAATGCAGCCGGGGATGCTGTGATGGGTTTAATGGAGGTCAAGGCTCACGGCCAGGACCCAGAATTTTGGGATCCAAACCCCGTGTCAACTGTAGTTTTTTTTTTTTTAGGAAACTGTAGTACAAGCAATTTTAAGACATCACTTTGAGCTCTGCTAAATCATGATGACCATTTTGTCTTAAATTTGATTGATGAAATAGTTAATCAATTGTTAAAAAAAAAAAAAAAAATTGTTAATTACAGCCCTACATTACAAACACAGTATGAGACACGCGCAGCTGTCTCAATGTCATAATGTTTTACTCTCAAGGAATAGCAGTGATGATCTTTGATAGGTTTATCTTAATTTATCTTAATTCACAGTGAAGCGTATAAGGTTTTATAATCAGCTTTCATTTTTTGAGGACTGTGCTGTGTGTGTGTGTGTGTGTGCGTGTGTGTGTTTAGATTGAGAGATGAGAAGGGGGACTGTGCTGTCTGCTGAGGCTTCATTAAGCTGTCGTTACACACTCTGTCTGATTTCACTTTTCCCTCTGCAAACTGCGTCTCCAGCTTCCACTTTTTTTTTCCAGGCATTTCCACCCTGACACTTCTGCAGAAATGAAAAGGAAATTGGCCTAAGCTGAATCCCCACACATCCCGACTCTCTCATTCTGTTCCCTTACATCTTCTTCACTCCGTATCTTTTATGCACTTAGATGAAGACTCAGACGGATGAAATGAAAAAAAAGTTAATCTGTGGTGACAGGAAATCTCGACTTTTTAAAACTCTGATAATATCCTCATGCGATCTCGGCTTCTTCTTTCATCCGTTCCCGTCTGCATGAGCTGGCTGTGGACAGCAGAATGGACTTTCAGTGACAGCTAGCCTCTCCCTGGCTCTCCGTTTTTTTTTTTTTTTTTCCTCCTGTTTTTTATCTGCCGGACAAAAGCTGCTGGAGACTTTGCGGAGTGTCGTTTCTTTGGTCAAAGGAAATGGCAGAGGAGGAGAGAGCAGTGAAAGGAGAGTGGAGCAGGGAGAGAGGAGGTGTATCTGTCAGGGAGAGGGGAAGGCTGTGCTGATTGTGGTCTTGGAGGGGAGAAGGGGGGGCGGCGGCCAGGAGAGAGGAAAGGAAAAGAAGGGGAGGGGAGGGGACTGTGCTCCATTCACATTGGCGGCATTTGGCTTGAGACAGTTTTTTTTTTTTTTTTTTTTTTTTTTGGAGCGGTAGAGAAGTTTCTCTCAGGAGAGCTGCTCAGAGACAGAGCCAAACATCCAGGAGAACGGGAACATACTGAGTGTCTGTGTTGACTAAACCTGGCACCCTGAAGCAGCTGAGGCTTGATAATAAGGAGGAGCTGGCCCGGCACAGGCACAGCAATGCAAGACTCAACCTGGGGTAAGAAACTCGGAGAGATACTGTCTGGAGCTTGAGGAACGTTGGAGAAAAGGGAAGTTGACTTTATTGGCTTTGGAGTTAACTGTGACAGGAACATGTGAGGCAAATGTAAACATAGGTGACAGCCAGTTAATTGTTTGATTTATTAGACTCAGACAGTCTTTACATTGTGCATTGTGTGAGTGTGCTGCACTTTAGTGTGCAAAAGTGGCAGAAATTTCATGTTTTGGAGTTTTTATCAAAGGCATCAGTCAGTGGGAAACGGAAAGGTAAGGCGTCTGAATAGGAAGCCACATATTTCAGTCCTCTGCCATCGAGCACTGTGGGGGTGTGCTTTTCTCTCACTGCTCATTGAAACTAAAACAAAGACAAGTGACAAGCTGGCGATGTTTCTCCATCAGTGTGTGTGTGTGTGTGTATGTGTGAGAGAGAGAGAGAGAGAGAGGGGAAGGAGGCCTCTGCTCTCATTCAGTGCAGTATAATTGTTGACAGTGGCATGTCCTCAGTGCATCATTAAACCCAACCTGTATGCCCTAATGAGAACTGCCTCTTATTTCTGTAGCCATTTCACTTGTTTAACATGGTTTGCCACGTTTGTAGTCTGCTTCGTCTGTGATACCAGACTAAAAATAGCTCGGTGGACTTACATCATCCAACATGTGTATTTGTATGTCGGCACCCTCAGCGTTTGGCACGGTGACAGGAGCGTCTGTCGGGTCTGTTTAGCACAATAGGTCTCTGCCCGTGGAAAGGTAGGTTATATGTGCAACCAAAATAGCTTTGTCACACTTTTCCCTCCGTGTTCCACTTTCCACATGTCGGTGTCGGGCACTTGAAGCAGACACTGGGAGAAGAGCGAAAGCACATGGGAGGAACGAGGAGGGGGGGAGAGAGAGTGGGATTTAGAAGATTGTGTAGGGACAGATAGAGAGTGGAGGAGGGGATTTCCAAACTTGCCTGTTTGTTCCCGGTTGCTCATGCAGACGCTCCCTGCTGAAAAGTGTGACACCCCCGCTTTTTTTTTTTTCTTATCTATTTTTTTTTTTAAACTTTCTCTGCCTCCGTATCTCCCTATCCCTCTCTCTCTCTGTGTCCTCAGCTCCCCTGACTCAGAGGTGGCATTGCTCTCAGTGCTGCAAGTCAAATGAGGGCCAGTATAACAGAGCTTTCTTTTTTTTACCAGTCCTGACACTTTACCTGGTGTGGGTTGTATTTTTAGACTCTAACCCCCGTGGCTGTGCATGTGTGTTTATGGTGTGGTCCTAACAAAGAGGGATTTAGTGCAGGCTCTCCCAGCTGGTCTCAAAGCACGTTTGTGTGACGTTGCAGTCTAATAAGGCTAGGTCAGTAAACTCTGTACACTGTAGATTTGTAGTTTGTGTGTGTGGATATTTCTACATATATATACGTACAGGGCGGCTTGGGTGATGCATGCATGTTAGGAATAAAATGACAAATGGAAAGGCTTTCACGCTGTTTATTTCTCTGCTTGCAACATTTTAGGTGCAAATGTTACCAAGCATGTCGGCAAATGTCGTGGTCATTTAGTTATCTAGACATAGCGAGGGTGTGTTGTCAGCCTGATGAATACACTGCTGTAATTGGAGTGACCTGACTGTCAGCATATGAACTCCACCATATGAAGGGGGTTGTTTAGGAGCAGAATATAGACTTTGTTTCGTATTTCATATCCTTGTGCGCGCTCTGATGATCTAGCACATTGAAATCTCAGCATGAAATGAAATATGTATTGATGTCAGCATGCGGACTTCTCTCTTATGGCTCCCGTTTCACCACAGAACAAAATCTATCAGAAATATTACCATCAGCACAGAAGGGAATCTATCAAAAGCGCACTTAAACATATACTGCAGTGTAAAAAAAACATCAGTAAGACATGTTCGTTCAACTGTTATGTGCCAACAGAGTGCATAGCATGTCTGTTCTAAAGGCCTATAGAGTGTGGGGTCTCTCTTGCAACAACACTGCTGGTCTCGTATGGTGTCTTATCTATAAAGGTAATTTTATATAATTGTCAGTGCTGAGAGCTCGGGGATAAAGTCCTGAAGGGCCAAGGTGACAGCTGATCCCCAGAGCAGGTCATTTTGCAGCTTGACTGCTCTTGAGCCTGTATGGGAGGGGCACCTGCTGAAAAGTGAAAATGCTCCTCTGAAGTGAAATATTGCCTCAAGTCTCACCTCCTCAGCCGTGTCATGTGATTAATGAAACATCAGAAAAACAATGGCCGTGGAGTTTCCCCGTCCGCCAGTGAAGGCCGGTGCTGGCAGTAGGAGTTAACCCACTGACCACTGCCCCTTGTGCTCACCCATGTTTGGCTAAATCTCTCATTAGCTTTGGTGTCTGCACATTCCTCCTGCTGGAGGAGTGACAGCCCGACTCCGTCTGTCTGCCGCTGCACCGAGGGGCATTAAAACCTTCAAGGGTTCTCTCCGAGACAAAAACAGCCTGTTCGCAGAACGCCTTCACCGCCTGCCGCAGTCAGCTGAGACTGCGAGTTCGAGCCTAATCCAGTTTTACTTTTAAATGACATTATCTGCACATTTGTTATGGATAGGTGTGGTAAAAGCTTATGAATGTTGCAGTGTTACTTTTATTTTTACAGTTTGCTATTATTGATTTTTAAATGACGTTGAATTTGGTTTTATATGGATTTTATTTACATATCCAGTCACCGTAATTGGCATGAACCATTTCACCAAATATCCTCACGGTCGCTGGTTGCTAATACCTTTTTATCTTATGCTAGGCCAGCTCAGAACGTATGGGAGATTGTCAGAGCTATAGAACGGCTGGCTCTCATGTTCCCCATTGGAGCCCAAAGGCTTTAAGATGCTAAGGAGGGGTCCTGCCCTCCCTGTCAGCCCTCTGACCCCCCACGTCCCCCGCCACCCTCCTTCCTCTAGCAGTTGAGGCCCCAATCACCATGACAACAAAGGGCAACGGGGACTGCACATACACCAAGGGCGCTTTAAAAAACTGTTTGAGACCCCTTTGCTTTCTCTGGTTAAGTCCCTGCATAGTTTCAGTCATCTTGAGTCCAGAGGGATTAGAGCTTTTTTTACTTATCAGGAAGGAGTTAGAGGGCAACAACTGGACTCCCCCACACCAAAAACAGTGACCTGACCAGCACATCTGAAAGCGCAGGGTTTCCAAACACTCTGTTAATGAGAAGGAGCGGGTTGAGATTCACATGAACTCTTATTACGCTGGATCTGTGCAGTGAGGAATTTTGATCTGCCATGAAACTCCCTCAATGTAGTTCTTTAGGAGCTTGGGCACAGTCCAGGATCCAGTGGCCCACGGCAGCCAATTAAAACCTTTTGTTTATGTAAGAAACCATGAATGCCTAAATGAAATGACTAAATCAGGGGTCTGAAGTAATGTGTCCTGCAGGGCGGAGAGTATGCAACCATGAATGTCCATGTACATAAAATCTTGGGTGATTTCATTAGTTTTTAAACACTGGGAGTGGGAGTGGGAGCTAATCGATGAAATAACCTGATTCACCTGAGAGTTGGTGTTTGAGCCAGACCGCATTCAGAGAGGGATACTATCAGACTGTAAACACTACATGCAACCCATCTAGCATCCTTTCCAAATGTGGCCCAGCAGACTCTTGGCTCTCTCTGATGTATGGTTTTGAGACCTCAGCACTAAGCAAATTACATTTTGAGTGCACATGATTTTTATAGCCACATTTTTAACAAGGTTACTATACCGAGGCAGATCATAAGGTTCACTGAGGCCTTGTGTTGCTAGTTTGATATATGGCTGCAAATATGTGATAAATCTAACCGAGGACCCTTGACATAGTCAGTCTCTTCCCATCTCATTCAGAAGGGATTATGTGCAGCAAATATTGTCGGGGACTAATTAGCTCTTCTCAGTGCAAAGAGAAATGATTTAAAATTCGCACTGTCCTTTGGGGTTGTGGTTAATTGTGCCTCCCAAACAGCAGAGTTGACTTTTGCTCCATGCTGGCGTAATGACACATGTCACTGACTTCATTTCAAACTACAATAATTGAATGACTTCAGAAGACAGAGACGCTCTGAGAAGACTGTGTTGTGTCCTGTGTCCTTAGGAACTCAAGGCAGGTAGTTTCATTCTTTGAAATCAGAGCAGGAGTGTTTTTGTCGTTTAATTAGGTAGTCGAAACTCTTCCATCTCTTGTCACACCACCAGTATAAATATTATACCACCATAAAAGTAACGGTATGAAGATAAGGAGAGATCCAGATAGACCCAGGTTTACACATGAGATTACTTTATTGCCTGTAGATTATGACCAGAACATCCTATTTATATATGACAGAATGCACGTGAATGTATTGTCTCTGTTCTCACTGTTTAGAGCATATCACATTAACGTATCGCGCAGTGGCAGACTTTCTTGTCTTTGTTGGTTATTATGAGTCTGTAAGTAGGGATTAGACTGAATTGAGTGTACTAATTCAAGTCCGGTAATCACAGTTGAATCTCAGTAGTAGGCCTTGCCCCGTAGGCTGTCAGTCCACTTGGCACTTTGGCAAATGACTTGGCATGGCCACTGTCCGACTGTTGCCAGGCTCCTGGAGACTAGCAGTGAGGCTGGCCAACAGGCCTGCTACCAGCCATGCTTTCACTGTGGACCACCTTTGACACTAATTACCAATGGTCGACAGTTGACTTCCCCAAGTTTTATCTCTATTGTGACAACAGGATGATTGGTTGATAAGGCTTCAGAGCAGGTTAAACACAAACGAGAAACGCTCTGGTTGGGTGTGATTCAGCACAGAAGGGTTTCACCAACAAACTGCAAATTTGCATCGCCTTGGCTTCATTGTTGTTCATCAGTTGTCTGTGATTTAGGAGTTTTAGTAGTCTGATGAATCTGAAGATGAAAGATGCTTTAGTCGTCTCTTCCATTATTTTTGCTGTTTGATAATGTTTGCTGTGCTTTGGTACTGGCTTGGTTGGTTAAATTCCTGGTGTCTTTGTGTGTTGGGCAAACAACCTTTATGCACAAAAACAATCATAAAATATCATTAATCAGTCATTCATTTATTCATTGATCCTGTTCATGTGTATTGGCCACTGCAGACTTGGAGGGCTTTGCCTGAATCCTTCACTCACATAACTTTGCATCTTGTTAGAGTGTCTGAAACGCTCAGAAACAGGACACACCCGTCACTCGGATATCCTGATATTCTGTGACTCACCGTGATGATGCATTTAGAGCATTTCTGGCTCTAATGTCCTGTTGGTGTCGGGGCACCATGACCTCATCATCATGCGTCCTGTTTCCCATTGTTCTCCAATCAACGCTGGACCATTCACCATTCATGGGACAAACAGATGATATCATAGCCTGTTGATGGCCAACCATGTTGTTATGGTTTTGTGGATTCCTGTGTGAGTGTGTGAGCAACTTCTTGTGCTGCGCTGCATTGCGATTTACTCACAGCTGTATGCTAAGTTTCTTGTTGAATTTACTCAGCAACTTTTTAATGGTAGCTGCGACAATATTACACCGAATCAGTGAGGGCCGAACCTGGCCCATTTCTCTGTGTCTCTCTTTTGAGGTATTTTTCCACAGTTGTTAACTTAATGGTTAGTCCCGAGGCTGATAAGATGTGTGGAGACAGTAGCCTTTGTTGCTGTCAGTAAAAAAAAAGCCAGCATGTCAGGAGCCATTTTACATCTCTCAGATGAAAAGAAACCCCTTGCTTCTGCTGCCTCATGCCTTGCAAGCAGAAAGCCTCCAGCCCAGTTTGTGCTGCTTGACTGGTCTCAGTGAATGGCCGGTCCTTGTGCACTGTGTGTGAGCCAGGATGGTCTTGGTGGATATATCTGTATTCTTCTACTGTATGTCATGTCATCTCTGTTTTGTCGCTGTCGTCAAGTCTCTGTATGGTTTTAGGCTTAGGAAATTCCTGGAAAGCACCCTCTGGTGGAGATTATAATCCTTCTTGTGTGCAGTGCCTTGTTAGTCATTTGAAACATTCTTGTATTGAGAATAAAGTTGACCTTATCAGTAAAGACAGCATAAGATAGATAGATAGATAGATAGATAGATAGATAGATAGATAGATACTTTATTCATCCCGAAGGAAATTCATAGTTTTCAACAGTATCCACAGATTACAAGATTAAATAAATAAAAAATAAAGAATAAAAGATGACACTAGAGATCTAAGTACCCAGTGTGCAAAAAAAAACGTGTGCATAGATGTATACAATGTGCATAGATGTGGGCAATGTGCAAATTTACAGTATAAACAGATGATAAATAGCAGCAAGCAATATATACACTATAAACAAGGAATATATAAAAAATAGAAATATGAACAATTTAAACACACTTCAAATGCCATTACTAGCGATATTTTAATTTTCTAAACATGATGAAAATGAGAACAATAATGAATGTAAATAAGACTCTATAAACTTTGTGTTTCTGAGAACTTTTTTCCCTTTCCTCTCAGAGCCAGCAGCCCCACTGAGCTGCCACCATGGCCCTGGTTCAGGCTCTTCCCATCTCTGCTGAGCACCACAACCCAGGCCACAGTGGAGGAGCTCGTGTGCGACACCCCTCTGGTCCTGCCTCTCCCACCTCCACCGCCGCGCCATCCTCCTCTCTAGATGCCATGGGCTCCGTCAGCAGTCTCATCGCCACCCGCCCCGGCGCCTACCAGGACCACCGCTCTGGTGTTGAGCTGGGAAGCAGGAGCCGACGGCCCACACCCGGCGCCACCTGCCTGGGCTCTAATTCCCCCCAGGACCCCCTGCTGCAGAGCCATACTCCATCGTCCAAGAGGCACGCCACCACAGCCTCCAGCAGGGGGATGGAGAAGGAGAGTGGGAATGGAAACTACACTTATCTCAATGAGGACTATGTAGGTGACTGGAATGACAACCATGTAACACCCACCAGCCCAGGAAGTGATGCAGACGAGACTAAAGAAGCACTGGGGTTGAATGGGAACATGGGGGGACCCCCTCCCAAACTGGTCCCAGTGTCAGGGAAACTTGAGAAGGTGAGTCTTTAAAGCAAGTCTGGTGTAATTAACAGTGTGTTTAAAGTTTAAGTGGTGATGAAATGACTTAAAGAAGACATTACTGTTTCATGTGAATTAGCATTTTTAGCTGTGGGGCACAATCAGCAGGCCAGTGTGAACTAGTAGAGCATTCTGTCATTCTGAAGTGACATCACCTCTCTGTCACTCTCTGGCTTTGATTGAACATGAATCAAATCCTCTGTCACGCCTACTTTTTGAATATCCATGACTTCATCTGGCATCCTCCCTTCAGAACATGGAGAAAACAGTGCTGCGGCCCACTGCCTTCAAACCTGTCATTCCCAAGAGCCGTAACTCCATGCAGTACCTGTCCCCTCGCCATGGTGCCAGCCTATCAGAAAGCCAGAACAACCTGAACCTGCTCAGCCCCACCCATAGAGAGGCATCGCCCTCTTGTTCCGAGAAACGCAGCTCCTACAGTGGGGGCCGTAACGGCGGCAGCACCCAGTCCTGCTCCATGTCTGACTCTGGCCGAAACTCTCTGTCCAGCCTGCCGCTTTACAGTGGTGCCGGCTACAGCCTGGCATCGGGAGAGGCTGCCGGCGGCCACCTGGAGCCCATGAAGAGCGCTCCACCGGTCAATGGGCACGGACACTCCAACTCAGACAGCGGGCGTTCGTCCTCCAGTAAGAGTACGGGCTCTGGGTCACTAGGTGGGCGAGGCCAGCCCTTGTCAGACAGTGGGTCCAATGGGCGCTCCCCGGCCCCTGTGGAGGGCTATGAGGGTGTGGTGAGGGACTTGGAGGAGAAGCTGAGGGAGAGGGAGTTGGAGCTGCAGCAACTCAGAGACAACCTCGATGAGAATGAAGCTGCCATTTGTCAGGTTGGTACAGACTGACTCCCTGGTGTTTGACAATACTTGCAAGTTTGTGCGCTACAAAGTTTTGTACTTTTTCCATGCATTTCATATTGTTAAAGGATCAGTTCACCAAAAATACAAAGAAAGATACTTTCCACACTTGGCCCCATCCAGATAGTTTCAGTGTTACTTTGTGAGGATCCCACTGTGCCTCCTGGCACCCCAAAGCAACAGGGATGGGATAGGTGGGTATTTTGTGGAGCTCAAATTTACAAAGGAAAACCCATCCTGCCCTGTTGTATTGGAGTGCAAGGAAACAGGAGATCATGACTGGAAATGATCTGGATGCTTACATCGCACTTGGGATAAGTGGAAAAATACCTTTTTATATTTTAGCCGAACTGGTCCTTTAATATGCTCCTCAAGGTCTGTTGGACAATTTTTTTGAAGATATGTTTCCAGACTCGAAAGTCCAAATGTTTTCAGTGCTGGGCCTGTTGTTTTGGTGATGTATCTTGGATACTGGACTAGAGTTTTAACCTCTTTGCACGCCTGTTGCATCCCCTCTCTGCAGGTTTATGAGGAGAAGCAGAAGCGCTGTGAGCTGGAACTGGAGGAGCTGAGGCAGAGCTGTGCCACCAGGATGCAGGCAGCCTCACAGAAGGCCCAGCGTGCCCAGCAGGTGCTGCAGTTGCAGGTCTGGGCCCCTGACAAAGACTTTGGTCAGGATTTACTATGTCACTGGTCCTTCTTGACATCTAAAAAGCTTACCAGAGCGGTCTGTCTTGCAAACAAAGCATCAGTGCTTCAAAACAGAATGAAACAAAACCTTCCAAAGCCAGAGCCTCTCTGTCATATATTGAATAATAAACAATGATTGAACAATGATCAATGATTCAAGCAGTAGCCATTTATACTTAGTGAATTTCACTTTTGCATCATTACCTGTATCGGTGTGCAACATGATCAACCTGTCAGTGTGTTCCACTATATGCAGCATTTCTTTTTGGTTATACTCACCTATTTTGTTTCACCTATTTTAATGTTGTTTTATACTGTGAATATTATATTAATTTAGATGCCCTTTCTGGTAATTCTGTTATTTTTACTCAAATGTTATTGGGGCCTCATTTATTAAGACATGCACACAATGCTATTATGAGTGATCCAGCTACTTGAGATCTGATCTCTATTGAAACTCTTGAGATAAGTGAACATACCTGTCACCGCCACTCAGCATCTTTGTTACGGCTGCAGGTTTATCAGCTCCAGCAGGAGAAGAAGAAGCTGCAGGAGGACTTTGCTCAGCTCCTGCAGGAGAGGGAGCACCTGGAAGAGCGCTGCACCTCCTATGAACACGAGAAGATCCAGCTCGGGCCTCGGCTGGAGGAGACCAAGTGGGAGGTGAGCACAGCAACATACTAGTGCAGAGCTCTGTGAAGCAGGAGTTTTTAAACTGACACAGGCATTAAGTCATTCAGGGCCATTCATCATGACTTTTTAACTGACAGATAATGCAAATGACCATGATATATAAGGGACATCACTGTGATGTAATTATGGGCAGCTTACCAAACATTTATGTATTCTGGTTTGCATCTCTCTCCAAAGTGCCATTCATATTGATTTTGACCCATTTGCCATTTGCTGTCACTCCCTAAAGTATTATCACTCATTTAAATTGCCCCAGGAGTAGCTCGCTTTGTACCATGGCCTTAATGGAAGGCAGAATATAATGTTGAGTAACATTTGTCAAGCTGACTTTGAGGGAAGTGGGTCCTTAATATAAAAAGCTGTGTCCCAAAAGCATGCTACATACTAAAACTAAACAGCACCTACTCTATAGTCATCTCCATAGTAAACTGATTCGGCAGTTAGAGTGACAGAATTTCAACATATTACACCGTTTTTCACCAACAGGGAATGAGATAACATGTCTGCATCATGTGACCTTGTGATACCTTTTAACTTCAAATCTGTATCTCAACAGATAGTTTTGGTTTATTTTTAGTTTTCACTTACTGAACTTCTCCTTTACTGCTGTCTCTTGAGTAGCTTGAGTAGTAATTGCACACTCAAAACAGTGAGGCAGCTGAGTGTGTATGTTGCCATTACATTTTCACACTTTGACACGTATGAACACACTACAAACAAACGGTTAGAACCAGTATGGAGTATGGGACACAGCTTTTAGCCTTTCTGCGATTGTGGATTGTGTTGCATTGTGGGTCCGGGGTGGTATTGTTGGGTTGGAGGCCTCTCTCTGACCGGTAGCCCTCACCATAGTCTCACGGGCAATTGAAGTGTGGTTTGTTTATTCCATGGCAGAGGCGCAGCCAGACTCATAGACGTCAGGATAAGATGTTGCCTCAGGCGTGGTGCGTGCAGGCAAGAGTCTGGCACAAGCTGGCAGTGTCATCAGTCACGTAGAGCAAAGCAATGGGCTGGCTGCCTGCCTCTGTGTCTTTGGAATGTCCAGACACAGATCAATAATGAAATGGATCTCCCTCACTATTTGGAACAATATTTAATTGTCAGAGAGAGAATTACTTCTGCAAATCCAAAGAGATAACTTGTGAGTCAGAAAGTTTTGATACGACTGTTGTCCTTTCACACGGGGCTGGATGTGTAGGTTGTGTCCCTTCACAGCTCTTCAAATCATCAGGCTGTTGTTACAGACTCCTGCTGATGAGCAAAAACATTACTAACAAAACAGCATGCAAATGTCCTCTGTGGCAGTGCTGAACTATGAGAGCTCAAATACCATCAAACAGAATTTTCAGCTGCAGCTTTTAAAAGACACAAATCTCTGTCTCTATCTTTTATAAATAATAAATGTTTTGAAATAACTGATTCCTGAATGTGGCTGCTCCTCCTCCCACACAGGTGTGTCAGAAGTCAGGGGAAATCTCCTTGCTGAAGCAGCAGCTGAAGGAGGTGCAGGGGGAACTGTCCCAGCGTGTGGGAGAGATCATTTCCCTGCGAGGCCAGCTCAGAGAGTCTCGCGGCGAGCTGACCAACACCCAGGCCCTGCTGCAGGAGGCCCACGCCATGAGCCGCACACGCACCCTCGAGCTGGAGGTGTGCGAGAACGAACTTCAGCGGCGCAAGAGCGAAGCGGAGCTCCTCCGGGAGAAAGTGGGACGTCTCGAGGAAGAGCTGGCCCATCTCAGAGAGACTTTGACCAATCAGAGCGCAGGAAACCGACAGTGTCAGGTGTTCCAGGAAGCGGAGGAGCACCTGCTTTCCTACGAGAGCGACGAGGCCAAGGCCCAGCGGCAGGGCGGCAGCGAGGCCGTGCAGAACATGAGGACGCAGATGGACAGGATGAGGACGGAGCTGGCCTTCGAGCGGCAGCGGGCCGAGGAGCAGACAGGCAGCTTTGAGACAGAGCGCAGGGTGTGGCACGAGGAGAAGGACAAGGTCATCCGCTACCAGAAGCAGCTGCAGCAGAACTATGTGCAGATGTACCGCAGGAACCGCGAGCTGGAGCGGCTCCTGCGGGAGCTCAGTCAGGAACTGGAGAGCAGGGAGGAGGACGAGGGCAGCGGCAACGAGATCAACTTTGATGAGATCGCCGCCACTGAAATTTGACCCCTCTGTCTCTCCATCTCTGGATTTGCACTACTGTCAGCTAAAATCAGATTTTTTTCATCTGTGTGGCACAGATCTGATCTCTTAACTGCTGTCTAAATGGAAAAGCAGAGTCTGTTTTTTTTTTTTTGTCAAGATGGCAAATGATCAGATTGGAATCACAAATGTGGAGCAAAATAAGCAGATGTGCAGTGTAAATTCAGCCATGCTTCGGTCCTGGCTCATTGGTCTCGTCCCCAAGGAGCTCCATGTGGAAGCCAGTGACCTCTATTAGACATTAGCAGGTCATCTCAGCTCTCTAGCCCTCCATTAACGTGTCTGGTAGCGTTTGCTCCCTCAAGCACTAACTAGGGATTAGCTTCCTGGCCCTTTTCCCAATCTTAGGCATCAGTGGGAGAATTGTCATTTATCGGCAACTTCAGCCAGCTCCTCGGTGTCCTGCAGTGTTGGTAATGGCTTCACCTTCCCCGCTGGGTTTAGCACTGTACGCCCACTCTGTCTCAACAATCAGCCGTCATTATAACAGCTGATTCAAACCGAGCCTGAAGTGTTGTCAATTTACAGTAGATGTGGAACATCACACATACGCCGTGGTAAGAGCGACTGAGTCAGAGCAGAGTGGTAATGAGGGCTGGTTTGGTGATGTGGAGAGAATTGTTTGTGCTGTTTATCAGAATTACTCAAGCTGTTGTGTAAATTACTGTTACCAGCAAGTAAACATATTTCCTGAGGAGTTGTACTTCCCCTTTCAACACAGGTGGTCCTGTAGCCTTGACAGTAGTAGCCTGACAAAACTGAGACGTTGTGAGGCAGATCATTATCAAGACTTATAGATCCAATGGCAAAGAACGAAGGAGTTACACTGGCAACAAAAGAGAAAAGCCCAAAGTCTCAACCATTTATAGTGCAGATGTGTTGTTTTTTTTTCATCACTGTACAAACAGATGTTTTTTGGAATGAGATTTGTATGCATCCAAAGTCCACGAATCTAAATCTGAATCTGACATTTGGTTCTAGAAAGAAAGGCCAAAGTTTAGTCAGCAGTACCTCATTAAAATTTTCTCTGCTGTCATCCTGGACACACATCCTTTCCTGTTGAAGTGACAGTCCTTTCATTTCATTTTATGAGCACTTTTAAGGCACCGACAACAAAACTGAAAACAAGTCAACATTATTAATATGAGCACCAAGGTGGGCGTTTTTTCCTGAATGTGTCGCCAGCTGACATCCAGAGCGATGTAGTCCTTTTAGCATGCATTTCTGCACACACACATGATTCATGCCATGTATAAAATGGTGTGCGTGAACAGCCTAGTCAAACTATATGATCAGAAGATTGGATTGTAGCCTTTAGTGTAAACTCAGTCATCGAAATAGGCTGATATAACCAGAAGTCTTATACCTTGTGATCAAAGTGGTTGCATTCAGTATCTTTTGTTGTCCAGCTAAAAATATAAAAACAACTGTACATACAATAAAATTAAAATTATCACTACATCAAAGCACAGCCATACAAGTAGTGGCTATTGTCTCTGATAATTATAAGGAGAATACTTTCCTTCTACTCTCACGACAGCATGGATTGCTCTGTATTGGTTTTCCGTTACTAAAATCTGTATTCCACGTTATAGATTTTCATTCTCTAACCCTGCAGGAGGGAGTGAGATCATGCACTGAATGATGGGTGTTTGGGTATTTTTGTAAAGTCAAATTACTTATACCGTGACATTACCATTGTTTCCACAAACCTTTATAGTATAGGAGCCGTTTTTAAGTGTATTTACTTCCTTGTACAGTATAAAGGCTCACCTATTTCCCAAAAGAAGACACTTTACGTTCCTCTGTTGCTGGTGATTAAATAACGTTAATTATTCACTGTAGATAGCCCCGATATACTGAAAAATTATACATGGTGAAGTGTAACAGATTTCTTCCAGAGACGTTATCTATCTCAAAAAAAAAAAAAAAAAAAAAAAAATGCATAGCCACTGTGAATAGACCAAAGCAATGTCACACATTCTATTTTGCTCCTACAGTACAATGCCTGTATATTAATGTAATGTGTGAATGCTTGTCCCTGTTCCCCAGTGAAATTTTATAATCCACAGTATTTGTATGAAGACATTAAATGTATATTTTCATGCTGTAAATTTCTTGAACCAACTTACTATGTTTTTAATAAAAAAAAACAAACAAACAGATACAGTCACAATTGTGTGGTAACTTGAGATTTTTATAACCAATGTTCTGCCTCCATATAAAGTTTTCCTCTATATAACAAATACTTACAAGCAGTTTCTTGATCAATGACTCGTGTACTGGTGTTTTTTTTTTTTCTCTCTTAAATGAATTATTGATCTAAATTGTATACATGTCAATGTTTTTTTCCATCTCGTTTTGGCTCTGGACCATTTTAAAATGTTGCAGAAATAATAAGTTGCACTATATTTTGTCAGAGAGTCTAAGTGAAAATAAGAAGACATCCTCCAGCCAATCAGAATTAAGTATTCCCCAGGCCATGGTACAACAGTTTTATCTGGATTGGCTGGTCATTCTCTCCCATGGCAACTTGTATGATTTATTCTACAGTACTCAACACAAGTGGCGTAGGTTATAGGAGTGTCCTTACATGACTAAAGTCTGCCCTCTTCAGGTCAAAACATTTTAAGCTTGCCACATGGCGTCAGACTATTTTACATGCTCAGTTCTCTCGTCTACAGGGATTTTGAAGGCACTCGGTTCACAGTTTGTCAGACTTCACATTTTAAAAAAAATTAAGAGCAGTAGGATGAACTGCAGATCCATGAAATGCCAGCATAATGTATTTTGTTTCAATTATTGTGAGTGCTGGATGGTGATTCTACATAAAATATGGAGAGAAAATGTCCTTGTGAGGCCTCTGCTCCTGGGTGGTCATACAGTGTGACAACTTAAGGGAAGGCATCTGTCAGGATTTTTTGGACAGAGCTGCCCTTAATCTCTCATGGACACATCAGTTTTACTGCATTTGCATGTCCTTTGAGTATCTTTACTGGATGATAAATCCCTCCAATATTGTGACACTTTTCATTTGTTTGATCCTACATTTTAACTCCACATTTTGCCTCTCTGTGGAATATACAGCCATCATGAGGAAGAGTAATGGGCTTTCCAAGAGAAGGGAGAGCTCCTGCTGTCATGAGCTGTCTTTGTTTTTCAGCCAGATCAGTGGCTGATGCCAAAACACCTTGGTGTTCATCAGTACCCTCCACTGTGTTCTTCAGCACAGACGTTTCTCCTGAGCATTCACTGGTGACCAGCTTCTTTGTCTCCTTTCCAATCTCTGTCTCCAACTTGAACACTAATGGCAAAATTACATAACCGACCCCAGACCAAAAGTCTTTGGCTGTGTCCTGCCGCTCCACTCTGTTGTGTTTGGATTGCCCTTTCATCTCAATTCAAACTGGGCTTCTTGGTCTCCGTTTGTTGCTAAGTAGGTTCCGTCTCCTCTCAAGGAGTTTTTGGGACCTTGACAATGAACACCATGGGGTCTTTGGCCTTGTTGCTGAAGGCTTTTCGGATGATGTCAACAGCATGCTGATGGGTGACTCCTTGCAGGGACATGCCGTCCACAGACACCAACTCAAATCCAGCCTGGGGATGCAGCATGAGAGGGAAGCCTTTTAAGTCAGTTTGAAATGCAGACACAAAGTCACAACAAATGCATGCTAACACATACACACAGACATGGACGTGCATCCCCAATAGGCACACATTTACCATCTAGCTCTTTCTCACCATAATGTATGTGTGTGTGTATCAGGTCAGTTTGTCATTTTACCTTGAGGATGTCAGAGGTGGATGCAGCTCCTCCGGGGAAAATCTTCTCTATCTTCACCACTGGCTGAACTTTGGACTCCATTCCACCAGAAATACTGATGCCTGGAGCATCAAAACAACAGGATTAGTTTATTTGAGTGGGAGTAGCAGTCAGATCTATTTACATATACTGACCATACTGAAACAGAGAGAAATTTTACTTGCCTACTTGAATGAAGCACTAAGACATTAAGCTGTTCAATACTGACTTGATGCAAAATACAAAATAAAAGTGCAATTTACATACCCACCTGCACCTGCAAATAGCCAATATAGGCCTTTTTCACAGCAGCCATTTTGACATGAAATAGCAGGTAAAAACAGTAATTGCTAATGAATGTCTACTGTTTGTAACGTGACTCTTAACTGCTCAGAAACCAGACACAAACTCATTTACCCAGTGACTGTTTGGTCTTGGAGATGCTGACAGTTTTGAGCTCATACTCCTGAACAGGGTCGGCGCCATTGAGTCCATTCACAGAGGAAGCCTGATGGCCGTTCATCTGCTCAGTCCCGACTTGCTGGTCCGGACTCGAACCAAACACCTGCGACAACAAGGGTCGACTCCTGCGAGGCACACTAGGCAGCGTGAACACACTCTCTCCACTTTTCTCCCTTTCTCCTTTAGAATGCCCATTTTTAAACAGAGACCTTCCCCTCTCTGAGGTCGTATCTCCCTTGTCCGATGCTGAGTGCAGTGAAACCTCGTCAAAATGGACGGAGCGGATGGTTCCAATGTTCATTCTAAGAGGAGGCCTCGACTCAGTGTTGTGGGCCAGTAGCCAATTGGGGAGCAAGGGGCTGGCAGAGGGGGGTCTGAGTTCTCTGAGTTCTGTGTTATATCCGTCCACCGGGATGTCCAACAGCGGGGTGAAAGCTCTGGAGGTGTGGGGACGCTCTTTGGTCATGCGTGGCCCAGACAGACGGAGCTTCTCCAGCTCCTCCAGTAGGTGGCTCTCCTTCTCCACCTCCTCAGCATTGTGCAGCTCAAAGCCTCCCCTGTAATCTGAATAGGGCATCAGTGTCACAGTAGCATGCACTATACATAAAAAATAGACTCTTGCGGTCTCCCTAATAACAAATTATCACAGGTTTCACCCTTATTCACCATAAATTCCAGGTAAAATATTTGAGAAAAACAATGATTGTAAACACATCAACCCCTTTTAGTAAGAAACCTTCAGCCTCCTGGAGTTAAAAAGTTTGGCCCGCAAATATTTCAACCTACAACATGTAACAGCAGGATGCAGGATTTCAAACTACAGCAGAATAAAATAGTTTTGTACTGGAGGTGAAAGCTGCCAAACTTACCTGGGATGGGAGTGATAAGGTGTCGTTTGGGTACTCGTCCAGATGTGGGAGAGCGAAGAGGAGGAGTACAGACTAAAATACAAGGATGAAAAGAAAAGAATATTGGTATAAGAACTTCAGGTAAAAAAGAGAAAACTGTCTTTTACATAAATAAAGTACTAAAGAGCTTTTTGTCATCCTTGAACGTGTGATCTGAATTGTGTGTGAAAGCTGCTGCAACAAAGTCACCATTTAGGCTGTGTGGTACAAAAACACGTTGAAAATGATTTTCACGAGGCTTGGAATGCCAGATTTTATCATACGCACGTGAACGATACTTGAGGATGTCGTAAGCCTCCACTTCAAAAGGGGTTACCATTTTGTTGAACACACCCAGGTCAGAGGGAGGAATCAGCATCCTGAGGAACAAGACAACAGGAAAAAAAAAACACTGAGTCATTTTCATTACCCTGTTAGCTTCCAGCACTTTTCTTATGTAATCCCAAATGTCTTAATATGGAACATTTGGATCTGAGGTGATTATCCTGGAAAAATCCTTAATCCCCTGCTGGCCAGTAATTTTAATGCCACTGTTTCCCCACTACCAACTGCTTTGTTCACAGTTCAAGCTTTATTCACATATGCACATGTGCGTGCATTCATACTCCCCAAAGGAAGATTCCTCCTGATTCCTCCTCCTCCGGTCTGAATGCCACTCATTTGACATCTAAAAATATGTTGGGCCAATTTCCATGAAATTTGGAAAGCACATTCATGCTTCCTAGAGGATGATCCCTATTAACTTTGGTGACCTCATGACCTTTCCTCTAGTGGCACCTTCAAAGTGTACAAAGATGCTTACTCTTCACTGTGATTGGTCATTACATTTGTTGGCCTGTTGCCTGTTTGCTCAAACAGTCTTGGTATAAGCCCTGACCTTAACCAAGTGGGCATATCTTGCCCAGTACTCTGGTAGGATTCATAATTACACTGTGGCATAATACCTGCACCTAAATATGGTAAATCCTAATTATGTAAATTTATAGTATATATTAGGGGTGGAAATCACTGGGCAACTGACAATACAATACTATCACAATATTTTACCCATGATAACAATGGAATCACAATACAAGCAATTTTGGGATATGCAATATATTGTAAGATAATCAGCTATGATACATCATGATATCCTGGAAAAGGTAAAAAAAAAAAAAAAAAAAAACTTTCCAATGAGCGGGAATCAATCAAGTTTTTGATGGTGTTTTAATATGCATAGCGACTGTATCATGTACATGAACAATTCCAGTTAAAATACCTAAAAGCAGGGGGGAAAATGCCTCATAGTAATTGAAACATGCATCTGTACAAAAGCAGTTGAACATTCAAATATTGATACTTGGCACAAGGTTATCGATAATGTATCACAAGAAGAAGCATTGCAATATATTGCATCATCAATTTGTTGTCCCAGCCCTTGTATGTATAATAGTAAGTAGTATCAAATTGATGTAAACTACATAAAGACAGGAGGAAAAATGGGGGAAGAAGTCACACTTTTCTGAAAATGTGATTTTTGATATATGACATACATGACATTTGATATTTGTCTTTTGTGGTTCTTTGCAATGCAAAGTCTCCTCCTCACCTGACTTCCCTCAGTAGCAGAAGCTTCTCAGGCCTGTCCAGCACAGCCAGCACATTGTGCACCAAGTTCTCCACTGAACGCTCTGTTACATACTAAAGGAGCACAGATAGTGGCTGTGACTTTGTGAACACTGGATAATAACTGATAAAATATTATTAAAACGTCCACAGACTGTCTAGGATATTGCTATTAAGTCTCCAATTCCTTCCATACGATTACCAGCAGCAGAAAGAATCAGAACTACAAAGTCCAAACTTAGTGTGTCTTCAGGTCTGTGTCAAGCTGCTTACCCTCCGGCAGGCCTTCATCACAGCGGCCACCTCTTCCTCAGTCAGCAGCCGGCGTGCCATGTCCTCCACCACACCGAGCATCTCCGGATGAGGCATCACACTGGAGCGCCTTCCCTCTGGCAACATGAGAGGGGGGAGTTAGTGCCTGGTCAGCTGATGAATGTCTGCTGGACATAATTACCTGTATGTGCTCATTTTCAATATGGGGAAAATAAATTAAATCATTATGGTATTCATGCAACATAACTTTTAGCCATAGTCAAGCCATAAAATGAATGCTAGTTTCAATATGAACTCATCTACAAAATTTCATCGACTCATCTACAAAATTTTTGCCACCCTTCAGTGAAGAACTCATTTGAAGATGCAAAAAAGTAACCAACACCTCTGGTGTCTGATGCCGATGGAGACTTGGAGCGCCCCCTGGAGGTGTCTCTCTTGCGTCCACCCTTGAACAGCAAGTTGACAAAGGTCTTGGAGCGCTGCAGCGTGCTCTTCTCCTCTGGGTCTTTCCCTTTCTGCTGCTTCTTCTCTTTCTTCTGCTTGATCTCTATGTCAGGTGATTTGCAGACATTTAACAAGTGGTGAACATCTAAATTGTGGTTGTCCTTGAGATTTCCCCCCAAATCCTCAAAATTATGAGCCAAATAAACAGAAAATATCATTTTAATAAGGCAACAACTCTTAGCTAACTAACAGGTAAGACCAGTTAGATTATGCTTGTACATTTCTGGAAGCCTTCTCCCCACAGTCTTTTTTTCTGAATGAAATCGGGTTAACACACGCCAGATTTGTTGCTTTTCAGATCAAGTAATGAATAAAAGCTTCTAAAGATCAGTCCTCCTGCAAGGTTAAAACCATTTTATCCTCCTCATGTTTGTCCACTGTTGCCTTGCCTCACCTGCCACAGTGACTTGGCTCTGTGACCGGCTGATGGGCCGGCTGGGTCTGCTGAGAGCCAGCAGCATGGCTGTCTTGGGGGACTCCTTCTTCCCCTTGTCGTCCTCTCCACGAATCACAGAGTCTTTGAGCAGAGTGGTGGGTCCCAGACTGCGACTGGCGCTCATCCTCTGTGAGGGGAGGTCGGTCTGGATGGCAGTCTCAATATGCTCTGACTCAGACCTGTGTGAAAACAAAAATACTATGTATTTTTTTTTCCCATGAAAAAGGCTTCTTCCATTTTCTAAGGAGATTTTTGTCAGTGTTCCATTATCCTCATGAGGAGGGGTGCATAATGTGGGTGTTACAGAAGAAATAAATAAACCTGACTTGTTGAAAACAGTTTTTGGACTATTTGAGATGGAATGTATTTTACTTCTCTGCCACTCCAAGGCCTTCACAGATGCATTAAATTCAAAATTATTTCAAAGCGTGGATTAGATTAGTACAAAACATAATGTAAGGTCAGTGTCAGCTCTCAGTTAGTCGGACACAACATGCACTGTGTAAAAGACCAGAATCTGTTCTGAACCTTGAACTCTGGTGCTCAGTGGAGATGCAGACACCTACCGAGCATGTGTTTGAAAAAACTGTATTTAAATACAAAAAATTAAGCAGGTAAAATACTGTTTTGTGCAAGTTTGTTACATCTGCTGCAGGAATAATTGGCTAAATGTGGGAAAATACAATTGAAATGAAGTGAGGTGACCCTGACCTCAGGTCTTCAGTGGAGATGCAGACATCCACCATATCGGAGCCGAATGGCAGGCTGGGGGGGAACATGACCTGGGACAGGCCGCTCAGAGAGCTGACCGGAGTCCCAGATGACAATGATGAGGCTGAGGAGTTTGAGTCTGAACCCTGGGAGGAAGATTTCTGAGTGCCATTGGCCACTGAGGAAGGACACATATTATATTATTACAAGAAAGAATCATATATACAAATAATTTATGTACTACATGAAAGTTAATACCTACAGTAGACCCATATATGCATGCATGCATTTAAACCATCACCCAAGGAAACATACATACATACACACACAGAAACAAACACATTGTAATCTAAAATAACTGCAGGCATGCAGATTTCTTGATAATGAACCAATGGTGTTGAGACCTGAGACAAAAAGCAGATACATACACTTATTGAGCCACCTGTATTCTGCCACCATCTCCTTATAGGCAGGGTATCGCCCTGCTTCCTGCAAAGATATTGCCACAGATATGCAAATGAGATACAGTAGAGACCTTGAAACTTTTATGGGATCGCTATATTTGATAAAAGAGTAACCCTAGAACCACACAGATTAGATCCCAAACCATACACCTCTTCCTCATCCTCCTCAGTGAAGAATGAAATTCTCTGCTGGACACTTTGTGTGATATCTCACCTTTGGTAGCTGTGATGCTTTCGAGTTTTATTACAAGTCTAAATTACAGTGTTTCCCTTTCTGCAGGGGAGGCATGGCAAGATGAAGGATCCAAGAACAAAACTTGCACAAAACACGGCCCTATGCTTTGATCAGCACCTGATCCCAGCTGCCTGGTGAATAATGCACACGGCCTGGCTATTTTTCACAGCGCGAAACCCAAGCTCCGACAAGTAAAGTGAGCGAGGAATATTACGACTGCATGCCAGCTGTCTGCCCTGCCACACTACCAATGCTCTCCTGAGTGTGCAGCAACATTACAGATGTGTAGTTGTACATGTTTGCATTTGGTGTGAGAGAGTAAGTAAGAGCAGGATAAAAAGGGCTAGAAAATGGTTAAGTAGGATAATGCAAGTAAGATCACTTAACTGAAGCACTTATGAAAACACAAACATGCTTTCTTATAGCAGAGCTTAGCAAATACAAAGGGTCATTATGGAATGTGATACACCCTCTTCAGCCTCTCATTAACACAGAATCCAACACCAAGCATCCCCACACTCAACTCAGACAACTCATCCTGTGGCAAACTAACGTGCTAGGTAAACGCTCTGTTGGCAAAGTCACAAAGAAATGAAAAAAATATTCCTTTCACTTTGTTTTGTTGAATTACAGAAGCAAGATATTTCCCTCTCTCTCTTTTCCCTTTCCCTCCATTTCCCATCTTTCTCTAATCTTCAATATTATCTCTTAAATTCATCATTAGCAGATGTAGAATGCTGCACAGGAAATGGAAGCTCAAAGCCTTATCCCCCCTCACCTTGATGGTCAGCATAACGTGTGTGTGGCTCTTCAGCACCTCCACGGCGTTGCTGTGGCTGATGTCTTCAAAGCTCACTCCGTTGGCAGCAAGGATCTGGTCTCCCATCTTGATTCCATTCTGTTCAGCCAGGCCACCAGGATCCAGCCTGACACAATCAAACCACAGAGAGAAGATGAAGAGCACAATAAACATGGAGGATAGGCAAGAAATAGTTTCGGGGTTCAGTTTTTCTCAGGTTGAGCAAGTCAAAGAAAACATAATTTACAGGACTTTCCCACAGACAGGTGTGCATGCAGGGGTACCTACTTGGAGACATAGATGCCCAGACCAAACTCTTTGCCCCCGCGGATATTAAAACCCAAACAGTAGTCATCTGAGGTGGTGTAGAGGTGGACGATCCTTTGGAGGGCGCTGCCTGAGCTGGCATCCGACGGCGTCTGCCCGCTCTCCTCCACCACCATACGTCTGTGTATCAGATCCACCCTGGTTAAACGCACAGCACAAACTGGTGATTAGGATGTTAAAACTGTAAACAGGGATGTAGTGGATAATCCAAATTCTGCAGCCTCTCTATCCCCATTTTACTCCTATTATTGTGAATATATAGAATTATGTGTGTGTGTTTTTGTTTCTAATAGGGATCAATTAATATTGATTATACTGATTAGTTGTAATCCAGGATAATAACCCATATTTAGGGGCCAATAATAATTTGCAGTATATCTGAAATTGGCTAATCTCTAGAAGAAATGTGCAGCTCATCGGATGAATTCAAATCTGTTTGAGATGCAGTTCAGCAAATTTAAATAATCAGTGTTTTTTTTGTTTTTTTCTCACCAGGTAGTTTTCTCCTTGGAGTAGCGAATGCCGGGGACTTTGCCAACACGTCTTACCACCATCCTCAGCCTGTTGTTCCCTGTCAGGACTTTAACAGCACTGCTCATGGTGATGCTCTCCAGGCTGACGCCATTCACCTCCACCAGTTTATCACCCACACGCAGGCCTGCTTGCTCTGTCAGCACACACACACACACACACACACATGCACATACACAAAAACATATAAATACCCACATGTCCAGACACAAATGCAGCACAACTCATCATCAGTAGGCCATGTACAGTATGTGTAATCTCATAACTTTCGTGTAGTGGTGTTTTATATGGCAATGCTGTTAAAAAAGATATTGTGACAAATGCCTTGCAAAGCACTTACCTGCTGTGCTGTTATCCTCCACCTTACTGACAAAAATACTAAGGCCATGTTCGGAGCCTCCACGCACGCTGAAGCCCAGCCTTCCATCCACGCTCTTATCCACCGTGATCGTATGGATGTCCTCACTGTCATCTCCACCTGCAATGACCAAAGGGAGTGTAATGATGTTCTGTTTAAATATACGTAATAATGCCATATAGCTTGTTGCATGTCAGTAAAGCCAGTAAAAGACAATCATCATGTAGAAAACTCCTCTGCCATAATTACTAAAGGGATACCACTTAAAGTTGCATCTGGTTGTTCCACATTGAAGGAACAGTTGAATTGGACTTTCTACTATATTTGACAGTCTATTTGATATCATGGCATCGAGCTCATCTTGACTGTTAAAGTGGCCTATGGCTACAGCAGACTATTCACTGTACAAACCATCAAAACGGCTCCTTACCATCCACGGGAGAGTTGATGAGGATGACCCTGCCCATGGGTGAGGAGGATCGGATTCCACGCCGGCGCTGCTCCTTCTTCCGTAAGATGTGGCGTGTAGCCGTGTGTGACCCCTGGGTCCCGGGGGTCGTCTCCCTGCGGGACGGGTCTGACGAGTGAGCCATGGCCGCAAGCTGGGTCCCCTTTCACACACACTCCACCAGGGGCTCAACGCCAGATGGAGGAACCTAGAGAAGCATGAGACTGAATCCATGATATGTTTCAATTTGGATAATTGCAACTGCAATTAATAAGCACTCATATTGCAATAAGGAAACATTGTACTCTTGGGTGAAAATGGTGGGATAATCTAACTCACCAATAATCTCATAATCTAATAATGTAATAATCTAATAATCTGACTCACCGATGCAGATTGCTCTGGGCCATGATGGCTGACTCTCTGCCTCTGTGGAGTCACACTTTGGTCCATTCCTGCCCATGTTGCATCTCACTCACCTGTTTAGGTGTCATATGAAAATAAACATATCAGGTTCTGTCCCAGTGGGTATGACTAAGACATATCAAGTGCAACATACAGCGACTTTAACACTTAATAATGTCTATAATGTCGTTTTTCAGGGTGCAGGTTCACTGTCCCAGACTGTTGCCAAAGCAATTCACATTAAAGCACATTAGTAGAGAGAGATTACCAGGCGTGTTTGGCACAGCAGGCAGGCTGAGAAACAGGATTTAATTGGTTTTTCTTAGCACAGACCTTCCCCAACCTGACCCACTTGCAGCCGGGATGTCACATGGCTGCGATGCCATGGATACCTGTCACTAAACTTAACCCGTGATAACAATGTGTCCTCGTGTCGTCACCTCGGGGTTCCCCCCGTGCGTCTTACGGCTGTTCAGGACCCTGGACAGCGACGCCGACGGCTTGCAAAACGGAGCAAACGTCGTTGACGGATTCTCATTTCAGTCATTCTCATCAAGGCCAAAATCCATATTGTTCCCACCTCATTATGTCACCTGGTCAGCCTTTTTCTCATGACTTTGCGTGCGCAGGTTCACGAGGAACACGTTTAAACCGCGTACAGCAACAAGTATCACCTTTGTTGTGTAATGTTAGTGTGAATAAAATATATACGTGCCAATGATAAACAAACAACATACTTTACAGACCACACGCATTTGAACTTTCAGCTCGAGAAAACTGTAGGTCATTTTAGGCTGCTCTTTAAACGGCTCTTGTTTAATGCTGCCAACAGACACGGAAGAGGACGCCAGAGTGACAGACTAACACATGGCCTCAGGTTAGAAAGACTTATTCTTTACAGACAGGCCGTGTTCTGTAAAATAATAAAATGAAGTTGGGTGGTTAGCCTACCTGGATCCATGTTGTGCAAACTGATCCAACTCAACTGGGACATTTCTGTCACCAGCAAAGATCCGCCTACACGCCGCAACGATTGGCTGGATTGATGGAAATGGCCGCTTTGAGTGGGTGTTAATTGTGCCAATCATCCAGGGCTTGCGTGTGAATTCGGTGAAAAACGAGCCATTCCCACACCAGACACTTGACGGTAAAATATTGCCAAGAATCCATACTTTACTACTTTTTCAAGAGTAAAAGAATGTTTACAGAAAGCTTAAATGCAAATTACACCAACGACTTGCATTGAGGTGACTGTATCATGAAAGGAAATAATAAAACTAAACTCAAACAATACTGAAATATTTAATATTCAATATTTATTGACAGCAGTACATCACTGTATTCTTCTCTTTATTATCACTGTGGTTTGGTGTTAAGCATCAGGTCTGCCTCCTCAGTGGTTTAGACACAGACCATCAATAACACACCAACACAACACAGCAACAAACAAAGCACACTTTTATCTAGACACTGATGATACAGCTGAATGTTTACATGCAACTTTAGTTTACAGGAGACATTTAGTCATTTTTCCCTAAAAAAAATAAAATCTCACTTGTTCAGATTAAAAGCAGCTGTACGAATGAAATGCCCATTTAATACTCCCTATCCCAGATTTCACTTCTGCCTGGAAGATATTCTGATTATTCTATTTGCTTTTGTTAATTTTCTTTGCTGCCTCCAGGATGGACGAGAGGTCAGCTTTGTTTCCAAACTCCTTCTCCCTGTGCTCCAGCAGAATACCCTGAGAAAGAAAGTAAGCAAGTATAACATGAAAGATAGTGAAGACAACTTTTTTTCTGATCATGAGACAACTACAAACCATGTGAAAATATATAGAAAGTGAGCAAACACAAGGGATAAGCTAGATTTATGGTTTACCTGTTTCCCTGCTCCAATCACATACAAGCCACCAAGAATAAAACCCTCTCCATTTTTGTTACCCTGGTAGCCTTTTCTGTGAGCGTGGACCAGGTTTTGCAGCACGCTGAGACGAGCGAGGCCGAGACCCAGACCCATTCTCCTCTGCTTAGGGCCATAGAAATGTTGCTGCAAATTAGAAAACACCAGGAAAGACAGAAAGAAAGAAAGAAAGAAAGAAAGAAAGAAAGAAAGAAAGAAAGAAAGAAGTTAATTGAAACTAAAGACTTTTCTCCTACTGGCATTTGGAGGCAATGAGTGTGAGTGAGACCATGTTTGAAATTACCCTGCGATCCACAAAGATCTCCCCCTTGAAGTAGGGTCTGAAGTTCTGGACCTCTGTGCCGATGTCCTCCTTCACCACGGCGTACAGAGGGACCCCGAGCTCGTCCAGCTGGGGCTTCAGAGAGGACAGCTCTGCGGCCTCCTGGAGGGAAAGGGGATGGATGCAGACAATGGCTCATTTGCTGACATTAGTGGTGATGCCTTGGTATAAACACATGAGACCATGGTTGAGATGATTGGTATCCTCACACCAGAGTGTTTCTCAAATGACATTTCCCATGAACCCTCTTTCTTCTTGCCTCTTTGCCTGAACTGAAGATGTCGGAAGTTATTTTTCAATTGGCCTGTCTCTCATTTTGCCATCTGCCTTTGCCAGAAACTCTGAAAAGCTTTAGGAAGAATTTCAGCATTTCCTTTTTTTGTGCCATAAAGCAGATTTCCCATGAAGTCAGACCTGGCGGTAAATAATATAAAACACACTATAGGCTTTCAATCTTCTCAGCATTAGTCTTGTTTGTTTTTGTTAATTGTTCTAATTTCTCATACGGGTCTGTCACAGTCTACACTGCTGATTCTAGGTATATGCATAAACCAAAAGCCATTAATGCACAGTGCACTATACACATTACATTGACAGAACAAGTACTGTGCATCAGACAAGACATGATGATAGAGCCCTCCTTTTCCTCCACACAAAAACACAGACACGTGCACGCAAAATGTGCATCTACAAGACCAGTGCTTTCATCCAAATGTGACTGGCACGACTGCAGATAGCATCAGTTTGTTCCAGTGCAGGCTGTCTAGTGTTGAGAGGAGAACAATGGCAGGCAGGGCACATGAGGATAAGGTCACAGTGTTGTGCAGGTGGACTGAGGGCGACAGTTGGAACCAGAAATCTCATGAATCGCACGGATATTCAAGTGACAGATGTGTCCTGTTTCTCTGTTTTAGATTCTCATCAAAGACTAACCGATACAACAAAATCATGCATGTACAGTACAGGCCAAAAGTTTGGACACACCGTCTCATTCAATGCGTTTTCTTTATTTTCATGACTATTTACATTGTAGATTCTCACTGAAGGAATCAAAACTATGAATGAACACATGTGGAGTTATGTACTTAACAAAAAAAGGTGAAATAATTGAAAACATGTTTTATATTCTAGTTTCTTCAAAATAGCCACCCTTTGCTCTGATTACTGCTTTGCACACTCTTGGCATTCTCTCCATGAGCTTCAAGAGGTAGTCACCTGAAATGGTTTCCAACAGTCTTGAAGGAGTTCCCAGAGGTGTTTAGCACTTGTTGGCCCCTTTGCCTTCACTCTGCGGTCCAGCTCACCCCAAACCATCTGGATTGGGTTCAGGTCCGGTGACTGTGGAGGCCAGGTCATCTGCCGCAGCACTCCATCACTCTCCTTCTTGGTCAAATAGCCCTTACACAGCCTGGAGGTGTGTTTGGGGTCATTGTCCTGTTGAAAAATAAATGATGGTCCAACTAAACACAAACCGGATGGGATGGCATGTCGCTGCAGGATGCTGTGGTAGCCATGCTGGTTCAGTGTGCCTTCAATTTTGAATAAATCCCCAACAGTGTCACCAGCAAAACACCCCCAAACCATCACACCTCCTCCTCCATGCTTCACAGTGGGAACCAGGCATGTGGAATCCATCCGTTCACCTTTTCTGCGTCTCACAGAAACACGGAGGTTGGAACCAAAGATCTCAAATTTGGACTCATCAGACCAAAGCACAGATTTCCACTGGTCTAATGTCCATTCCTTGTGTTTCTTGGCCCAAACAAATCTCTTCTGCTTGTTGCCTCTCCTTAGCAGTGGTTTCCTAGCAGCTATTTGACCATGAAGGCCTGATTGGCGCAGTCTCCTCTTAACAGTTGTTCTAGAGATGGGTCTGCTGCTAGAACTCTGTGTGGCATTTATCGGGTCTCTGATCTGAGCTGCTGTTAACTTGCGATTTCTGAGGCTGGTGACTCGGATGAACTTGTCCTCAGAAGCAGAGGTGACTCTTGGTCTTCCTTTCCTGGGTCAGTCCTCATGTGTGCCAGTTTCGTTGTAGCACTTGATGGTTTTTGCGACTCCACTTGGGGACACATTTAAAGTTTTTGCAATTTTCCGGACTGACTGACCTTCATTTCTTAAAGTAATGATGGCCACTCGTTTTTCTTTAGTTAGCTGATTGGTTCTTGCCATAATATGAATTTTAACAGTTGTCCAATAGGGCTGTCGGCTGTGTAGTAACCTGACTTCTGCACAACACAACTGATGGTCCCAACCCCATTGATAAAGCAAGAAATTCCACTAATTAACCCTGATAAGGCACACCTGTGAAGTGAAAACCATTTCAGGTGACTACCTCTTGAAGCTCATCGAGAGAATGCCAAGAGTGTGCAAAGCAGTAATCAGAGCAAAGGGTGGCTATTTTGAAGAAACTAGAATATAAAACATGTTTTCAGTTATTTCACCTTTTTTTGTTAAGTACATAACTCCACATGTGTTCATTCATAGTTTTGATTCCTTCAGTTAGAATCTACAATGTAAATAGTCATGAAAATAAAGAAAACGCATTGAATGAGAATGTGTGTCCAAACTTTTGGCCTGTACTGTATATATACTCTCCCTCTCTCTTTCCCTCTCTTTCTCATACACACATACAGATAGACACACACACACAGACAGAAAGAGTACCTCTCTGCACAAGGCTCATCCGGGACGCCTAACAGCCAAGACCACGGCTCCGTTCCTCTCCCACAGAGCTCTGCCTTTCACCGTCTTCCCATCTGGAGAATCACATGGCCAATATGAACTGAATGTGATTTCAGTAAGTAGTGCATGGTTGTCAGCAGCAGGTTGTTTCCCTTTTTGGTGAAGTGTTATATAGCTGGAGGTAAATTTGAATTAGAGAACAAGAATCCCTACATCTAAGTCTTCCCTAGGTTCTCTAGATATGCAAAGTGCTGTGTTTGATAATAAAATAAAGCCCTTAAATATTAGCCAGCTACAATTTTCTCTGGAAAAATTATAATCTTTCCATCACCTCCTGTTGTTGTGTTGAGGTCTGTGTTGTCCAGCTGTTCCACAGATGCCTGGACTGACTTGGTCAGGAATAAGTCAGTGTTGGCCAGGGCGAAGGCAACCACCAGTGTAGCCACCACAGCCACACCCAGATACCACGCACTCAATAGCTCCCCCTCCAGGATGGAGGAAAGCACTAAAACAAGAAGGAACATTGATATCCATTAGTTGCATAGAAGGTGGTTGCAAGTAATCAAGTAAGCGCTCCCTTTCTTGGTTAATACATAAAAAGGTGAAGCAAAAGCTGTCTTAAATTATTGGGTGAATTTTGGTTCAAACTGAATCATTATTTGTGTTTTATCCACACATCTCTGCTGGCCTCACACTGAATTGCAACAAAATTTCCTCTCCCTGCACATCTCTGTAAATTGTGTTTTCTTGTTTAAGCCAACGAACAAGAAAAACAAAACTTTAAAGATTCTTTAGGACTCTTGCAAGGCATGATTTCTCTGTTGAAGACCTTTGAAGGGCTTTTCCCACAGACATGCAGCTAAAACACAGAACACAGTGAGTCAGCTCCTTTGATAAAAACGTGTCCAGTCTCTGTCAGTTGGTTATGAGGTCACCACTGGACCGCTTGATAAGGTACTGCCACTTAACAGCCTGGCAGCTTTTTTGTTTTTTACACTGGAAGAACTGCAAACTAATGCATTTTTCATGTGGATTTAAACCAGCTACAGCTTGGATAATTGCACAGACTGTAAAATCTATTAAAAACTTAAAAATAAAGACTAAAAAAAAAAAAAAAAAAAAAAAAATGAAATACACTCGTTCTGAGGGAGGTTACCAAGTACCAAGCAGGACATACAGAGGACTTCACCCCTAGTATGGGTAACTAACTTTGTTGTAATTGCTGTACCTCACCTGCAATATAAAAAAAAAAAAAAAAAAAATTTTTCTCAGTTGGCCCAAGCAAGAGTGTAGACAAGCTATACAGTAATTTTTGAGCAGTAGATATCTCATGCAAGTACTGACCATTAATTTAAAAACCTGATACCAAGGTGGCACTTCTGAATTAGTTTGTTTTACAAAAAGTATTTAAAAAAGAAAAAAAAAAAAACATACGAACTTGTCATAAGTCTTTCAAATCCTCAGACGATTATCCAGTCAGTCTTGTCCAGAATATTCCTCCTGAGCTTCCTTTACTTTGTCATCTCCTGACTGCTGCGCATTCCTGGTGCAGTGCCATGTAGAGTGGGAGGGTGCCAAAAGTGATGACGATTTTATGGGGAAGACTTTGGCCAAGCCCAGTTCCTTCACAGTAATTATGACAAACCTTTACAGGAAGATTGACCAAATAAGTTTGTGGAAGACCCTGACGCAAACAGCCCTTCCCACTCCCAGGGGAATTGAACTGGCTTTTTTCCCCTCAGCAAGTCAAACACTTGAAGGAGTCATCAAGAAAAACAAAACCCAGACATGAAGGACATGACATTTTTTTATTGTTTAGAGGTTGTGGTCTCTTGGCTCCTGAGATAACATAGCTGCAAGAGAGCAATAAGAGGAACCAAGTGTGAGACATCAGGCCTGCTCCATCTGTGGAGTTTCGAAACAGACCATCATTAAACACTCAGGATTCCCCTTAAAAACATATTCATACCAGCTAGGCTTCCCAAAACTCCAGTGAGACCACTACACCAAACTCAAGGCATCTGTACACTTTAGCTATGAGTAAGCATTTTCAAAATCACAAATCCCCTGAGAACAAATCCAAGTTAAGTCCCCCTCCCCCCCAATAATTAATTTGCAGTTAAGTATCCGGTAGATGGGAGTATCCACTAGACAGACCTGCAAATTCTTGTCTCTAATTTTGAAGAGGTGTGATTGTCGAGCTTTAAACAGGAAATGGCATTTTTATTATATTTAGCAGCAATATCATGAGGCATTATTTCTTCTCTAGAAGCATCAGTTCCTGTGGTATCCTCCTAGCAGCTCGCAGGACATCCAGGATGTTGACCTTATCCCCAAACTCAATCTCCCTGTGCTCCAGCAGGATTCCCTGAAAGAGAACAAATGGTGAGGGTAAAGAGAAGTGGTTTTGACTTTTGTGCAGGAAAGGTCTAAGAGGAAAACCTGATGTTAAAGAGGTAAAAAAAAGAATAAACTATAATCTATAAAGTACGGTTGGGCTGATATCAGCATTAACTCACAACAGCTATTTTTACTGCCGATTTTTTGGGAGACTAAAATTAGAAAAAGGAAAGTCCACCCATGTAGGTGAGGTGCCAGCCAACAAACACTAATAGTATAACAAGAGTGGGTGCACTAGGTATGGTGCTGTTTAATAATAAAGGGTTATCACTGATGGCCTCAATGTGACCGGGAACTAATCAGAAATGTGAGTGACATTAATAAGTTTTTCCTTCTAAAAAATAAATACAAAAGAAAGCCAAAGTCTGGCAGCTTTATTTCTCCTCTGTATTTAGAAAATACATCTCTGGTAAAACATGTCATTATGTAGTTTATTATATAATGATGACGATGATGAAGTTTTACCTGCTCTCCTGGTCCAATAACAAACACCCCGCCGAGGACAAAGCCCTCACCGAAAACATTTCCCATGAAGCCATTCTTGAAGGCCCTCAGGCCATTCGCCCACACCCCGAGACGGAGGAACGCAATGAGACCCATCTTCCGCTCACGTGGCCCATAAAAACGTCTCTGCAAGCACACAAACAGAAGAGGGTTTCAGCGTGTGGAAGCCCTTTAAAAATCGATTCCCAATAGGTCCTGAATGACTTTGGTGTTTTCACAAACTACTGATGCTGTTAACTGTCTCAGTCCCCAATTACCATGACCGGTGGGATGATCATATTAAAAAAGTAGAACAAACAATATACCAGTTCATTAAAAGGAAATGTACCGCACCTTTTCATCCACAAAGATCTCCCCCTTGAAGTAGGGTCTGAAGTTCTGGACCTCTGTGCCGATGTCCTCCTTCACCACAGCAAATAGAGGGACCCCGAGCTCGTCCAGCTGGGGCTTCAGAGAGGACAGCTCTGCGGCCTCCTGCAGCCAGTCACCATCATGAAAATTAAACACAACAAAATAAAGATGCAATGATGTGGGTTGATTTTTCTGAGAATACTACCTCCACCAAACACCATTTGAGTAGGATAACGTCACTAATGTCACTGAACACCAGACACACTGTAAGTCCAAATAAAAGCTGTCATTGTTCATGAAGGTATTATTCACTGTTTTTTTTTTTTTTTTTTGCAGGGAGAAACTAAGTGGCCTATAGACAGCCAACAGCCAATGACTCTGGTACATACAGAGGTTAAACATGACTATGATGACACATTAACCCACCTCTCTGCACAAAAATCATCCAGGTCGCCTTACAGCCATGACGACTGCTCCAGACTTTTCCCACAGAGATCTGGCCTTCAAAGTCCTTCTTTCTGTGTGAAGAAATTAGGTGAGAGGGCAATTTGGCAACAGACTGAATGCAGAAGTTATCAGTCCTTGGAGAGAGAGAAAAAGTTTGTGCAAGGAAAAAAGTCTGGTATTAACAGCAAATGATATTAACAGAAAAAAGAGTGTATGTGGCTATATAATAAGCTTGTAGCTATAAGCAGAACACTCTAGGGAACAAAATATCAGTGTTTAGTGCAAACTTTGCAATGACTGCAGGGTGAGGACTGGAAAGATAGGACTTTCTGTGGATATACTGTCTTACCTCCTCTCAAAGTTTTAAGGTCAGTGTCCTCTAGGTGTTTCAGGGTGGCTTTCAGCGGTGGGGTCAGAAACTTGTCCGTGAAAAAATTGAGGATTCCCGTAAGGAAAGTGCCCACTGCGGACACGGCGCCCGCAACGGCTGCCATCGTCGGTCGCCGAGCGGAGCGACTAATTTAGACCGAAATGTTCCCCCTTTTCCCGCAGCGCAGCTCACTGCATCCTCAGGACTGCGTGCTCGGCCGATCACTGGGGACTAATGTGGCATTCCGGATAAATTTATAATCCACCCAGAGTTTCGTAAACTGAGTCATTCCTCAGTCGATGTGGATCAAGGAGCGTTTTCATGCGCCTTGATTAGACGCGGCTGTGGCCAATCAGTGACGCCATCAACAAATAAACAAGAGTCAGGTCACATGGGCCGCCAGGCTTCACCCTTTGGCCTCCTCCGGCCCGCCGGCCCGCTCTCAGGGAGCTCTGACTCAGCCTTAAGTACTAGACATTACAACACTGATGTGGGTGACACTGCAAAATCAAGGGGATGAGTGTGTTTTTAAAATTGCTGTGCATTCTGTTGTGTTCTTTTGTAGCATAATTATTCCCAAGTGCAAGAGAAATAGAAAAAATCTTTTCACTTGTAGATATAGTAAATATTTATATTGTTAATGTCTTGCAATTCTGACATGTCTCATACTATGATTGACCATTTTCCTCATATAACATATAAACACTAAGTATGAGTCAAATAAATATTATATATGTTGTTTATAAGGAAAGTGCATGGCATTTTTTTTTTAAATAAGATTGTTATATGTCAGTCAATTAATCCACCGTATCAGTATATGTATGAATATAGACCATTATACTTTTTTTGTATGTAAAGTGTATGTCATGTAAGCTATGCTTCCCTTATGTTTTTTAATAAGATTCTTATGTGTCAGCCAATGAAAATTACCATAGCAGTATAAGAAAATATGTACTTTTTACATATGGATTTATACCATTTTATATACATATAAAACATATGAATCACATATTAAAGTCACATGACTTTTGTCCTCATACTGATACTGTCTGAAACTGGATCAAACTGATCTATTCATAAATTAATGGGTAAGAACGACTTAATAATTCATAGTTTATTTATTCAAACTTCCACAATTGCATATTTACACAATACATATCCATCATGTACACATCACCAGGTATTAGGTGGGTGACAGTGTCAGATAGCTCTATGTACACTGGAGCTCATTTTAATCTGTGTCAGGTAGGTCATGTGGATCAGTGAGATAACGACATCAAGCAGGTCATGCCTCTTCTTCTGTTTTGTCTTCTTCCTGAAAAAAAAAAAGAAGCTTTAATTAGAAATGATTCATCGGTGATACATCATGTATAAATGCTAAATATGTAAAGTGTGGGCAGAGACTGAGAAAACTCACTTATTCACTTCAGCACTGGAACAGACATGCATGTCACTGACTTATTTTGAGTTGCTCACACTTGACCCACAGAGTCTAAGTGAGAGCTGATTTGTTCTTCGGACAGAAACAGAGAAGTACCTCCTGCTGGGCGTCCTCCTTGTCAGAGGGAGATTTTTCAGGTTCGTCCTGGGAGGTCACCGGCCCCTCACTGGACACTGTCCTATCTTCCCCTCCATCAGTGTCAGCCGGAGTCGTGGTATCAGCGGCCTCGCTTGTCTGCTGTCCGTCTGCCTCCTGAGATATTATCAGAACAATGCTAGTTAAGAATTAAACCAGGGTGCCTTTTATTCCTGTTTCTAGGTTTCCTGCTCACAGCACTGAACAGAATCTCCCACTGCTGCCCCCTCTGGACTTGTTTTCTCTCTAAGTGTGTCAACTCTAATTATGATATATAGAAAGAATAAGGCCATACATTTTCTGCATTTTTGCCACACACCAATTAACATATTAATGAATACACATGTTCAGTAGCTTCAGGAGATGAAAGCAACCACCTTCTCCTGGTCCTGAGGAGGACGAGAATTTGGTTTGTGCGTCTCCTGTTGCTCTTCTTTTGCCTCTTCTTCAACAGAGACTGTCTCGTCTGGTTTGAGATCTTCACTCTGAGGACCAGAGGCTGACTCCGCTTGGATGGAGCCATCAGCTTCACTCATTTCAGGTTCATCAGTCTTCTGGTGAATGGTTTGATTTGAGAAAAGCAGCAAATTAGTTTATGGACAACATAGCCAGAAATTAAATCCTGTCCTTCTGCCTTCACTCAGCCTGACTCATATATATATTTTTTTTCCACCTGGACATCTCAGACTTTTTGGAAAATGGATGCTCAAAACACCCTTCTGTTCCTCTCAGTTGTGGTTTCCTTCTGCCTGTCTCTCCTCTCAACACGCCTTTTAAATCTAACCTGTCTTCCGCTCGCCTTGCCTTGATCTTCTTAAACACTCTGTCCATCTCTCCTCTTTCCTCCCTTACTCTTCTATCCTGGGTTTGTTGCATCTTCAGCCTGAACAAAAGCTACATTAAAACAATCTCATTCAGCATTTGTTTACATGATCAGCATTTCGGCAGCATCACCTTCTCTTTCTCTTGCGGGTCAGGGGACTGAGGGTTTTGTTTCTCGTGCGTTTCCTCGCTGTTGATTGGTTTTAAATCATCAGCATCTTGGCCAGAAGTTGGCTGTAATGGCTCGGTGGCGACAGGTTCAGCAGTTTCAGCTGGATCGACACCCTGCTGAGCAGTTTGTGAAACAGACCATTTATGTAATTGAACCACTTAATCATCACGCTGAGCCACTGAAGACGCCTTGCCCTGTGCTCTTACAATGGCGGGTACCTTGATTTACCAATTTTAGCCTGCTTGTCGTTTGTTAGGATGCTTAAAAGCTATGAGACATTCAGGTAAATAGATACGATAGGATGCCATTTGTTCACCTTATCATCATCATCGCGGCCAACCTCTTGCTCTGCTACTTTATCGCCGCTTGGCTCTGTCTCATTTTTCTCTGCAGGTATTTCTTCAGACTCATCTTTGACTTGAGCGCTGGCAAGCTCAGATGTTTTGATCTCCGCTGTTTCCCCCCCAGTAGCCTCTGTAGCGGTTTCATTATCTGTATTCTTCACCTGGCAGACACACCGCCTCCTTAGAGTATTTGAGGTAAGACATTTCACAATTGCTCCCACACCATACAAGCCAAGCCACAAGGCGAGCCATGCACGGGAAATGTATAAAGCCAAAGAGGAGAAGGGAATGTTCCTTTGAAGATTATCACACAAGAAGAGATGGCAGAGATTCAGGGAGGCACCACCACCACCAGAAACACACACACACACACACACACACAGCTGAGATCAGGTTTATCACCTCCTGCTCAGTGTCATTTTCCTGAGCTTTGGTTTGGTGCTCCTCCATATCCTGCTGGTTTTCTGAATCAGAGGTGATGAGTTTCTCTGCGCTCAGAGGTTTGTTCTCCTCTGCAGCTTCTGCCGTGGCCGTTTGGGTCACATCAGACCCTGTTTGCTCTTTCTGAGAGATCTGCTGGCGTATTGATGCAGCTCTTGTAAAACATCATGAATTTACTCCATGGGAGCAACAGCGTGTGGAATACATTAATGTGATGCTGTTCCTTTTCTGTACCTCATCTGCTTTCATGTGCTGATCCTGCTGGCTTTAGGACTTTGTTAGAGTAAAATTTCAAAATAGGGATGATTTACCTTTTGTAGTCTGACTTGTAACAAAGATTAATTGTTAGCATGAGATCAACACTAAGCTACAAAATGGCAAAACAAAACAAAAAAAACAGCCTAAGCCTATCTAAATTAAGAGGTAAATCTTACATTATCTCCTTCAGGTAACACTGCAACACTGGTTTGGAGGGAGTCACTGGACTGCTCAACCACAGGATTAGATGGAGGAGTTGAAACCTTTGCTTCCATTGCCTTTAAAGATGAACACACTGTGATTACTGGCTGAGGAAAAACAAACACAAACTCAGTACAAACAGGATCTGTCGCTCAACATACTTTTTTGGACTCTTCCGAGGCCTCATTAATCTTCTGCTCTTCCTCCCTGAGCTTCTGCTGGAGCATCTCCTCCTCTCTGGTAGTGATGGGTCGGTCGCGAACGAACCGGTTCAAAGAGCCGGCTCTTTGAAATGAACGACGGGAGCCGGCTCATGATTGGGAGCCGTTTTTTTTTTTTTCCCAGGAGCCGATTGTTTTTTTTTTTTTTTTTTTTTCTGCGAAAGCCGCACGTGATTGGTCAAGATGCGGGGTGCCGTCTGTCTGCGCTCAGCACGAGGGGGACGAGTGTGACTGAGTGAGCAGGAGAAAGGGAGATGGGAGGGGGTACACGCACGGTGCACGCGGCACACAGCACACTGAGCGCAATGGGGGGAGGGGAGGGGCATACGCAGCACAGTGACACAGAGCAAGAGAGGAGAGAGGAGGGAGCGAGAGAGCGAGAGATTTGCACAGCGCTTCAGGCAGAAAAAAAGAGACGGCAAGCTGCCAATTTCAAAGGTGAGAGATGGCTGACAGAAAAAGAAGCAAAGTGTGGAACCATTTCAATGCAGTGGACAGTTCAAAGGCCGAGTGTAGGCTGTGCAAAGTCAAAATATCTTACAGAGCAGGATCCACAAATAATTTGCACAGACACATGAGGACTGTTCATCCCACAGTCGAAATAGAAGAAAAAAGACAAGCAATGGAACCTGCTATTAATGAAGGTGCTAGTACTTCTACTGCAACTGTTGCTGCTCTAGCCTCACCCACAACACCACAACCACCTAGACCTACAGTCCAGAGGTCTATGAGCCAGTTTCTGCAAAAGACTATGACCCCAGCAAAACGAAACAGTGTGGACGAGGAACTGGCAAAAATGATTGCGAGAGATTTTCAGCCATTTTCTATTGTAGAAGACAAAGGATTCAGAAGCTACACCCATGCTCTCAATCCAACATATTCACTCCCAAGCAGGAAAACACTTTCACAAAAAATAATTCCAGAACTGTATTGCAGAGAACGCGAGTCACTCCTGGAAAGGGTAAAAAAAACCACTGCTGTTTGTCTCACAACTGACTGCTGGACATCCCGAACCACCACATCCTACATGTCAGTTACATGCCACTTTGTTGAAAAGTACAAAATGGTGTCCTGTCTGCTGGATTGTTTTGAATTCAGTGACAAACACACGTCTGAGAATTTAGCAGAGGAGCTGCTCAGAGTGGCAAAAGAGTGGAATGTAGAGAATAAGGTTGTGTGCTGTGTTAGTGACAATGCAGCTAACATAACTAAAGCTATCAAAACCCTGAAATGGACCCACCACCCCTGTCTTGCACACACAATAAATTTGTTTGTGAGGGATGCTCTGAAGGTGATGAAGCCCACTGTGGATAAAGTGAAGGCCATAGTGGAATTCTTCCACAGGAGCACAACAGCCACTGGGAAGCTCAGATCTACCCAAAGACAGATGGGCATGCCTGAGCTGAAGTTGAAACAGGATTGTGTAACGAGGTGGAACTCCACCTTCCACATGCTCAAAAGGATTCTGGACTCCAAGGAGGCAGTCATTTCCACCCTGGCTGTAATTAATGCACAGGTTGATCCTCTGAGCCAAGAGGAATGGGAGGTACTGCAGGAGGCATGCACTGTTCTGGAGCCATTTGAGCAGGTCACTGTGGAGATTAGTGCAGAAAGGTACAGTATACAAATGTTATCATGTTATTACTCTTAATATTATTCAGTTGTCATGTTTATTAGTTGTTGTAGTTGTTGCATTATTAGTATAAAAAGCATATTAGACATGACTGGATAGATAATAATAATATATATTGCTAAATAAAACAAAGCGTAATTTTAACACTTATTGTTTACTCTATTTCAGTTATGTTACAGCCTCAAAAATGCTGATAGTGTGCAAGGGTCTGCAGAGAGTGACAGCTGAGCACCAGACCAGTGTAACTTTGGGAAAGGTAAAGGAGTTGGTGGATGCTCTCTGTGCATCAATGGAACGGAAATTCCACAGAATGGAATATAACACTGTTCTGTCGGAAACTACCATTCTGGACCCAAGATTTAAAAAGCTGGCATTCAGTGACAACAGAGCAATTGATGAAGCTCTGCAGAGAATTGCTGCAGCAGCAGCAAGATCAAGCCAGACAACTCCACTGCCCGGGGGCCAAGAGGGAGAAGAGGCAGCACAGCATGAGCCAGAGGAACCACAACAGACATCAGCTGTTTGGAGGTTCTTTGAAGAGCGAGCAAGTGGTGAACAAAGACGGAATCCTTCTGCAGATGCACACCTGGAAGTGAGATCATATCTCGAGGAGCCCCTTCTCCAGAGAGATGCAGACCCACTGAGCTGGTGGGAGTCAAAGTGTGCAATCTACCCACGCCTTACACATGTGATGGCACGTAGACTGTGCATTGTTGCAACATCTGTCCCCTCGGAGAGAATCTTCTCCAAAACAGGGCAGATTATAAATGAAAGGAGGAACAGGATCAATCCATCAAAGCTGAGGCACTTGGTGTTTTTGAATGCCAATCTTAGCTAAAGTGCTTTTACCAGGATGCTGCTATTTCTTTTTGTATTGTACATTTTTATTTTTATTTTGTTGTGATGTCTTTTTGATGTTTTCTTCTTTTACTGTATATAGTTTTATTGAAGTGGTTCTTTGTTTTGATATTTTATCATTTATTTTATAGCACCCTTTTCCATGTTCAATAAATAATAAACATTTAAATTTTTGATATTTTATGAGGCACTTGGTGTTTTTGAATGCCAATCTTAGCTAAAGTGCTTTTACCAGGATGCTGCTATTTCTTTTTGTATTGTACATTTTTATTTTATTTTGTTGTGATGTTTTTTTGATGTTTTCTTCTTTTACTGTATATAGTTTTATTGAAGTGGTTCTTTGTTTTGATATTTTATAATTTATTTTATATTATATTATTATATTTATGTTCAATAAATAATAAACATTTAAATTTTTGATATTATGAACACTGGTCATTCATTTTAGCACTTAATTTGGTAATAAAATAATAATATAATATCATATAATATCATATAATATAACAAATAATCTGAGGAGCCGTTTGGGAGCCGTTTGGGAGCCAAAAGAGCCGGCTCTTTTTAGTGAGCCGAGCCAAAAGAGCCGGCTCTCTGAAAAGAGCCGGAATTCCCATCACTACTCTCTGGCCTGCTCCTGCTCCAGCGGAGCCAAGGCGGCTTTGTGCTGAAATTACAAGAGTAAACTGAGAAATAATGTATTGGGTTTTGATTTTGTGGCTTTACGGGGTCAGTTCTCTAAAATGACTCAGATAAAAGACAGAAACTCTGAAGTGAAACTGTATAGGCTAGCTGTTATCGTGGTATTTCCCTCCATCCTGCTGCTAGTGACTCAGTTTTGTCCCATGAGCTCACAGTTGTTTTGCTGATATTCATCTGACATTTAGCCGACTAAGACCGGCAGAAAACACTGCATCACACCCTTTCCAGCGCTCCTACAACCACCAACCTCCCCCAAGAAAAACATTTTTTTTTTTTTTTTTTTTTTTTTTTTTTTTACAACATGTAAGCCTTGTTAACCTTTGCTCTTAGTGCCATCTCTGACCTTTTAACCCTTGATGCGCCAGCCTTAGGTCCTCAGACTGATCTCTCTCAGCAGCTTAGACTGGTTTAATCTGTGTCATCCTTCAAAGCAGCTCTCACTCTACACCCTCACGCATAAAACACCCTTCCATAATTTCACCAACATGTTTATCCTGCATTTCTCACCCTTCTTTTTTTTGTGAATGCATGCTTGCTAAGCAGGTTATAGCTTCTGTTTTGAAGCTTATTATTTTTGTTATTATCATTACTATCACTGCTATTCACTGCAGTAGTAATAGTAGCAGCAGCAGCAGAGGTTAAACTCCTACGAGCTTGCAGAACAAATGCTGAGCTGTGATATACTGCCCCTTGCCGTCAAGAAAACAAAACAACACCCTACCTTCGCCTTGTATTCAACATTCTCATTGTATTTGTAAAGCCAGTGAGCCAGGTAATCGATGGGGTCCACAGGGCGCTGCTCGGCCACCTCGGCGAGTCCCTCAGCGAGACATTTTCCCAGGTGCTTTTTGATATACTCCGAGTCCATGTCCTTTTAGCCTCTGAAAAGTTAAACAGCATTTTAGAGTCTACGTTTTCGCAATCAGACAGCCAACGATGGCTTGAGGAACCGCTTAGCCACAGCTGGAAAAACCTCCAGTCAGATATATCGTTATCTGTTTGAAATAAACGAATATTTTCTTCGATTTTTTTTATTTTATTTTATTTTTTTTGCGCATAAACATCACGGTGCTCCTATTTACATTATAAAGTGTTATAGTTTTTACATTGTGCGTAATTGTTATTGTTGGAAAAACAATATAGCAACTTATTTAGCGACCAAAACAAACCTTCCTTAGCTGAGCGTCCGGATGTGTGTTGTCTCCATGGTAACGGTGTCACTACATTAATCCTCCCTCCTACCCTGATTACCTGTAGTTCCTACTTAAATGAAGGTATGACCACGATTACTGGTGCTGGGCCGTTTTGTTTCCTCGTTTGTTTTGTTTATGTGTTTGTTGTTTACGTGTTGTTTTCCACGTTGTTGTTGTTTTTTTTTTACTAGGCATTAAGGAGTCAGACTGTCATGATGTAAGGCCTGTTCAGGATCTACTGGGACATTAGACACACACACACACACACACACACACACACACACACACACACACACACACACACTTTCCACAGCACTACAGCATATTCATCTTGCTCCAGCTTGCATTGTTTCGGCATGGGGTTTTTCTCAGGTGCTGATTTCGAGGCAGCTAAATCCCAGATTGTGGAGTTAATGGCTGCACATCAGGGCAAAGAGCCGCTGCTGGCCGGCTGGAGTCGGAATGTGCTGAGACACACCGGCACAGACGACACACCAGCAGCTGCCACATTCCCCAGAACTGCTGGAGGGGAAACTGGATCTTAGCACATTCCTCCCCTCATAGTGCTGCTGCTCAGAAGCCACGGCAAATATCATCTCAAAAACACATGACCCTGACACATATGATTTACCAAATAGTCCCAGAATGTCATGATGTGCAGTAGTCCACTTTCACAACAAACATACTCACATTTGCAAACATCTGCTTAGTGTTATAAACTCCTCACTGCTGCTGATTGTCACAACACGGGTAGGCTACTGCAAAAACAGCATTCAACGTATTTTGTCAGGAAAAATGGCAATGCTATATACAGTATGTACTGCACTCCATATTGTAAAATCAAACCACCTGTAGTTCAGTGATAGCTTTATTGTAAAACAAAGCACATTCACTCATGTCTGATGCACAACTGAACTCGGATGACCTTTGTTCTTTGCAGGCCGGGCCTTTCACAACAGAAATGTGTGCAGACCTCCATATTTTGCATTCTAAAGTCTCATCATCTCCTCATGATCTCTATCATGTCTTCTCCTTGTCAGTTCATGTCGGTGCTAATCAACTTTACAGAGGTGGTGAAAATGTCAGAGCAGCGGGGACCTCTGCAGAGCTCTGTGCACACACAGCCACGGACGTCCCAACAGGGAACGCAGGGCCCCCAAGCCACAAAGAGACAAAGCCCAGGCATGAATGAGTGGGTGCAGGAGGAACTTCAAAGTAACCCTTTGATGAAACGAGTGCTTTTCTTTCTACTGTCTTAGTGCAGGGCTGCTGGACGCTCTAGGACAGGGGGTTTGATTTTGATTGGTGCGGCGCCCGCCATGGCTCCCGCAACGTTAGAGTGTCCAGCACACAAGGAGTTAAAAAAAAAAGTTTCTCCAGGAAAAAAATGTAATCCCACCCGCCCTTTCCTCCCCTCTGAATGGTCTAGCCCGCCGGTTCACATGCCCCCTCCCCCCTGCGAGTGTGAGCACGTGTGTGTATGTGTGTATGAATGTGCATGTTGTCTTTGCCTTATATAGTGCAGAGTTTTGTGGGTGCAGAGCCTTGGGGCTGCGGGATTTGACTGCATTTCGATTTGCAAAAGTAGAGGCCAAAGTCTCCTAGACGTTCTGCTCGTCATTGTTATCCTGCTGTGATAAGAATACGAGGACTCTGCAACTGTCACAACAGCTTCCCAGCTCTGCTTGTCATCTCTCTTATCTCTTATCAAACCACTCATAGGAGGACAGAATGAATGGGCCGGTGGATGGCAAGTACGACCTCTCTAACCATGACGGGTCCTTCATGTTCACCTCTGAGTCTGTGGGAGAGGGACACCCTGGTGAGTAGAGGACCTGATGTTTTGTAGCCTCTCAGAATCACTTCCCCCGCATACCAATAAAATGCAGAAGCATGCATTTCACATTACTCTATGATAAACTGCAACTAACAAGTGGTGGTGGTTGTCCCGCGTTGCATTTTTTTTTATGTTTCACTAATTCTTTGCATCCTTTCTTTCACTTCACTTGCCTCTTATTCGCTAGCTGTTGCTCTCTGTCATTGTGATTTGCATGATAATTATAGGAATCCAGTTGCTTTCACGTTCATAAACTGTGGTGCAGCACAACACGGGGCCAGTCACCTTTAACACATTCGCACATTAACAGCTTTTCTGCTGCATGGTGGACATAATCACGACCTGTACAGATGCCCCAAGTCTCCCTCTCACAGTGTACTTAAGTGCATACAGAATACACGTGTTAACACATGCATGATGCTGAAACACACAGATGGCACTGTTACATGAATTACAGGCCCTCGATCTTCCCCCGGGCTAATCTTTATCTTTTTGTATCGGGTAACACAGTGCCGCCATATACAGTATCACTTAATTTGCTGCCTCCTAGAAATTTAGTCATGCAGTCTCTCTCTCAAATGTGCGTCTGTTTAAAACACTGCTTCTACTATCTTCTTATTTACAAGTGCATCATAGGAAACGTCTGAATAGATTTCTTGTGTGCCCTCATTATCTCAATTCAGCCATTGTGTATTTAGTTGGAGCCTGTAAAGTGTACGCTACTGTTTGCATGTTTTACAAGGAGACTAACATGTAGCACTACTTTTTAACAAAAATTGAATGATGTCCCTAGATACACTGAGTAAACAGGAACATTTTTTTCTAATGAAAATTCAAGAGTTGAGCTCAGGTGAAGTCTATAGTGTGAACCACAGCACTGCAGTGTGTGGTGCTCTCTCCCAAATGGAGTCTAAGTTTAAGTTTGAGCTGAATGAAAAGGAGGAATCGTAGTGTGTTACACAGTACAGTAGTGGCTGAGGAGAGCATGGTGGTGCTTTGATGCTCTGATGAACTTACCATACTGTGGAGTGTGTGCTCCGCTGGCATGCGTCCACCAAGCCAAGGTTATTCTTAGAGCCAAAGCACCTAATACCAACCAGCAGTAGTACTCTGACGGAAGGGCTGCAATCTGATATTTTGTGGCTCTACCCAGATGAACATCAGACACATGCAGCAAAAGGTCAGACAACAAAACCCCTCAGTGTAATCAGTGAAGCCAGTTGCACACCACTGCATGTTGTCATACTAAACCTAGTAAAGCCCTTTTCTTATTTTCCAGACAAGATATGTGACCAGATCAGTGATGCTGTGCTGGATGCCCACCTGAAGCAAGACCCTGATGCTAAGGTGGCTTGTGGTGAGTAAGAGTGGGTTTTCCTCCAGCAGAGGGCAGCAGAACACAAACAAGGCAAACTTTCATAAGTAGACCTGAGTCAAATAATATTTCTGTTTGTAGTCTTTGCCAACTTCACCGTTCAGTGGGTGACATTTGCCAGATAAAATATAAAATTTATTCATCTGGTGCCAGAGAACTACTCACAACTTACCCAGCACTATCTGAATGGCCATAATTTAAACTGGACTGCCTAGTGTTCAGAAAGAGGAACTTTGTTGTGCTTTGTTTTATGATAACTGAGAAAGGGAATGTGAATTACATTGTCTCACCATGGTCTTGTCTGTCATCTAATTTTTGCTACCTATTGAAACAGAGACGGTGTGTAAGACAGGCATGGTGCTGCTCTGTGGCGAGATCACATCACGGGCCCATGTGGACTACCAGAAGGTGGTGAGGGACACCATTCGACATATTGGCTATGACACCTCAGACAAAGGTATGTAGGACCTGAGCTGTACAAAAGCCTTTCGCGCTCAGTTGTTATCAGAGCTTGCATCTGCAGCCAATTCGTTGCAGCTAGTTTGTATTCCTTCCTGAAGGCATTCTGTCAAGCATACTGGGCAGCGTGAGTGAAAGCAACCCATTGAACCGATACTTGATGTCCGTGTGCACGTGTTGGTCAGTGTAAAAACTCACTGAGGGTAATGTGAGTTAGGACCAGCACTCTGGTTTGTGTGAAATGAGTTGATTCTGATGTGTCTCTTTTTCTCTCTGTCTCTCTCTGTGTCTCCCTTCCTTGGTCCAGGGTTTGATTATAAGACTTGTAATGTGCTGGTGGCCCTGGAGGAGCAGTCTCCTGACATTGCACAGGGAGTTCATATTGACCGAATGGAAAGTGACATTGGAGCTGGAGACCAGGTCATCTCAGACACTAATACATCAAATACCCTCTTAACTTTGGCCTTCCCATTTGTATTCTGCTGACTTCCAGTTATGAATGACAGATCATGATCAAAGTCAGTCAAAAATGTTTTACATACACACAAACAGGCTTTTTAGTGGTATCTGCACGTATTACTGTTTGCAAATGAGGGTTTAATGATCTTAAATCCTCCAATAGAGTAAACGCTCTAATGATAGAATAACTTATTTCAATCAGCGTTTGTTTCTGCGGACAGGGTCTGATGTTTGGATATGCCACAGATGAGACAGAGGAGTGCATGCCCCTCACCATTGTCCTCGCCCACAAACTCAATGCTAAGATGGCTGAGCTGAGACGGAACGGGACAGTCCCCTGGCTGCGCCCTGACTCCAAGACACAGGTATGACAAGGACACACCTGCTGATCTCACTACCTGTCCATAATTCATAAAACATGTACATACATGCTGTATACTTCAAATGCTGTAAACCATAAAGAAATACCCAATTGGCAGGGGCACCTCAAATTATTATAGTGTTAAACATCCTTTGAGCAGAAGTGATCCATATGTTTACCCTGAGCACTCTGCTCACTAGTGCTACTGTACAACTTGATGATTGTAGCTTTGAGAATATACCTCCCAGCAGAGACCAGATCATACTGGTCTGTTTTTACCTCACTGCTGAGAGCAGCCTTTTCAATGACCCCTTTAACAGTCTCCACCCCCCACAGGGCCACGGAAAAGCCTTATGGGTCCCTTGAGCCCAATACAGATCACCCCCAAACCTGAAGCCCTTTCCAAAAGCTCACATGAGAAAGGGGTGGCTCTCTGTGGATGTGGCGATATCAACAGGCTGGTTGGGTCTCCTGCTGTTGAACTAGCAGCCAAAAAGAAGCGAGCCAAATGCCCATCTCTCTTAACCAGAGTGTGTTGCTTATAGTTGAAAATTGATCCTTTACATGTCTAAATACAGGCGTGATGAACTAATTCAGATAGAATGCAATGGAAAAGCCATCTGGGGTGGGACGGTTCACGGTGCAGTTTGTATCTTGGCTTTTAGGCCATGCTTTGGCCTGAATTATGGTACAGTATGTCATGAAAAAAGTTCTTTCTTTTTTAATTTAAATATAAAAGAACAAGTCATCTTAAAAATTTGGATAGCGCTTTTGCCAGTGTTCTGTAAATGTTGTGCAACATAGCAACAAAATGCCTTTGCATGCAGCTTATTATTTAAAAAGCAGTGTGTAGCTGCCTCATTGCAGCTGAAGAGTTTCAGTGCCTCTTAACTTAGAGGTTTTTGAGTCTCCCCTCCTCTGCCCTCTAGGTAACAGTTCATTACACCCAGGAGAACGGAGCCGTGATTCCCAAGCGGGTGCACACCGTGGTCATCTCGGTGCAGCACGATGACTTTGTGAGCCTGGAGGAGCAGAAGCAGATCTTGAGGGAGAAGGTCATCAAGGCTGTGGTTCCATCCAAGTACCTGGATGAGAACACCATCTACCACCTGCAGCCCAGCGGGCGCTTTGTGATTGGTGGACCCCAGGTAAAGCCCTTAAGGTGGCAAGTAGCCCAATGGGTATGATGACATTCAATCAGCATGCCAACAAGGCAGCACAGATGCTGCTTCGGACCCCCTGGTTACATTCTGTTTCAAATGGGAAGAAACTCCTTCTGTGTGCTCTAAATTCCTTGAAAATAATTCAGTCCGTGTTCATCCTCTTTCCAGGAAAAGGACAGCCCATGCTGTATTTGCTCCTTTAGTGGGCTTGTACTGTTCTAAACAATAAACTGAGTCCATACTGTAGCTGCATTTCACATTTAAAATCTACTATTCCTGGATAAGGGTTACACGTATCTTTCATGAATTTTGTGTGTTGTACAACTGTAAAACATAGTGTTGTTCTCTGGTAGGGCGATGCTGGTGTGACTGGCAGGAAGATCATTGTTGACACATATGGTGGGTGGGGTGCTCACGGTGGCGGGGCCTTCTCTGGGAAGGACTACACCAAGGTGGACCGCTCAGCTGCCTACGCCGCCCGCTGGGTGGCCAAGTCGCTGGTCAAAGCCAAACTGTGCAGGAGGGTGCTGGTGCAGGTGAGCTGGCTTTCCACCGAGGGAATATACAAGGCATGGCGGTGTCTTCTTTTAATTTGGTACAGATGTCTTTCCATGTTTTCATGCCTTGAAATCAATAATGAACTTTCTAACTGCTTGTTTAGCAGAAGCCTAATCCCAGCTCCCAACTCTAACAAAGGTCTGATCGCGGTCGATGGTGTAAATGGGTCTTGACTCTCTTCCTCCTAAGTCCCGGGTCATGACGAATGCTCTCCTGTCTCTCAGGTGGCGTATGCCATTGGAGTGGCCCATCCGCTCTCCATCTCCCTCTTCACTTACGGCTCATCTCAGAAGAATGAGAAGGAGCTGCTACAGATTGTCAACAAGAACTTTGATCTCAGACCTGGGGTCATTGTCAGGTGAGGATTGCACAGTTTGGTTATCACATACACAATTTGGTAGTTTGATAAATGTTGTTGGCACATTGTCAAATTCAGAATTATACCTTAACCTTTAGGTGTTTGCTCTTGTTATGTATCAAAACACAGCCATATGTTATGTTATATCTTGACCTAAGACCTTTATTGTTTTGATTATTTTACAGAGACTTGGACCTGAAGAGGCCAATCTACCAGAAGACAGCCTGCTACGGTCACTTCGGCAGGAAGGAGTTCCCCTGGGAGGTTCCCAAGAACCTCAACTTTTAGTGTATGTGTGTGTATCCGTTATGTGTGTGTGTGTGTGTGGCAGCATGTGTATTTGTGAATGTGATGAGAATCTGACTGGCTATAGCTACACGTGTGGCTATTTTGGTGTATGTGTATGTTAGTGTGTGGGTGCGTGTGTGCGTGCATGTGTGTGAGCGTCTGATAGCTGTCCTAAGATGAGGGCAGCTGTCACGGGACGTAGGCAGGGTGAGATGGGCACAGGGGTGAGGTGCGTGACTTAATAATCCCCTCAGAGCTACGAGTGAGCTGTTTAATATTTTATCACATGGAAACAGTTTGTAAACCTGTGTGTGGTTTAACACACTCACACACACACACACATTTTACTCTTCAGTGCAGCTTTTCCAAGTGGTTTGAAAAGTGTCTGTCATTACAATACACTGTCTTACCTATATTTTTATCTCAATCTGAAAAACTGACATGAAAAAGCTCTAGTTCTCATGTTTATCTCAAAGAGTTGCATTTGTACTGAAACATCTTTAATTTGCTGACGCTTGTAGACACTGTGGTTGGTTTGACACAGAATGGCTGCACGAGGGAGATGTGTAATGTTCATAGGAGGATGTATCTGCCCCGACCCAGTTTCAACTGTGTTCTAGCTCTGCGACTTCATGAACCTTTGTGTCATCCCTCTTTTTTTCTAGAAGCTGACCATCAGACTCTCTGTCAGTAGAGCTGGAGAATGATGTAAATATGATTTTTGACAAATAAAACATTTCAACAAGAAGGCATCATTACAGTTTTCTTACAAAGCTGTTTATATATATATTCACTCTGGATCATGGCAAACATGAAAATGAAGAAATTTTCCTTTTTTCCATTTTCTTTTTTTTTTTAGTTTGTTTTTAGTTTCTACATACATTAATGAACTTTATTTCTTGTAAAGATATTAATGTATATGATCAAATACAGCGTGATTCTCTCCTCTAGTTTGGTCCCATTAAAGCTGGAGGGTGTCACTTTCACTGAGAGCAATGATACAAATATCTTTTTTAGTGACTCCAAACGCAAAATATACAACTTATATAGCAATATGAGACATTTACTGGAGCAATACTGCCATACGCTGTTGCCCAAGAAGTTGACTAGAGTATGATGACATCAAAAACACCCTCCAACGGATCTGAAGTTGTTCATCACTAGACAACTTTTCAGCACATACTCAACTGTGTCCCACCATTTGGGTAACAGCATAAATCTTTTTACATGGTACTGCAGTTTCTACTCTTCATATGAAACAAATAAATCTTGGCAATAACAGTAACAAAAACAATAACAATCCCTCTATTGTAAGAGCTTTTGAATGACTTTCCATTACTTTTGAGGCAATGAGTGAAAGCTGATGATGTAACAGAACTTCCTGAGAAGAAACAATACGTGAGTTTGGTGTCTGAACTTCCAAACATGAAAACAAACACCACCACTGACCCTGTGACATTCTGCTACGCATGGAAAGACATCTAAGGCACTGTCAGGACACCGCATCTGATAAAAGGCAACTGCTGTCAACAATTCAGAGAGCGATTGTTGTCAAATGACAATTAAAGCAGAGATCAAAGATTGTGCATGTGTGTGTGTGTGTTTTTGCAATCACGTACTGGCGTTTGATTGTGTTCCAAAAGGCACTTGTGAGATGCAACTGTGCAATGTTCCGCAGTGTTTTTGCAGTGTGTATCCACTCTGGCTTGCATTTTTATGAAGCAGCACGTAATATTTATAGTGTCAGTCTTTGGTTGTTGCTGGGTCGAACAGCTTTGGCAGCATGGCTATGTGCAATAATGAGCACGCCGATACGCAGGATGCAGGCTCCAGGCTCCGTGGAGTCCATTTTAAAGTCAGGTTGGTCCTTGTTCCATCAATCGCCCTTTAGGCTCCATGTGAATAGTTGGCATGTGGCATGCTGCATTTAGGTTACAGCATGGAAAAATTCTCTGGTTGGTGGTGGCTGGGCCTTCCTGCCACCTCTGTCTTCTGGTCAGTGGTGGAGAAGCTGTGGATCCCCCCTCCCCGGGAGAGGACCATCAGCGTGTCCCCCGACATTCCTCCGAACTCGAACACAAACGTCCCGTAGAACAGCATGATGAGCATGCAGAAGATCCACTCAAAAATGGCGGAGGCGTGCTGCAAGGCAAAGCTCTCCTGGCAAAAGAAAACCCCACCTGGTAATCGCAGGTTAAGGAGAACAATAGCTGCACAGCTGGAGAGTGGAGTGAGCAAGGGTAGGTAAACACACACACCACCCAAACTCTTTCTCTCTCTCTCACACACACGCAGACACAAAGGGACGTAAGACTCTTTTTCCGCCAGCAGGGGGCCATGAAATTCATAATATAACCTACCAATGAACTAGAGAACCATGTATGTCACAGTGAGTGTGTGGACAGCTGAAGACTTTTCTCTCAGAGTCAAGATGATGCAACACACAACACACCCACCTACCTAAGTGCCACTTAAAAAAAAAAGCTTGGAATGATGCAAATGTCACTGTACAAACTCTAAGTGAGAATTCACAAAGCAAAAGCAGATATTTTATAAATTTCAGGCGGTGGTTCATACAATCCTATCACCAAACTGTCTCGCAAAAATGAAATAAACAAACTGCTATGTAGAGCCATAGCTGAATATGCTTCATACGGGCACAGATCACAGAATATATTATTTTCATCCATCTCAAACAATGCAACCCTGAGTCATCGTAGCGCTGCATTGTCCTGCACATTTTAACTCCAAATTCATAAATCGAGAGAGAAAAAAACCCTCGAGAAATCTTAGAAATGTGTCTTTACAGTATAGCAGGCTAACTGACAATTTCAGTGGAATTACCCCCCTGAACACAGCAACTCTTGAATATAGCAACGCCTGAATATTTATGTTTGCAGCGTGTTGGAAGGATACTGAGCACCAGGGCAATGAGTGCTAGAAGGGACATTCCCAGACGTAAATGTCCCATTTGGTATTCCTCCTGGGTCTTGGCCAGTCTGTAGGTCAGAGCCGACTGCAGACACACAAACAGCATACTGGTGGGGAAAGCCACCCCGGCTCCAATGTAGTGAAGGACTTTGGCATAATCCACCTAAACGGACAGAGACAGATACACACACAAATGAGACATACACAAACACACAACAATACACTTGTGATAGGATTATTTTGATAGATGATCTCTAACTGCAACTCTAAACCTGATAAACCCCAAAACTATGTGCCAAAAATGCCCTTTAGCTCCAAGTCTGACCCAAGTCAGATTTGTACCCTCAACCCAGCAAATAGCCCTCTTCCTAAAAGCTTCCCGAAAATGGCCCTTTACTACATGAGACAATCATATCTTGTGGTTTTCTCGTGGGAAGATTTGGACACCATAAAGTCAGTAAAAATACAGATTTCACACACACATACATACACACACACAAGGTCATGATGACCCTATGCCACCACTCAGGGTAATCATTGTTAAAATATCATCTAACAGAACATGGTGTTCAGGGCTCTCATCGGCTCAAACAGGACAGTGTGCACCAGGGAAAAAAAAACATGGGATGAAAATGAAACGTGGAAAACAGTAATGATACTAAATTATAAAGTAAAGGAAATCACTTCCGTCATTATCTCACACTAAATGAAACTGGGTAGTGTCAAGCTGAACTCAACAGCTAGCAGGTTTTATAATGAGGTAACCTGTTAGTGTGATGTATATCAGTGCATTTTATTCATTCCTTTAACTGTAACTTGCATCTTGTTAGACCTGTTGAGATCATAGAATGTTTTATCCCAATTTTAAAATAGCTATGGATGTGCAATAGTTTTTTCCAAATCAGTGCTAAATCTCAGCTATATAGAACAAAAGGATAGAGAGAGGGGACGTGCTCCTCTCCAACATTCACATCGCAAAATGTTACCATTTTCCAAACAATTCCTTTTGAGGACAGAGGCACAATGCAGAAAATACTAAGTGTGGCTGGCTTAAAGCAGCACATGCGTGCAACACACGTATAAATTTTCAAATGCAACAGCTGGTATGGGGATGACACATCCAGTGCATGGAGTCAAGTGAATGACAGAGGTGCACTGTGGGAGAGCCTCACACAGCTGTTGAGTCTCCATAATTACAGGGAGGCGACACAAAGAACAAATAAATGGACGCTCTGCTTGGTTTAAGCGTGTACTTTCTCTACGCAGAAAGTCCTTCTGATCCTTATATGAAGGAAACTGTGTGGCAGTATCATTGTATCATTTTAATAGGACAAATTACAGTAAACTGCTCTTGCATTACATCACCCTCTATTCACCATGATGGCGTTTCAATCCCTTCATCACATTAAAAGGACAAATTGAACAAAGAGGATCTTATCCGATCCTCTGTGATCAGATCCACTCTGTGCGCCAGGCGCGGGGATTCTTCCATGTGAGTCAGTAAGTAACTGATACATGAAAGGGATTGGTCTTACAGGTTTCATATTCCTTACACAGATGTGCAATTTTATCCATGTGAAGTGATACTGTGTATAATGAGAGAAAGTCAATCATAGGAACATATTGTTGCATGACATGCATATATGGCTCCACCTTTTAAACAATGAACTGTAGTGGGAAGCGTGAAGGAAATCCTAACATTTACCTGTCCTCCATTTCCCTGGTTTTACTGGGACAAATCTATCAGATCAATTTGAAGGCTAAAGTGCTCTCAGCTCAGCCATCCTATCCTATCCTTAGACACTTGGTGCATGCTGTATGGAGATGCACGTCTAAGGTGATAAGGTCTCCTTTTCCTGAAGTAATTATTTCACCATCTTATTCATGACTTCCAGAAAGGCTGCTTCAATATCAACACTCCAGCCCTGTGATGTAAACAGCGGCCCATGTGTGTGTGGCTCTTCATCTCATCAACAAAACAATCACTTGGCAGATGCATTGATGAGGCGTATTTATGTATATTACGAGCTGACGGACTGTTGCCATGTTTATTTCCAGGCAAACAGTGAGGTTCATTATGTAAGAGGGAGGCATGGAGGCCTCTTCCTACAGCACGGACAGGGAGGAGAGGCTGGCAGCCAATCAGGAGGCAGAGGGGAGAGGTGGACAGAGGTTGGTGCTGAGTTGACAGATCTGGGGGTGGAGTTTCCCTGGGGTGCTGAGTAGGGATCAGCTTCCTCACCTCTCAGTCCTTAACCGCCAGACAGACCCCCAGAGCTGAATGTCACTGTAGGCTAACCCATCCCGCCAAAAAAAAAAAAAAAAATAGTTGATGGGTTCCATGCCTCACCCAGGCACAGGCATGGGCCTCCCTACAGCCTTGACTCTGACATGCTCACGTGCAAATGCACATATAAGCCCATGTGCACGTGCATGTGCATGCATACATACATACAGGCAGACGCGGCTATATCTGCCCCTCAGGTGCTTGATAAATGAGTGCTATACCCAGACAGCTCACACAGGAACACACACACAGCTACATGCCCTAACAAATAAATGTCTCTGCATGTTTCAAATGGTGAACGCACAACATTCCAGACCAAAACCTATAGTTATGCCTTACATGTATTCACTGCTATAATACTATGACTTACATACAGGCTAAAAAACTCTATATATGCTTAAGTGCATGCTAATGTTAACTCTTTTATATGGCAGTGTATGTATGTTTATGTGTGTGCTTATGTATGTGTTTAGTTTTTGGTTCTGTGCATGCATCTGTATGTTTTTTTTGTGTGTTTGTTCATGTTTTTGGTTGTTACTTCATTATGTTCACAAGCTTGTACACTGATACATATCTGCTTTTACATTTACTTAAAGTCAAGTCTTTCAATCAAACATTTCTTGTCAAAACACACTGTGTGTGTCCTTGAAACTAAATACATTTGAATGCACTTCCTACCTCACGCGGCCTTTGAAAAGTCGTATTAAAGAATGTTTGGAAAGTTACATGTAATACTCCGCCCCCTTGTTCATGGCGTACTGGAAGAAGGAATGAGCCAAGATGGAATTACGCTCCTGGCAGCCTGTTGCAGCAGCTCCGGTGTCTCTTGTTTATTTTTTATTGCTGTATTTTATTTTTTTCTGTTTTACTGGTTTTATTGTCCAAGTGTGCACTATAAAGTCCCTAATAGTAACAACTACTTTTAAGCGTCTACTAACTGAAAAGCACTGCACCATTTATTCTTAGCAAAACAGAAGCAGGATTTGAGTGGCTGCTCGGCTAGCCTGACTAGTCAGACAGTTTTGGGTTTGTAGATGCTAAAAACATGTAAAATACAATGTTTTCAAGCCTCTCTACCTGCCACATAACACAGGCTTAACACACATCTGTGCTCACACTGACACAGAGTCATCACCCGGGGCAGCAGCAGTTCTCTCAGTACCTGGAGCGGTGTATATGTATGTGTGTAAATATCTATGTGCGTGCTTGTACCTGTCTATGTGCCTATGAATTTGCATGTATGCATGTGCACACATGTGCTGCAGCTCTGTCTCTATATCCACATCTGTCAGTATCCCAACAGCTGTTCACTATGTACACTCTGACCTGAAGGGAGATTAAAGAAAGTGGAAACCTTTCTTCCTTGTTGACATTTGTTGCCATTTTGTCTATTAGCCAGTTCAGATGTGTGTTTTTCTCTTATTATTTTGATTTCAATTGTTTATGTCTCTTTATCTCTCTTGAGGTGAAGCGTGCACAAACATCCTTATCTTTTTATGCTGCAGACAAAGAATGCTGGGTAAAAATGAGGCACTGCTCTGTAACGGCTGTCACAAATCGCCACACGAGGTGACACTCACACTGAGCTGTTTTTTAGAGCAGGTTGGGGAGGATGGTCAAGGACAAGATTCATCATGAGAGAGCGTCCTTAAACTGAATTTCTGTGGAGTGTACTGAGGGCAGGAACACAGACGCCCAGCCAGCAAGCCAAAACCCCTTGTTTTTAAGATCATGCTACCACAGAGAGACTGCCGGACAATTTCCAAACAGAACAGGACATCAAAAGAGATTTGCTTGGAAGGCCTACAAAGTGCTGAGAGCCTGCAGGGGGGAAGCCGATCAGAAATGCTAAGAAGCCACTCCATGGCAGACCATTATTCAACCAGAAGCATCTCATATAGGAGTTGATGGTTAATCCATTCATTAAGTCTTCAGTCACCATATGATTATTTTCATCTTTAGATTAGATTAGATGGCGTTTCAAAAGGACAATGCATTACCATGTAAAAAAAAACAAAAACAAATTATAGTGCTATTAATGTTAACTGTAACCATCACACCGTAATTCATGTTAAAGTTATTCGAAATTGTCTCTGCAGTCAAATTGGTTTTCATCATCCTGTCAAATGTGTTATTAAGTGATCAAATTACCAGAATAAATCTCAGTTTTGGCTGTGGCACATGTCGAGTTCACACAGCAACAGGCCTGGCACGGCGCGCTGCACAGGGAGGGAGGACTGTTTCTTCCACTCCGCAGTCTTACACTCAGTGAAGATGATTTAGTAGAGCAAATCTCTGACCTGCACCAGAGATCCGGGCCATTAGCTCAAGGTATCTGCCTGTTGGTGTTTATATTACACAGAGGCCAAAAAGACCCTCCGCTTTCAGTTGCCATGGTACCAACCCATAAAACTGAGCAAAGTGATACCACAAGAGCAAGCTCATAATGCTGCGCAACAGTCTGTGTGTAGGATGAGGATGGTACATCTTTACAGGGAATAAAGCAATTTTTTCACATCCTGCTAAATTCTAGCCAGAAGACCAAAATACAAAAAAACAGATTATTACTGAAACTTTTAAAAATGCTTTTTACAGGCGCATGTTACAGCTGCAACAATAACAAAAGCCCCCTGTACTGTTAGCTGACCACACCTGGGAGATCTCCAAGTCACCAGCCAAGATCAAACATCCACTGCAACTTCAACGAGACAATTGTGATTTACAATAGCCGGAGGTAGTGAAACTCATAGCAATATATATAGCAATCACTTTTTTGGGAATAAATATTGTACTGTTTTTATGTAACTTGGCTGTGTTTTCAGACTGGTTTTGCAAGGGGGAGGGGCGTTGTTTTCAAAACAATTTCACATGTGAGCAAAACTGTGTGGGATGAAGCTCTAATATTTTAATAGGTAGTTTAAGCTGGGGTTGTAAAAAATCCTGTAATCAGCTAATGTTTTGACATCGATGGACTACCAACACAATTTGCATTTATCATTGTATATTGTATTTACAAATGTAATTAAGCATTCTCATAAAAACCCTGATTGCTAGACTATCTCCATCATCATATAATACTAAATTGGCTGTAATAGTTAAAGCTAAGTTTTAGTATTAGACAATATCTACTTGTGTCAATATTCACATAGCCCAATAATCAGTTCTCAAAGTAAAATATTACCATAGAGCCTAAAGGAAGAATAGATTGCTATCATTTGTGCCACCGACTGACATTAAATAACTAAACCGAGAGGCAAAACTGCTGCAAGATTACTGCTGTGACATCAACTGCAAGCAACAGACCACTGGAAATACTGTCCTTGTAATGCTAAATGTTGCTCTTATGGTGTGTGGGAGTATGTACTGTGCATGTGAGTAAGCTGCCAATATGCCTCCAAATCAGTGGCACCAAGACCAGCTCCTGTATCTCTGCTGTGCTTGACTGTGATCAGACTGTGATTACCTGGAAGTTTCCCACCATGATGAGTCCTGCAGCACAGATCCAGCCTGTGGAGAGACCTGCCGTGTTGAGAACACAGTTCTGGTGCTTCTCTATTACGTGGGCATAGCGCAGCAGGCCAATCAGCATCACTGGAGGAGCAGATGAGGGAGGAGGATGAAGAGGAGGGAAAGACAGCGAAAGGGGGAGGAGGAGAGAGAGTGGATAAGATATTCCATCACATGGGTGGTCAACCACATCAGCCCAAGTTTGCTTTCTTCCAGGAACTGTGCCCGCACTCTGAACTGTACTTGAAATGTTTATGGCTTGGGCCTTTTCCCAGTTTCCCCTCTTGTTTAACACTTCCTGGTTTAAAGGCAATTTTTTGTTCCAAATAGAAGGAATTTCTCAAAAACAAGAATTGGGGTGATGTCTTGGGGAAAGCCTGTCATGTCCTGAAGCAAATACATTAGGTATTTCACTCCCTTTCACAAATTGTGGCGGTATTGCCCTTTAAATTTCAAGATGGAAAAGCAGATTGAGAGAACAGAGTGCGGGGCTGGGGCCAAAGGGAAGAGGGATGATGTCGCTGGGAACCTCTGTCTGAGCAGATTCCTAATGGCTGTTTACCAAACCGGTCCATCAAAGCCTCACAGCAGTTTCACAATGTTTCCAAAAGCAGCGCACTGCTCTCCCACAATTCACTCTGACGCTCATGCCGCTCACATCTGGCCTCCATCACACTGCCCACTGCCAAGGATGCATGTTTTGATGTTCATATTATCAGTGCAGGAATGAAAACCAGCTATCTTCTGATGAGCAAGTGTACATTGTGATAAGCCTCCCTGTTTTGCTACTGAGATTTCTTTGCGTTTCACTGGTTGCAGCGCAGCAAGAGACCTACTTTCTGGTCGGTGGGGTTCCGACTATTACCATTCTTCTCATCTCAGCTCACACCACACCTCGGAGTCAAACAAACTCCTCCACAAACATAAACTGAGTATTGTTTATGAGGGTGGAATAGAGGAGGGGAAAGCTTCTGATGTTGGTGAAGTTTCCGTTGGTGAAGTGTGTGTGCGTGCACGCCCCAACAGCGCAGCTTTTATTTCAAGACCTGAGGTGGAGTAAACGCAACCTTGTTCTTTACTCTTTGACACCTTGACCCTTGACCTTTACGGGTTAATGACAGAACTCCCAGGAGCTGATGACATCAATCACTGTCTCTGCCACATGGCTTTTGCTAATCCTGCTTGAAGTCAGTCAAAATCTTGTAGAATTTGACAGGTTGGCTTTCTGGGCGGTAGAAGGCAAAAGAAGTGTTTACCAAATTACTTCTCAACTACAAGTAATGAGATTATACACAGTAAGCAAAACAAAAACTGTTCTTTAATCAAGATGGAATCATACAATATTCTCAATGTATGACTCATTTTTACATAGTAATGTAAACATTCAATATTGATTTGTGAGAAAAATATCTAGAATACAAGAAGTCATTAAGACTGGCAACACGCTCAGTGGGTGTTAACAGCCAGTTGAAAGATAAACTGCACACAGAGAAAAAAAACCCCACAGCTCCAGAGAGACGGGTTAATGGCCTTGTTAAACACTCCCAAATTCCAGCGTTTTCTCAGAAAACCTATAAGAAACAGGTGTGCCCTGGTGAAACATACTGTACTGAACTCTGATGACCACCACCAAGATAAAGTCACTGAGAGTACAAATCCACTCTGTACACCTTGCAACACGAGGCACAGACCCCCTGACATAAGATTGGACTGTGGACCCTTTGTTTTGGCAGCACGCAAACAGACGATCAAACAGACGATCTACTTAGAAAAGTGTGATCGATACTGTGTCTGTTTTGTCCTTATCATTGTATTGCTTTTCCTCTTGTTTCCCATGATGGTGTTTTGATAGGAATTTTAAATGTCAGTGGTCTGCTGTGTTGGGATCAGCAGCACAACATTCATCATCCAACTCCAGTTACTTTTAAGCATGATGGCAATAAGTCATGAAGGAGTGCAGGCAAAAACAAACAAGGTTGGTCTTATTAAAATGAGGTTAGCATCCTGGTGTAAAACGCCCCAATAAGAGAGATAGACATCTATTCATATACACCAGGCCCTATATATTTAGTCACTGTGCATGATCACATAACCAGATCCCACTTGGAAATCTCTATCGACTTGACCAGTTACCATGCCATATATGGTAAATTCCTGGATTGTACATTCCTGGATTCCTGGCAGAGTTTTTACAAAGGAAATACAAAATGAATTCACATCCATCCTACCAGTGGGCAATGAACCATGGGTACACCGATTGATCGTAGTTTTGGCACAGTCCCCATCTCCTTAGAGAGGGTCCGCTCCATAGCAGTTGCCCTGCTGGCCAGAAGGCAGCTACCATGGGGTCATGGGAGGTACACAGAGGAGCACATTAAAATGCACTGTTCTGGGCATAGAATAAATTTACCCCACCAGTGGGTTCTGTGGAACAGAGACTTGGCCGGAGCCACTGCTACAGCTGGAAAAACAAGGCCTGAGTGTACAGAGCCCCATTCACCCAACAGCAGCAGATAGGAGAAGACATATGGGAGCGGGCAGAGAAATAACAGAGCTAACTGGGTCTCTGTACAGGTGGGACTACTTTCTAAAGTCCCTCTTTTTGTGTGCTGGCTTCAATCCTGCTGCGACTTGCTGCTGCTCCACCCCCAAGCTGGAAATATCTGGGAAATTTTGCAGTGCTGGTAAAGCACAGGTGCTTGCTAAGTGCTTTCTATCGATGACTTACATAATAAATGTGTGGTAAATCACAATATGACAAATCCCAGAAGCAGATAAATAAACATTCTTTTAAAATGTATGGTTACAAATGTATGTGTCATGCATCTGAAACCCTTCATATTTATAGATACTAAATATACGTCTTGATTGATACTTACCCATAAAGGAGCCAGTGCTGCATATGAGACTGAAGAAGCAACTTTCAGGTGGCAGGGTCCCACACTTACTATAATGGAAACAGAGAGGTGGGACTAGTTAATATGGGGGCTCCTTGAAACTCTACTTGGCTTGGACTGATATGATAACTGGATAATTATTAAATTGTGGGCTCTGCAGCTTGTGGCCTACCTGCATAACACTGATAGAGAGCAAAACACTAATAAAGACCATAGGTGTTATGATTAATGTGCATGTACATAAAAATGTAATAAGATATCCCTACCAAGAAAACACTGAAACATCCAGACAGCAACATAAACCTCCCTAAATAAAATAGCTTTTCCAATGGGACATCCAGCCTTGCTCTGTTCTTTTTGCATCCACAAAAAGTGTTGGGCTTTGACCCTGAATAATTGCTGGAAAAATTATTGGCCGCTAGATGGCTTCCATCAGAGAGCAATGAGTCATCAAAAGTTTGACTGTTTTAATGTAGTCAATGAGGAATACTACAGGCAGTTACAATGGTGAATGAGGTAGAAGTTTCTGAAATAAAACACAGAGGGGTATAACATAAATATAACAGCTCTTAAAATACCACATAATCAATAAATAAACTATTAATCACAAATAATTCAATAAATGAATGACTGAAATGAAATACAATCTAAATGTGCATTAGAGGTCCCACACTGTGTACACATAAAAAAGTAGACAACCCACTCTACCTCTTGAGCTTAAGTTACCCCTGTTAAGTGTTCTACTGTCTTATAGTGTCAAATATTTTCACTAACTTCCAAAAACTCCATACTACAAGTCTAGTGCTAAATTAGTCTTGTGCTAAACCCTAACCCAAAGAACAAAAGGAAGCTAGCTTGCGAATCGTCTAGGTAAATCCAAAGTTTAGAGGCATTTCACACAGAATACTGACAAAAGCAGTAAAGCAGATCTTGCGTACCATGAGAGACGATGATGCGCGAGTATCTAAAAAGGAGGCACGTTGTGTAAATGACGTTATCTACATAGCTTTAACTATACGCTATACACAAAGCAAACTGCTCAGTCTCTGTATAAATGTGAGGAATTCACAACAAAAAGCATTTCTTGTTTACATTCTGCGACTCAGTGTGGTGATGTTTCAAAGAAGGATCCAGTATGCACAACAAAAGCCCCTCTTCCTGTCGAGGTGGAGAGGCCTCGCCCCCCCTCCACTGAGCTCTGCAGTTGGACAAGAGTGGGCTTATCTCTCATGTGTAATACACACTCTGCACAGCGGCAGCTCACCAACTGTGCTGACACTGAGATCTGGCTCGAGAGGCTTTCACAGGTGATTCTTAGCACTGTTTAAAGCTAAACGAGGTTCCAGAGGAATTCAGTGAGCACTAGGAAAGTCTTCAATGACAGAAAACCACATTAAACTACCATATACTTTTCTTTACATGTGACATCTGACTGTATGAACGCCACAACATTCATTGTATTGCTTCTTGGGTGTATTCTTTTGATAATGATGATTTAAAGCTTTTGGGCACCCACTGACTTTCATGCAAATAAAAATGATGAAGAACAAATGTGGGCTTGGTATTGGTTAAGAAAAAGCAGCTGTTGCTACTTTCATGTCTTATAATTCACATCTTTGCCAGGAATCTCACCAGTCCAGGTATGAGTTTTTCAACACAGACCCAGGCACGGCACTAGGTGCACTGAAATATTGTTGTACTGTTTTCTGTGAGTGAGTGTCCAACATGGGAATAGAGAACTTAAAAAAAAAAAAAAGGAACAGACAAAAATGTAACTAGACAGAAGAAACCCAAAGAGTCAGCTAAGCAAGTTGCTGCTCTCGTTGTTGATGATCTATGGTCACATCGCGTGTTGTGTTCTGTTTAAATGACATTACTGTGAGAACGAAAACACTGCTGTGACTACTGTGTGGCCTAACAAAGCTTCACGGGCTGACATGCCACTCCAATAATCAATTAAAACTTAGAGGTAGCATAAAAAATTGAGATGGACACAAACCTAATGAGTGGTACGTTATCCAGGGTGCAGCACAACACAGGACCCGTCTGAAACGGAAGCTGCTCCTCACATGACTCGTTATAAAGCCTGCAAACACACAGACATGCACAAATGTTTGCACCAACACTGACATTCCCACAAAAGGTTGAAGCTCCAAGGGATATTAACTTTAAAACAGATTACAGTCTCAAATATTCAAACTCACACTCTTTAAAACGTGATTCATGGGGAAAGCTGGTACCTGTGACGCAATGCAAGCTCAAAGGCGTATCAAGTTCATGAAATCATCCCTGTTTGATGTCAAACGTTTACCAACTAAGAGCCCCCTCGTAACTCTCATACAACTAAAGCAAGAAAACTCTGTTAATGGGTGAGCATCAGGTCTCACATCTGAGACCTCATTGTTTATACTTTACGCAAATGACAGTAGAAAATTAACTTGAAATATTTCTAGGCGAAAGGCTTCGTGAACATTGCAGTTTTGATGCGTCAGTGTGCATGCTGTTTTAATGAAAAAATGTAAGATTGAGTACAGACCCCCCCACACACACACAATCAGTTGGCAGGTGGGAGGCGTACAGTTATGTACTGTATTTGAAGACACATCAATTAATCAAAAAAAAAAAAAAAAGACATTTATAATATGGTGTTATCTGCAGTGGAAAATAAATTCCTGTCAGTTATCACTGTACTAAAGGAAAAATATGTTGCCTGGTTCTTCCAGAAAGGTATAAAGATGACAAGAAAGGCACTGTCTCGTCTTATTGAACTTGATGAATAAACATTATGGGAGCACTGCTATGACTTGGTGTGCGAATATAACCTTCCAAATTCAGAGCCGTTTTAATGCTGATGCCTGCTTTGGAAATGGAGCAGGGATGGTAAGTAAGTCTGAAACTGGACCAAGAATCCAAAGTCTCCAGATGCCCTCTGATAAGATTTTTCTGGCACAGTTTTTCAAAATAACTTGTCTAAGGAGGCTCCTTGAAAGCACGACATATCCACACAAATCTATTATAAATGGGCTTGGCCTGCTTATTTGTTGTCTGTACCAGGTTGTTCTGTTGATAGGAAGAGACACGTATTAATGGGACAGGCAGGTGATTTTAATCCCTGTTTGCCTTCCACATACCACAGAAGTCACTGCATTCCCTCAGACAGGGAATCCAGCTGCAGCCCAGTGCAGAAGTTGCTATTCCTGCTTCCATTTCTTCCATTTGCACCACTTTGTTTGCATTCCTTGCCCTTTGCTAAAACTTCAGTTTACAGGATACAAAATTCCTTATTCCCCCGACTACCCCCATATCCACCCCCCTACCCAGCCCCCGCCCACGCAGTCGTCCTCTCTTCCTCTTAAACTTTTTCCTTTCATGTCAACATGTGCTTTCCCCCCCTCCATACCTCCCTCTCCCCCCGTGGCACTTTGTTTTCTTAATACCTACTCCCCATCCTCGTCTCTCCATCTCGTGCCTCACTGTTTGAATTAGTGCTGGGAGACTGCCCACCAAGAGGGGAGTGGGGCCTTGCTGACGCAGACTATTCCCTCCTGTGAAACAAGCCTGGTATAAATGGCCCTCTCCTGAATCAATGTTAGATAAACATACCAGTCGAAAAAGTCGGGTTTTTCCGCCATTTTACTGTTTTCTCAGTGGGTATCTGGATGGAGATGAGTAATCATGCATTTATTTCATTCAATTAGAGAGTTTCTGAGCTTGCGTAACATCTGCAAGAGTTGAAGATGGAACAAAATGAGGAATTAATTCACTGTCCTGGCCAGCTGCTGGGTTCCTACTGAAAGAGATGCAAATTTCATGGCTTCTTTCAGGTTTGAGCTAATCCATCCAATCCAGTATGTTGAATTTACCCAAGCGCAGTTTCAATAGTGAGCAGTGTAGAAGGATTTAAAAGGGAATATAACTTCAGTTGTTATAAGAGAGACACTTATCCTTGTGATGAATCTAAAATGTTGAGTGTTCAGCTCCTTTAACAATAAAAAGGCAACTTGGGGAGACCAAAGGGGGATTCTCAGAGGGTACGGGGGCATTCTCAATTGAAGGCTAGTTATTACAGCAGGGCAAGTTTATAAATCATACTGTGAAAAGAGGGTCTGCTATTAATTACCAAAAAAAACCAAAAAAAAAAAAAACAAAGAGAAAAGAAAACACTCAGCTGCACATCTTAATGGCATAATTTATTTGTCTTGCTTCTGGGAGAAGGTTGTTTGCTTTTCTGAATTAACTATCTTTGAGCAGAGGAGCAATATTGTGTGAAATGTTGTTTGTGTTACTCTCTAAACACACAGATCACAATGTTACATAACAATACGAATGGTGACGTGATAATGGAGTGTGTGGAGTACTGTACCAGTTATTCACAGGGCAGACATGCTGGTTGTACAGGGCCATTGCGTATCTGTAAAGTTGATAAGAGAGAATCCTTGATAAAACAACTGGACAGTCACTTGAACAACAAGATAAAAGAGAAACATACTGTCAGTTTGATCAGTCTAAGTTTGATCAGGTCTGAACATTGCACAAAATAGTTAGACTGACTAAAGTTGGATTGTTGGAGTGTTTGACAATTTGTGGTATTCACGCTTTATCATCCTTTAACTTCCAAAATACATGTCGCATGAATTTCAAAACTGTTGCTTCTACAGACTCCAAACATCTCATGTACGTCATGAATAACAAGAGACTCTGCTGGCGGCGTCTGCTGGCTTTATTTTAACCTGCAGTCTGACGCCAGAGGAGCTTCCTCTGTCCCTGGAGGCTAAATCTGTCAGCCACACACTAACCATCTCTGCAAACATGCAGCCTGGCCACAACCTGAAGACACTTCACTGTGCGCGTGATTACACATGAAATTACACTTTAGGCATTTGGCCGACAGTCTTTTCTTACAAAGACAGAACAGGTTGTGGTTCAAGCAAGAAACAGCAGTTCCTGGAATCAAACCTGTGAGACTTTGATTAATGGACAGTCGTTCTAATCACTAAGAGGTCCTGCCGGCCCTTGTCAGCAAAATATTATCTGAGGATTAAATACACCGAGTGAAAAGATACCAGAGTTTCAGCGACATGAGAGCTAATGCATTTTATATAATGACGTCTTTCAAAAAGTCTGAGACATACAGCACTGCTGCACTGTGTGAAGAATATGGCTTTTGCAGCCTGACAAGATCCGCATCAAAACAAGTCACCAACAAGTTAACACACAAAAGAGGAAAATTAGACATGTGACAGTCAGAGAGCCTCTATTGATTCTTGATGCTGATAACAGGGCAACACTTAGGTCACACCGATCGATTTGCCCTCACTGAAACAGAGATGGTGTTTGAACGTCCAGATTAAGGTGCAGATACACCAGAAATACCATCACTGTGGTGGGATGAATCATAGCACTCAGATTCAAGGTAAAATGTAACTGTTGAACAATTCTCCAGTGTTTGAGAGACATGATGTGCTGTAAATCTGTAACTTAGCTGCAGTCCTTTAAAGACGTCACAGTGTCTGAGGTAAAAAGTTGCTCTTGTAGTGCTTTGGTTAACATGTTAAACAGACTCTCATTTCCACAGCCACTTTGCGTTTAGTATGTTTTTTCCAATAAAAACTTAACAAGGTGGTCAAGCGATATGATTTACGGATGTGTCTCTGAGTTATGTAACTACAGAATTTAATTTTATGGTCTACTGGTAAAAAAGTGACACACAGCAATCTCACGCCCATTTTCTACAGCTATTTCCCCTCAGTCTTTTCCATATAAACCTCACAAGGTGGCCAAGCTAAATAGTCTATGTCTCTCGGTCATACAATGATATAACAGTATTCAAAAGCATGCAAAGGCACAAGCAGACAGGTGCTATGTGTCTGTGGAACAAGAGGTCTGGACAAGCAGAGAGCCAGTGTGAGGGGATCACAGACTGTCTCAGACAGGGAAAGCTTTTGAGACCTGGTGTGAAAAATTCTATCGCCCACTTTCTAAAGGTGCAAAAGGTTTCTAAGTGCTGAAAGGTACAGAGGGGACAGTGTCAATTCATTCATAGAGTGGACAAAGTGAGATAGAGAGAGAGGAAAAACAAGTGGGTGAGAGAGGGAGTGAGAAATGAAGAGGAACAGACAGTGAGGGTGGAGGGAGAAAGCAACAGAGAAAGAAACAGATAAAAGGAAATGGACAGAAACAGACAAGAGACAAACAAAAAGACTAATGAATAAAGAAATGCGCTGAAAAGTTTACAATAGAGAGCAAAAGTATACCTGAAGATTTTAGTAAATTAAAAGGTAAACCTCTAAAACCAAGTCTTTTTGAGATTGAGGAAAACTCTTGATATGCATCTCAACAGGAGAAGCAGCCCCATGAATGAACCCAGATCTACAGTGAAGTGGCTGCGGGCAAGTGTGCGGCCTGTGAACCCTGGGTTTATGTAGGGATTTAGCACAGTGTATATAGGCTCCCACTCTCTTTAACAATGACTTCTGCAAAGCAAACATTTGGCCCCAAATTTGTGGTCTGTAGTGCTTCTGTGAAATTCCCTGCGTGTTAATTACCAGGGCCAACAAAGTGGGAAGACAATTATTAGACCTCCCTTGGGAAGTCGATTGAAGTGAATATTAATGTATGAATGAAATTATTTTTACTACAACTACTGCTATTGGAGAAGTTATAGGAAAGATTAGTGAGTTTGTGCAAGAGGGGAGGAAATGCAAACCCACGACACAGTGTAACCTCAGGCACGAGGCCACCACAAGCCAATAGATCGTATCAGAGACTGAGTTTTCTGAGCTCGAGGGGGGGAGAGGGATAGCTCGCTATAGCGCGATGTAAACACTTTCTCACTCAGCACCTTTCCAGGTGAGCAGGGGGCATTGTCTCTTATCTCCGGTGAGACAACCCGATGAGAGATCCAAACACGCATTATCTCCTGCATGGTCTGTGCTGATCCAAGATTTGGGAGAGAGCAATCTTGAACCAACACATCCCAGGTGCTCTCAGCTGTTAGATACAGGTAAACTTTGTCCTGCAATGCTCCAAAACCAGAACGCTTTCAGAGTGTATGATCCAAGCCTGTCTGTCCAACGCACTTTTGAACAACTTTCCTAAAGAAAAGCTTTTTAAAAATGAATGCCTAACTTTCAAAAATGGTTTACACTACAGCACATGCATTTCCCTGCTGGCCTGATTTGCTCATAGCCGTCCCTTCCTCTGTCTCTCATGTCTTCCTCATTGTTCAAATAAGGAATAAATGTATTTAAAGCCTCGTGGCTTCTCTGGCAGTAAGTTAAAGACAAGTAAAGTTAAGTTAGGTGTTGTTTTCTCTGTTGCTGACAATCTGGGAAATGAAAAAATTACATAAAATGACAACTGGGACAACTCCCATCTCTCTCTGTCCTGCTTTCTGTGACTCTTCTCTTCCATGTCCTGTATTATTCATGTTGACATATCTTATTACCACCCTTTCATTTTATGTATAAGCTTTTTAAGCGATGTCAAACATAACCTAATAGGCTGCGTGTCACATTTACTGATTACATTTAACACAGAGAGTTTCAATAGATGCCATTTAGGATTTCCCTACGATGACAATAAAGCCAGACCGGCCACCTGTTGACTCCTACTGGCAAACTGACAGATGCTTAATAGCATTCACCAGAGGAGCCCCATTGGCTCATTTCCCACATAAAAGCAGCCTTTATTATTGCATGTTGTTGTAATGTAAAGAGCTACAGATGTAATTGCTGTCTGTGGACAAGTGACAGAGCAAGAAAAAAAGGGACAGATGAGAGCCAGGAGGAATTTAAAGTTTGAGTGTGCTATACTCCTGCACAGCCGCAGAAAAAAACAGCATTCCTTTGCTCGTTCTCCCCAAAAAAGGAAAAGGCTTTATATTCATGAACTTTGTACAGCCAGTTGCATCCATCAATGTCACTGGGAGGGTAATAGGTACCCTGCCTAACCAGGGTAATGTATAGGCAACTGCACTGTGGAGCTGTAACACTGTTCTGTGCAGTCTGTCTATAAATGTTAGACAAACTTCTGCAAGAGGATCCAATAAGACAGCATTAATAAGCCTTTTTTCATCTCTTGGAGGTACTTACACAACCCATATTCCAGTGATGGTGAAGACAGGTAAACTGGCGGGAAGGATCATCCACAAGGACATGTTGACCACCTGTAGCTCTCCAGGCCACTACAAACAACAACACAACATTTTCCCACCTTTACAAAGCTCTCCGGGACTAATTCCAGTCATAAAGTCCAGTGTAAAGAATCACTTTAAACGCACATGACCTTGTCTTAGTGAATTTGTTGCATGGACACACTACATTTACAATGGTTACTCTGACCAAAAAGGGATAAAAAAATATATATATATACTGTACACACATCACAGCAAAACAAGGCCTAAACTGAGTATAATAGGAATAGGTTATTAATATGAACAGACTGCACCTATCACTCAGTAAACTGTACACTGTTTTCAATAGACCAATAATGTTCAGAGCTTGTATAATACTCTATCAATTTAAAATGATAAACATCTTATTACATAACTTTTTCCTCACAAAAACGTGATGATCCATCAATTCCTCATATGAATTCTTGTTGTTTCTTATTCTCTCTAAGAGAATACAGTAGTAATGTTTTGCTAAAATAAATCGATCAGGATGGCTATTCATAATTTCCGGTGTTTCATATGAAATCAAAAGTTTCTTGAATAGAGTAAAATCATGATCAGCCTTCATCATACTTGCAAAAGCACTTTTTATTCCTGTAACATTTAGGTAGAGACTCAGTGTGAGTCTGTGGTACTTACTAGTGATTTCAGATTAGTAGTGTGGTATTTATGGTATTACTATTGTATTACTAGCCTACAGGGTTTTCTGCGGCATCACTTTTGACTTGTTGCCAGCTGCGCTTTGTTTATTTACTTTTATTGTGATATGATGTGTTTTAAATGGATTGTAACAGCAGTATTACTGGGCTATGGGTATTTCTCGTTAGTTAACGCTACACAGTTAGGTACAGCAAGAGGAAACTTTCATCATACCTGTTGCTTGTGAAATGAAAATCCTCAAGGTCTCCGTCTCATTTCAGCTCCTCCAAACCCGGGAAAAAAGTTGCTGCAAATCCAGGCTCCTCCACCAGCACAACCGCAAATGCTCTCATTGTAAACGGGGCCCAGTCTGGAGCTCTCACACGGGGTGAAATAGAGATGGTTCCCGCTTTTCTCTCATCACCGGCTCTACTTTTTTCATCTGCAGCCTGTTTATTATGATCCGAGCGACGTGGAGAGATCCAGCTGTAGCGCGTAACTCCTCCCAGTCGACTCGATGCTTTTTTTCCTCCCCTTGTCTCCCTCAGATTGTTGTTGTCCGACAGCAGACTGACTCATCTGGTAGATCCACTGCCATTTCACCAAGACCAGGCCAGGTCACATTTTTACTAGTGTCAGGGAGTTTGTTTTTAACTCTACTGTTAACGTAATGGCAAATTGGTGAAGTGTGGTATGTGCGCGTTTTGCTGCACAATGAAAAACTTGTGCGCACTATGAAAAAGTGTGTTTCTCTGCTTTAACTCTGAGAGGTCCAGGCACTGTGACTTAACTGTTTTGGACAGGCTGGAGATAGATTGTGGTTGCAATGTTTTTTTCAAGCGGGAAGCACGTTTTGTTCTGTTTCCTTCGTGAAAACAGATTTCACAACCGAATCCCTAACAAGAAAAAAAAAAAAAAACACGAGCTGGTAGTTGGTGACTCTGAGGGATTAAGTTTCTTTTTTCCCCCTCAATGAACAGAGAGCGTTTTGCAAGAAAAACAAGTCGGCTCCCGCTTCAGAGATGGGAAGTCGTACACATGAAGAGCATTCAAGCGGTTTTGTGGTAAATTAAAGTGGACCCATGAAGACAGAGGATATCTGTTGTTAGAGAAGAAACTGTAGGCTACACAGAACTGGGCCTCAGAGGACATTTGTACCAGACATGCGGTTAGCCAAGTATAGTATGCACAATGTGTACGCCTAAAAGTTCGACTAAAAACATACATAAAACACACCCAGGTACATATTTGCTTATTTATTAGGAGGAATAGACTGTCAAATGGCATACACTAAAATACAACACTGCTACAACTAACATACACCCTTCATATTTTGAGAAAAATTTGAAAATGACGACATGAGCGCACATGAAAGACGCAAAATAGCTTCAGTGGGAAAGGGTAAACAAAACCGGGAAAGTCATAAATTACCTCAGATGCTGAAATGTGTCCCTCAATAAGGGGGCTGTTTCACCAGCTAAAAGCAAAAGTGAAACTTTTTGGCTAAATTAATGAAAACAACCGTTTGATGCGCGGTATTTTCTGCTCTATATCCTGCTGCTGTTTAGCCATGCAGCGCCTGATCCCAAAAGGCCTAAAAAGACACCAGAAAGCTTTTGTTACATGGTTTATTTACCGAGCAAAAGCAGATGAGGACGCACTATGTTGTATTTATTTTTTCCTAGCATACAAGGACCTCATGACCAAGAAAAAACTCACACTTTTCTCAGTCGTGGTTATCACTTTAAGTTACCTTTTCCACATACTGTATTTATTAATTAGTTTTAAGTCCTGTATTTTCAGCAGCACCTGAAGGCAGCAAGAGTGGGCTCACGTGGCACCTCGTGTGCATCCTGGTCCAGGCTCCTACAGCTGCATTCAATTAAGTGTGTTTAGATTGGAAATAAATGGCGCCTCTCCAGCTAGTTCACAGAATCACCGAGGCTGCAGCAGGCCAGTACATCTGGCCATGCCAGGGAAAGAAAGCTCTGGAATCTGGTCGGATGTCTGCCACAAGAGGGCAGTCACACCTCAAATATGATGCCACACTGAACCTGTGCTCATCATGGGAAATAATGCTTCAGTGGTGCTAAAGAATCAGCTTTTCTGGTAATGCAGACCTTTTATTACTTTAACTCTGCTAAAAAAAAAAAAAAAAAAATCTGTGCTTCTCTTAATATTGTTTATTTGGATTATTTAATTATTATTTGACTGGTTGTTGGTTATTTAATTGGTTTGTTTCTATATCAGTAAATTAAGTCTAGCCCACTTATTTATTTATTTTTCTTTGTCTTGCACACTTGTTTTGAATAGCTTGTTCATCCCCAAGCTGTTATTTAAGCTCTATCTAATTTGCACTGTTAATCATCATCATCATCATCATCTTCATTCATTCATGATTGTGCTGCTGCATTTCTTTCAACACTCGGGCTGTCAATATAACAACTTTTGTAACTCAGCCAACAATACTTGGCACGCTCAAAGTGTTTGCAGTGCAGTCTCTCGATGGCTTGTAGTGAATACCAACATGACAGAAATATACAAGCAGAAATGTCAAGGGGTTTTGCAGTAAAAACAAGCAAACAAAAAGTTAGTTTACAATTAAGCCTATTTCTTGTCCTATTTCTGGGATCATGTGCAAGATGAGACTCTGTGACCCAAGACCCAGTCAGACAAATTGCAGGCTACTGGAATAATCAGTGTTCCTGGGCGTTAAAACCTTTGTGTTCGGCCGTGGGACACAGGTTTGAGGTATGAGCCAAGAAAACACTATGTTGACTACAGATTAAAATCTGTGTGTCATCAGTTTTCATTATGTAACTTTGGGGGGCCATTAGGCAATTTGTACCACCTTGACCTTGGTCAGACACTGTTCTTATGTCATCAGCAGTGATTAATATAATAATGTGTTTAGTCAAATTACGTGTCTTTTTAGTTATTATTGTCTTTCTAAAGACTGAAATGTCTGCAGGGAAATGGGAATGTTGGTGGGGGGAGTGGGGGGTTACTGCATGTTTTCTGGGTTTGGAGAAGGACAAGCCATTTTATTCATCCACGAGTTATTTGAGTTAGGAGAATTGTCAATGAAAAAATACAAAAACATGAACACCTTTATATTTCCCATAGAAGGTTGACCAAACTTTAAAATACAGTGCCATTATATATCCAATTATGACTCATTGTAGACATAATCCAGCAATTGTTGCTGATCTTTCATGGGATGTGGTGCATTCCTTGTTTCAGAACTCCCTTTCAGCTCCTCAGTGTGTGTGTGTGTGTGTGTGTGTATGTGTCCTCTCTGTCCCTTCTTGTCACCGCCCACAGCTACAAGACTAATGTGCTGAGCAGGCAGTGCTTTGTCTGGCAGGCCTGTGTCCTCTATCAACCTGCAATCTCCCAGCAAACCCATATCTCACCCCGTACGTTTACAGGACAGGCGACGTGATGAAACATTAGCGGAAGTGAGCAGACAACGGTGTGGCCTGGCACAAAACTGGAAGGGCCTCCTGGGACCCTGTCTGGTCAGGAATGGGGTCTCCTCTCCCTGTGGTCCTTCTCAAGATCGGTTACATTTTTTTCCCCAGCCCAGCCTTTTTTTTTTTTTTTTTTTTCTGGAGTTTTTTCTTGCCTGCTATGAGGATTAAGTCAGGGGGGTTTATCTTGTTTGATGTAAACATGGGAATGTAAAGCCCTTTACAACTGACTAAACTTGAACTTATGGGGTTTTCACCATTGTCACTTAAGACAAATTCTTCTACTTTAAATTGTACTTAGGGATCAAGTGCAGTGTATTGGTGAAATGTATTCATGAATCCATAGTTGCTATCAAACATTCACAAAACAGATATATTAACTTATATATATTAACTTAATTAAAATAAGTTGGCATGGGGTTACTCTCCATCTAACCTCTATGTGGACGGCACCAAGTTGTACATTTAAAATTAAAATACAGCCAAACTCTAAGGCCAATATGAGAGCAAAGTATTATTTAAAAACTCGTAAAGATGAAACAGTGTGGGACATTTTAAAACCAGAATGGATTTATTCTGACAACACTGGAACACAGAAACATCAAAGCCCTTCTTTTTTGATTTATCTTTCCTTCCATTGCAGTCGACAGCAGGATCCACAGGGGTGTACTCAGCATGTGGTCTGACATTTCACATCGGTAAACATAATGCACAAACCAACACAAGTGTGCTCACATTTACCTACATAAAGAAAATAGCAGAAGCATTGTTTTGGCACATGTGACTCGTAATTGTTTCAAGTTTAACAGCGCACAGCATGTAGACCTGCCATCTCTCAAATCATGACAGTGGTCTTTAGTGTTAGTGGTATACATCAACATTTTTGAGGGTTTTCAATATGCCGTCTTTTAAATATGCCAAAGGACGTTTCGGTCTTTACAACTTCATCAGGTAAGCTTAAAAGATTAATATCTGGTGCCATTGCAAAACTATTTAAAAGCATTCCTCTCCCCTAAAAAGGGCTATTCTGTAGTGGCAATATAGTGACCCTATAATTTTAGTAGTTATAAAGTAACTGACAGGTTAAATGATGGAGATACAAATCAATGTGCTGTAGTAGCCACTTTAAGGGCCCACTGGAAATTCAGTGGTGGTAGAAATCAAAGAGTTCTTGTAGTTAGACCTGGAGAATTGACATCTACTGCTTCAACAAGAGTGCTCTCACTTGCAGAAACAAGGGAAGTCTGAGAGACAGATTTACAGATTTTGTTAGCCGGAAGCTTCTCATCACAAGGTCCTAAACAACCTCAAGAGACTAAAACTCATTGACTCAAATACAGTAATGTACACACACTCACACGTCTGTGGCTATGAGAGGACGGTACGGTAGCACAGTGAGCTGCAGCTCCGTCATAACATACACAAACCAAGAAGCTGCCAGCCGAGGACTGAACATACATTAATAGTGTTTAGACAAGATGCATGAATAAAAACAAACGTCTATGTCAAAATGTATTACTACTGAAAGCCCCAATCAGTGTAAACACACACAAAATAATGTGTGTGAATACAATTTTTTCCAAAGTCCATTGTATTTACTACAAAGTACTTGCTATAAATTGACGTTTGTGAAACCTTTTTCTAATGAAGCGTCTTCCAAAGGCATTTTAAATCTATACTATGTAAGAGCATGTACATAAATAAGGAATGTGTAAACTAAACATGCACAGTGACATTTTACCTAACCTTATCTTTCACTGAAAGTTAGGTAAAAATGTGCACAGGGGCATATTTCATGGGATATAGGAAAAGAGGATTGTATGAAATTATGCTACACATACCACAAAGTTCATTAACTATAGATCATCAGCACGTGGAATACCGATATCACAGGCTATTTGCATAAGGCAGACTTTAACCTTACAATTACCCATAATTACTTTCCACTTGAGGCAAAAATGGTGCCAAGGTCAGTGTGTCAGCAGACATAAAGAATGTGTAAATGCATTAAAATACTAAAATGCATTTGGACGGAAAAAAGGAACAAAATGAACCAAACAAAACAAAGACAACTCTGCACAATTTAAGACAAACAGACCCTTGTAGTCTTACATTTACCGGGTACACTTGAGAACTGCTGGAGACTATTACATATTATGAAAATAAATAGATTCTTAAGATATTATTTACAATGGACACATTGCTCAGTCCATTAAGTGCGCTCCTCTCCTATCTTTCCCTTCTATCTCCGTTCTTAGCAGCTGTTTGAGTGTAGCATATATAAATTATCTCAGCAGCCCTTTCCCTGTTTAAGCAAATATTTTCAGAGACAACACTTCTGGGAATGTCCTGCATTTTAATGTAAAGCGTTCTTCCTACATATTACTGAATTTCAAGCCTTTTTACTTCCTGTGTTCTACTGTGTGACTTGTGCAATATAAATGATATTATGTTGTAGCAATAACCATATCACCTCATTCATGTCATGGGGATCATTGTCAGGCTGGGTGTATCCAAATATCTTGTATTACGGCACATTAAGAGAGGACGGAGTTCCATATCATTATGACAAAAAGGGCAGAAGTTGCTTACAAGTAGTAAAGGACGGCTTTGATTTGACTGAAGGTGACATGGTGATGGGATTACGTTCAGTGTCTTCTACTGAGGTGACAACAGAAAAATGTGCTCATTGCATAAACACGATTTCACAACAGAAAAAGGGACAAGGGACCAAGGAGTTCATCGTTCCTGGCTTTCTATGTGCACGTCTCACGCTATGCTTTCCTCCTGCAAAACAAGTGACGGCTGTCAATTTAAAAATGTGTCTGTCATAGTGAATTCCTTGCGTTACTCAGAGATTGTATCATTTCTTGAGGTGTACTTGCTGCTGAGTGCAACAGCACACATGCCAAAGACCGTAACTGCATTGGGAAAGTTAAGTCTGAAGTCTCTAACAATCACAACACAGTATGTACTTATTATTTTTAACACCTAAACATGTCTGATCTTACAGTAGCCCGACAGATTAAAAATGAGATTTAAGAGATTAGGATGCTGCTCAGTGATTTATACTGAGCAATGCTATGGGAGACTGACATGTTGAAACTGTATCAGGCCAGTCATCTGTCAGATGACTGCAAAAGTGAACACACTGTTTCCACGGCAGTTTCAGGCTAGCATATGTCAAATTGGAATGTGTTCCTGATGCATGCAGAAGTAAGAGAACACACCCTTCATTCATGCAGTGCATTGTGAATTATTTGTTCCCTGTTTTATAATCATAATTATACTGTGGGTCACAAATGTGCTGGGGCTATAAACAGTGACGATATTCTGAATACATCAAGAACTCCCTCCTTCATTAAAACATGCAGACATAACATTTAACATTTCCCCTTGACAAAACCTTGGCCCTCTTAAGTCTTTTTTTTTTTTTGGAAATATTTGATAGTGAATAGTCTGAGAAACAAAGGCAATAATTTAAACCAAGTGACTACTATGTTAGTTACACAAAAACATGACATTCCTCTATCATCTCCATTTCTGTACTGCACTCCCTGTTATTCATGAGATCACATATTAAAGTGTGCTAACCATGCACTGGCTCCCCAGTCACCTCTTTCATAACATTCTACTACTACAGTGTGTGTGTGTTTTAATGAATCCATGGTCATGACATTTCTAAAAAATTCAAGTGTAAATGTCACAGTTAGAAGAGGTGGACCCAGCAACCAGTAAACCAGTTGTGTTTCAAACATTCATGGCCATTCACTGTTGGCCAGTTCTACTTATGGCACACTTTAATATGACTGCCCAGCGTAGTACAGACACCTCCCTATCAAAGCAGCCTACTGTGCCTTGGTTCCCTTTTCCCTGGAGGAGCCCTTGAGGTAGCTGTTGTAGAAGAAAGAGGCGAAGAGGACCAAGTAGCTGAGGTACATGAGAGTACCCCACATGATGTTGTCCACGTAGGATGGACAGCGCACCTCGTGCATCCAGCGGTACACCAGGCCCAGGACGGTCAGGCCCATCGCCATCTGCAGGATCTGGGTGGCTGTGATGATCATGGCACAGGCCCGGGGCACCCGCATTCCTGCCGCCCGCGCAGCGTAGTAGGTGTACATGAGGGAGTGCACCATGTAGTTCATGGTCATGAACCAGCCTCCGCCTGCTACCTGGTCCTTATAGGAGTACCAGGAGTAGAGCAACACCGTGATGTGGTGGTACCAGTGGAGGAAGATGAGGCGCTGCTTACGGAGCACGATGAACACTGTGTCCCCTGGGGGAGGAGATGGAGAAATCATTCACTGTCAAAACCTCTGACATACAGATATTGGTGCATTCTTGGCAAACTGCGCTATCAGGATGAGCCATCCTTTTTGACCCTGCCCTTCAAATGTCAGTATTAAGACTGACTGATTTATAGTGCTTACGTGAATAAATAAGAATGTCAGTCATTTTAAACTGGTTTAGTATGGTATACTCCATGCCTGTGCTGTATAATAATGGCTCAAGGAGGAAGAACTAGGGTGTCCTTATCTGCAGCCGAGGAAATGTGTGGTATATCAATCATAAGCTAATGGAATAATATTTGCCGTGTCAGCATCCACCATCATTTACCAGGGCAATTGAGTCTCTGACACAGAGCATGAAGTGAGAAGATCACTGTGCAGAAAGGAAGACAGCGTCATGATTCTGGGGCAGGCCTCTTTAGTGGTAATTTGTGGATCAATATAAATGCACTAGAAAGTTTAAGTGCTGTGAGAGAAAAGCATAAGGAGAAAAATGACTTGGTCACTCAAGGTTAATTTTTATGTTTGTCCTCTGTGTGTCTTCAGTGTAAATGGCTAGTAGATCTCTGATGTAAATAGCCAGTTGTAATGCATGGCATCACTGCTACTCTGACACAGTGAATCTTAAACCCCCGTGCTCCCACAATAGCACAGTTTTCAACTGCTTGACAGGAAGTTTAGCAAAGGTCATGCCCCTAAACCTTGTTTCTTCAGTACAACATCTTTCATTTGCTGGTGACAGAGGCATAAGTTTCATCTTGACCTGTAAGACCACTCTGCTCACGTTTCTTTTCAGTTTAGTATGAGGATCTGCTAGCACTTTCTCACGCCAGCACAGAGGACTGTCAGGAAACAGGAAGTCTTACCCAGTTCTGGGGCCTTGCTGAGGACAAAGGCATAGGCCCAAAACTTGCTGACGGGGGCGCTGTAGAAGCCAGGGTCACACACCGACTGTTTGAAGCCACTGGTGGTAAGGACGTGCAGCATGTAGTTGGCAGTCCTGACCGCTCCGATGATACTGAGGAACAAACCCACATAATGCATCATGATTGTCTATAACTGCTCATCTAAGAGACATTATCTGTGACAAACTGATGGCTTGAGCTACCTGTAGATACTATAACATTATAACAATACTTATTTATAAACATGTATTCATTGTGTTAATGCTGGGAACAGATAAGACATGCCTTGATTGATGAGACTGAACTGAACTAAACAGCACATTCAACTGTACATTGTCTCAGCTCTGCTGACAGCCATACAGGCATAATTCACTCATCACCTAATTCCATAAAAAGTCAAAGACCCCTTCAGTTGTGCTGCAATTATGTATTGATCTGCTGAGGTTCTAGGAAGTAATTTGCCTGCCCATGTAACTTAATACTTTTGAGAGCAGTGGAAAAACATGAGATAAGTTGCATGCTAGTACTACTGTCCCCAATCGCTACAAACAGCACAGTCTCTTTTGGTAACAGGTTATCTCTACTGACTCTAAAACACTACAGGTGTTTGGATTATACTGTGGGTGTTTCCTCTCATTGCTGTCTTTTATCATGGATATTATTTTTAAGGCTTTCTAGTACAGAAGGTAGTGTAGTGACTTTGCTGTCAGGCAAGAGAGTGGGGATGGTGTGAGACAAAGGCCATGACTCACATGAGTCACACCTGCTTTTCGATGGTACTGTATTTATTTAAGTCCACTGAGCCAGCAGGACACCCAAACATCACGCTACTTTGCCCTGTTTGCAGCCAGTTCCAGCAGAGTGAAAGAGTGCAGGTCATGCCCACTGCTGTGGGATTAGGATTAGAGGCAAAGCTCAGTGGGCTCTAGACAGATCCACTGATGATGGACCTGCTGCAGAGTTTGGGACAGCAACCCTGCCTCTTGTCACCTGCCAAGTGGGTCATGATGTAAACAAGCTCTTCTACTCTGGCTCCAGTTACACAGCAGACTGTCTTTGCTGTTTTGACTCTTTTTTTCAGTAGCTGGTAAAAGAAAAAAGGTAACAAAGAACAACTCAATATAAAAAGACACTTACACTCAGGTTTAGAGCCAGATGCTGTAAATACTAAACAAATGGCTTTCATGTGGTAATTGGATTTCATGAGGAGCATCATATAAACGGAATTATTTTCCAGGGTATTAACTATAATCTAGGTTCCCTGGGCTAATGGCATGTAAATAAAATGTGTCCATCTAATTTCAAAGGGCTGGAGTAACAGCAGCATAAAAAGAGGATTTTGTAGCTAAATCAGAAGATTATAATCCCATAACCTACAGACAAAGTGCATAGGGAGTATAAATACAGGAAAGGGGACCAAGCTACTACTGTATAGGTATTGTCATATTTACATTCTATAAAATGCAGTATGCAGTGTATTGCAATGCAGTCTGTGCATCAAGTGTTTAAAGGTGTGCAGGTATCTTGACCACTAGCCATTCTGTAAAATCTGGCATAAATCCTTTTATTTGAGTTTTTAACATGGCTGTGAATCCTGTTAGTAGCGTGGTGACAGTTTGGGCTTCTGGCTGACCAGTACACTGTCTAATGCAGATGCATCTCTGAGAGCTCTCCCTCAGCCCCCACCCCCCACCCCAAATGGAATAACGATTCTCTGATCTTCCTGTTTACCCAGGCAGCCATGGCAATCATAGCACAATTAGTCAGTTTTTGTGGACAGAGGCACTGTATCTAGGAGGCATTTTAAAAGCACAATAGCAACCAATATTGCAACTGAAACTGCAAGTAGCTGAGTACCCCTGCCACCCATTGCTGTAAACATTGTTCAAATGCTGTGACTTTAGTATATTTAGTATAACCAAAACTACAATTACTACAATTTCTTTTTAAATGCTTATAAAATAACCAAATGTATGCAATTTGGTTGATTCTTTTACCCAAAGTGCATACAGTGCCATAAAAGACATACATTTTTACCATAGGTGGCCCCAGTGAGACATCACCCTCTAAGCCTGAACAAAGTGTACAATTTGAATAAAACAAGTGATTTTATCAAGCACATGACCTTAATTAAGGGCCAGAGACTATGCAAAGCATCAGAATACCTGGTTTGCAAAGCTTCAAACATCATTTCCCAGAATTTTCAGCCTTTGGAAACTGCAGCTGTTGATACTGTGATTTCAATAACTTTTGGAGAAGTTTTCAGCAAAACTCCATTCTTATTGATATCTTCAGATTCTCTGACTCACAAGTATGACTTTGGCCTTATGCAAAAGGCCAAAAACATTCCCAAAACAAAAAATGATGCTGCTTAAGATGCCAAGATAAAGTCTTTTCCTGTTATAGAAAACCACTTCTACTTATAAATACATTCCACTCTCCCCTCTGGGAAAAAACTACTAAGCTCTTTTTTTGCAAGTTATTCTCACCTCCACATT